>NW_011889347.1:246525-598209 GCF_000151845.1 Pteropus vampyrus
CATTTATTGAAGAGGGTTTCCTTTCTCCACTGTATATTTTTGGCTTTTTTGTTGAAAATTATTTGCCCATATAAACATGGGTTTACTTCTGGATTCTCGGTTATGTTCCAGTGGTCCGTGTGTGTGTTGCTGCCACTACCATGACATTTTGTTACTGTCACTTTGTAGTATAATTTGAAGTCAGGCAGAGTGATGTCTACAGCCTTGTTTTTTTTTTTTCCTCAGGATGACTTTGGCAATTCAGTCTTTTGTGCTTCCATACAAATCTGATGACTTTTTGTATTTCTTTAAAAAATGTCGATGGAATTTGAATGGGGATTGCATTATATCTGTATAATGCTTTAGGTAATATGGTCATTTTAACTATACTGATTCTTCCAATCCAAAAACACGGAATATCTTTCTATTTCTTTATAAAATCCTCGATTTCTTTTAATAGGATCTTATAGTTTTCATTATATAGGTCCTTCACAGGTTTTGTTAGATTTATTCCTAGGTATTTTATTCTTTTGGTTGCAATTGCGAAGGGAATTATTTTTTCCACTTCTTTTTCTGACACTTCATTATTAGAGTATAGGAACACTATGGATATTTGAACACTGATTTTGTATCCAGAAACTTTCCTGCATTTGCTTATTGTTTCTAGTAGTGTTCTTGTGGAGTCTTTAGGGTTTTCTATATAGAGAATCATGTGATCCGCTATAATGACAGTTTGACTTCGTTTCCTATTTGGATGCCTTTTATACCTTTCTCTTGTCTGATTGCACCCGCTAGGGCCTCCAATGTTATATTGAATAACAGTGGCGATTCTGTATATCCTTGCCTTGTTCCTGATCTTAGAGGGAAGGTTTTGAGATTTTCACCATTAAGTATAATCTTAGCTGAGTGTTCATCACATATGGCCTTTATTATGTTAAGGTACTTTCTTTCTATACCGATTTTGTTAAATGTTTTGATAAATGAATGCTGTATCTTTTCGAAGGCTTTTCCTGCATCGATTGATATGATCATATGATTCTTATTTTTTTAATTTGTTTATGTGGTGTATTGCATTAATTGATTTGCATATGTTGAACCATCTCCATGCCCCTTGGGTAAAGCCTACTTGATCGTGGTATATAATCTTTTTAATATGTTGCTGTTATCGGTTCTCTAGTATCTTATTTAGGATTTTTGCATTTGTGTTCATGAGAGATATCGGTGTGTAGTTTTCTTTTTTTGTGTTATCATCAAGGTGATGTTGGCCTCATTAAATGAGGTGGGAAGTATTAGCACCTCTTCTATGTTTTAGAAGAGTTTGAGGAGAATAGGTATTAAGTCTTCTTTGAATGTTTTTTAGAATTCACTACTGATGTCATCTGATTCTATTACTTTTTGGTAGGTTTTTGATGATTGTTTCTATTTCCATACTGCTGATCAGTCTATTTAGATTTTCCAGTTCTTCTTGATTTAGTCTAGGAAGGTTGTATTTTTCTATGAACTGGTACATTTCATCTGTTATTATATTTGGTGTAATATACTTTTAGTATTCTTGTATGATCTTTTGTAATCCTGTGGTTTCTGTTGTCATTTCTCCTCTTTCATACCTGATTTTTATTTGTTTCCTTTCTTTTTTGCTTTAGTGAGTCTAGCCAGGGGTTTGTCTATTTTAATAACGTTCTCAAATAATGTGTTCTTTGTTGCATTTATTTTTTTCATTTGTATTTCTTTTTTAATTTTCAATTTCATTTATTTCTATTCTAATTTTGATTATTTCTTTCTTTTTGACTTTAGGCTACAGTTGTTCTTCCTTTTCTATCTTTTTTTTAAGATGAGGGGTTAGGTTGTTTATTTGGGCTCCTTCTTTTTTTTTGGAGACAGATTTGTAATGATATGAGATTTCCTCTTATGACCGCTTTTGCCGTGTCTCAAAAGTTTTGTATGTTATACTATCATTATCATGTGTTTCTACTTATCTCTTGATCTCTCTTTTTATTTATTCTGTGACTCAGTTATTCTTCAGTAGTATGTTGTTTAATCTCCATGTATTTGTGGTTCTTCCCACTTTCTTTTTATATTTGATCTCTAAGCATTTGATCTCTAGTGCTCTTTCAAAGCATTAGATCAGAGAATATGGTTGGTATGATTTTAAACGTCTTGTATTTGTTGAGGATATCTCTGTGTCCCAGTATGTAGTTAATCCTTGAGAATGTTCCATGTGCACTAGAGAAGAATGTATAAGCAGCTGTTTGGAAATGAAAAGCTCTGTAAATGTCAATTATGTCCAGTTTGTCTAATGTGTCATTTAAGGATGTTATTTCCTTATTGATTTTCTTTTTGAAGGATCTGTCCATAACTGACTGTGGGGTATTTAGTTCCCCCACTATGATAGTGTTTTGGACTGTTTCTCCCTTTAGTTCTGTTAGTAATTGCTTTATATATTCAGGGCTCCCTGAATGAAAGCATAGATATCAATAAGTGTTATGTCTTCTTAGTGCATGATTTCCTTTATCATTATGAAGTGTCCCTCAGTATCTTTCTTTACCTTTTGTATTTTGAAGTCTATTTCGTCTGATATTAGTACCGCTACTCCCACTTTTCTCCAAATGCAATTTGCTTGAAATATCATTTTCCACCCTTTCACTTTGAGTCTATATTTGTCTTTGGAACTGAGATGTGTCTCCTGGAGGCCGAATATGGTTGGGGTTGTTTTCTGATCCATTCTGCAACTCTATGCCTTTTTATTGGTGAGTTCAGTCCATTTACATTTAGGGTGATTATTGAAATATGAGATCTTTTTACAGCCATTTTATCCTTGGCTTTCTGGTAGCACAGTATTTTCATTGCTTCCTTGTCCTTATGTTTCTGTTTTCTTTATTTTGGTTGGCTTTTGTGGGTTTTCCCTCTGGTCTTTCTTGTTTTATGTTATATACATCAGTACTGAATCTATGGCATGTGGATACCTTTGTGAACACGTAAAAGATAGTTTTATATATATATATATGTATATGTATATGTATATGTATATGTATATGTATATGTATATGTATATGTATATGTATATGTATATGTATATGTATACAGACGTCCATTTTCTTCTGCGTGTGCCTTTCCTCTATTTTCCTTTGTGAATTTGGAACTTTGAATCCTCTCCTTTTCAGTCAGTTTTATCTCAATTTGTCCCTATGTATACTGAATGTTCATTACTGTCTTGCTATAGCAAATATCTTATTATTATTTAAGCTTATAATGCTCTGTTCTTAGTAACAGTTACACTCCTCTGCTTCTATTTGCCTGATAGTCACTTTACTCCTAATTATGGGTTTGTTTGTTTGTTTTGTCATTTTGTTTTAGGTGTGCTGACCTTTTTCGGTATTTCTCAAAATGCAGGCTTCGTAGTGGAGAATTCTCTCAATTTTTGTATGTCTCAAAAGGTCTTTATTTCTCCTTCATATCTAAAGGTGAGCTTTGCTGGATACGTTATTCTTGCTGGTAATTCCTTTCATTTAACAGTATTATATTTTTCCCTTTCATTTCTTACTTTAAGGTTTATGCTGAGAAGTCTGAAGATAATGGGTTTTCCTTCATAGGTTACTGTCTTCTTTTCCCTGGCTGCCTTTAGAATTCTTTCTTTGTCATTAATTTTTGACAATTTTAATACAATGTGTCTTTGAAAAGGTCTTTTTGGTTTGAGAGTATTAAGTGTTGTATTTGCTTCTTGATTTCGACAATCCAGCTGATTCTTTAGATTGGGAATTTCTCATCAATTATTGGTTTGAATATGCTCTCTGTTCCCTTCTCCTCTTCTCCTTCTGGTATACTCATTATTCCGTTGCTTTTGCTGATGGTGTCAGATAGTTCTGGTAGAGTTCTTTAATTTTTTTTTCATTCTCTCTTCATTCTGAGTCATTTCCAGATTGCCTTTGATATCACTGATTCTTTCTTCCATTTGGTCAGTTCTATTTCCTAAGCTTGCTATTTCATTTTTTCATTTTTTAATGTGTTTTTCATCTCCAGAAGTTCTACTTGGTATTTTTTTTAGGGTTTCGGTATTTTTTTAGGGTTTCGGTCTCCTTGCTAAAAATCTCACTTTGTTGGTCTATTTTGATTTTAAGTTCTTGGAATTATTGATCAGATTTGTTTTGCATTTCATTGTTTGTTTGTTTGTTTGTTTGTTTGTTTTTCCCAGGAGTGCAACCTGAATTCTCTGTCATTTAAATTGCATATTTCTATGTCTTTAAGCTTATTTTCTGGATACTTTTTTTTGTTCTGAGCCACCTTGTCACATTGGCTGGTCATGGTGTTTGATGAACTATTTCTCTGCCTGGGCATTAATGGAAGTGTACTCTGCTTCTTTCAAAAAGGATTTATTATATAGAATTCTCTCTTTATTCTCTTGATAAGAAGGACTTTTTTCTTTTGATTTCCAGTAGGTGACATCCAAGCCTCTTGGAATTCTGCTTTGAGGCTAAAAAGGCTTTTCCTCCTCTGTTTAATATACTGTATACTCAATTCATGATCAGATTCCCTCGGTCCCAGCACCTGTCTGTGGTACCAGTTGTGGTTTATGCTTCAATACCAGTTACGCACATTCCCCGAGTCCATAGTGCTAAGTCTTGGAGGTTATGGTGGCATGCTCTGGGTTGATGGGGATTAGCACTGCCAGGCTCCCGCTTGGTAACCACAGCTTATAAGACACAGCTGTTGCCCCTCTGGACTTAGTTCCTGCTCTGCTTTCTGCCCTGATCCATGGCCTTTGCTACATTGAACACTCTGATCCCTCAGACTGTATCTACTTGAGATACAGCCACAAATTGTTTCCTCCCCCTCTTACAAAGAGCTCCAACTGCATATGAAAACTTCTTTGTAACTCCCAATCTACCCCTTAGACTTGCCTGATTCCAACCTTTTGATGCTCTAATGCACACATCTCTCAAATGTTCTTGTGTGCAGATTGGGTGTTTTGTTTTGTTTTGTTTTGTTTTTTTGAGTTTTAGATGTTCAGCTTATTATTATTTCAAGGAGAGAGATCTGGAGAGATTCCTCACTGTGCCATGCTTCCAACATTATATATATACATATATAACACACATCATATATATACATATAATTAATTTTTAAATAATGACTGTGTTTAAAAATTGGATTGTAAAATTTTCTGAAGAGTTAACAACCGCTCTTTTAAGCCAAAGTGAGCTGGTGGTAACACACTTTTGGCTAAGGGTCATAATCCAATCATCCAGTCATTTGACCTACCCAGCAAAATCCTTTTTTCCTTCTGTAAACCAATAATTAGACACTGACCTCTCCAGCCTTCCAGATGTGTTTTAGTTAACTGAAAATTTATAGCTTGACCTATACCCTATATTCTCTTTTTTTCCATATATCAGCAGTTTTTAAACTCTTCTATTACCTCAAGGTAATAAGACCTATATGTACTCCCCACTGGGTTAAGTTCATATTTTCTTAGTTTATTTATTCTAAAGTGATCTCATTAGTCTTCTAGCTTTAGAAAGGGCTCCCTACCTGTTCTTTCTAGGATTTCCAACATTGACAAGAGTTCCATTTTTCCTACTCCCATCCCCAACATCTTCCTAATTAAAAAAATCTCTGTCCTGTCAGCCATTCTTTCCCAATATAAAGGAAGCCTAATATCTTGTCGATGTGGTCAAATTTATTCACCCATCCATCCAGAAAATGTATTCCCATATTCTCCTTGGTTAGTCTCACCACTTTCATTATGGGATATAGATGAAATATTTAAAAGTCCATATAAGACCTTTCATGAAGTCTATATTAGTCCATTTCCAAGGACTCCGAATTTTGTCACTCCCTACCTCACATTTGACATTTTAGCAACAATAAAAATCTTAAAGTGCTTACACTTTCCCAAGTGTTTATTGCCTGGTACTGTTGCTTTTCTCTCTGCCTGAAATGCCCTCTTCCCCTCTCCCCACTCCACATAATTATGTTCCCCTGCCAAATGCTTGTTCATCTTTCCTCACCTCCTCCATGAAACCTTCCCTAACACCTTGAGACAGAACTCATTAATTTCTCCACTGCACAGCTTCTCTACTATGTACATATTTCTACTTTTGGGTGACATATAAGGTTGCCAGACTTAGCAAACAAAAATACAGGATACTGTTAAGTGTGAATTTCAGATGAATAATGAATAACTTTAGTAAAAGTATTTTCCATATGACATTTGGGACATATTTTTGTTTAAAATTATTCTTTTTTTTTTATCTCAATTTCAAACTTAACAGGGCATCCTGTATTTTATTTGGCAACTCTAGTGACACCACACTAGCATTTGTGTTTCGCAGTTTGTCTACGGGCCCCCTGAAGGCAAAGATTTGGGCTTGTTTACTTATGTTTCCTTAGCACCATGCAGTCCTTAGCACGTGGTAAATGCTCGCTAAATGTTTCTGAAACTACATTTGGGTACTGCTTTATACAATTTGAACTAGTTTACATACATCATCTTATTGAGTCTCACATCCAGTTAGGTTAAAAACTACAGCTATTATTTTCATTGTACCAACAATGAAACTGGAGGCCAGAGAGAACTGACTTACTCAAGACCATGCAGCGTGACTACAACAAAGCCAGAATTGAGACCAGGTCCACCTGAGTCCCTAGTTTTCTTTACTAAACCACTATTGTTTTCCTGCACGTGGCCACAGATTTTTATGCAACTTTGTAATTTTCAGAACTATTTCTAAGCTTTAAATAAATGATCATACTTGCTTTGGTTTTAAACTTCCATTGGTATAGCAGTGACTTTAATATAGCTTGAGGTGCTTGAAATTGAGCCTAGTGAATTTTTAATTAGGTATCAATCATATTGAGAGACTGGTAAATGATCTTATTGGTAAACCACAGCTTTTTTTACATATTTATTATTATTATTATTATTATTATTATTATTATTATTATGATGTCAATACAGGTTTTCCTCATCTATGTATGCATAGCAGTTGACAATATCTGCCACATTATTAGTTTGGTTTCCTCTGCTTGGCTAGCTTTCCAGTTGTGGTAAGAGAAGTCTGCATTCCCTATTTTAGCACTTTCGAAGAAGTAGCAATTACAGTAAAACTTATCTTAACTTGCACCCGAGTAAAAAGCCCTCAGTTAATTAACAATTTTCTGCACTTCGCTCTTATAAAAAAAGTAAGCAACTATGTTAAAATAGGCCGACAGACATTTTCCCCCAGAAATGTCTGAAACTGATCTACTCAGCCAAATTTCCTCTACTAACTATTTTCATTTAGCATTCTAGACAGCAATGGGTGGTCAGCACATTGGCCCTTACAAAGGGCCCAGCTATTTACTAAGTGCAGTGGGTTTTAAAAGAGGCAGAAATAAACTACCACTTATCAAATGATTACTGAGTATCTCAAGAAACTGATGACTATGGTTGCCTCCTGGGAGGAAAACTGAGTGACTGACTGGGAAACAGAAGTGAGAAGGAGGTTTATTTTACACAACATTCCCTTGTGTACATTTTGAAATTTTTATTAGGCACCTATGTTACCTAAACAACAAAATTAATTAAACATTGTTTAAAATGTCCACCATGCTCTCTGCATAATCTAGTAAATTCTCACAATGACCCATTGAGATAAAAATTGTTATCTTATAAATAGAAAACTGGGGCTTAGGAAATTTAGGTATCTTGCTTCAGTTTACACTAGTTAAGTGAGGGAACCAGAATTTAAACAAGAGTCTACCTCATTCCAAATCTATACTAACTATGCTGTTTCTCAAAGATGGAAACTCAATATTTGCCCTCAAGGACAATCTTGTTGGAGAACTAAGACATAAAACTCTGGAGTTAATTACTAGATTTCATCAATTCTAAGAAACACATTTTAAATGTTCTGAAATTAGGATGTCTTCCAATGGGTGACATGTTGTAGTATATCTAGTGGTATTATTTTTAGTGATTCATAAGATAATGTTATGTTTTTCCACCAATGGCATACTGGAGTCAATGAAATACAATTCCAATATAATGCAGAGTATCACAAAATCAAAAGAGGTAGCACAAGCAGTAGGTGCTGCAGGAGTTCTGAAGAAGGAGAGTCTTCTGTAAGAGTTGCAAGGGAAGGCTTTGTGTTGATTTGAACTAAGTCTCAGAGTTAGGCAACGTTATCTCTTGCCACAAGAATGCTGTGCAATAAACCACCCCAAAACTCAGTGGCTCAAAACAACCACTTATATATTATTGTCCTTGGGCCTACAGTTTAGCTGGGAAGTTCTGATCATCTAGGCTGGTTTTGTTCATATGTCCACAGTCAGCTGGTAAGCAGAGTGGTCTTGGCTAGGCTCACTCATGTCTAGAGATCAGGTGGCTGTTGGCTGATCTAGTTTGGCTTCAACATGAGTGACAGGTGGAGAGGCTCTGCTGCTTGTGTTTCTTCACATATCTCCAGCAGGCTAGTCTAAGCATGTTCTCATGGTGATACAAGGGAGCAAGAGCAGAGGTACAAGAATGAGCAGGAGGAAATGTGCAAGCATTTTCCAAGCCTCTGTTTGTAACACATTTGCTAACATTCTGTTGAGCAAAGCATACCATGGCTTATCCCAGAGTATAAAGATGAGGCAGAACACACTGCCTACAATGAGAGAATTAAAGAATTAAACCAATCAAAGCAATCAATCTATCAAGTAAGCTTCAGATATACAGGTTGAGGAAATGAGGGCTGTGTTTGCTGGCTAGGAAAGACCCTCAAGGAAGAGGAGAGTCAGTCAAATGGACTGTATATGTGTTTCAGGGGGTTGTCACATCAGCAAAGACAGAACCAGGCTAGGCTATAACTATGAGTTTAGGGACAATGTTTATAATGACAACACTGAATTATAGTTTGAAATAAGAATAGAGCCAGTTGTCACATAAACTCAGCCTTCTCTATCTCTGCACCCAGGATATCCTGAGGCTAACCTATGTAACTATAAGCCTATACCAAATATACTTGGGAAACTATTGCACTGCATTCTTGGCCCCAGCAGGAGGCCTTAGCTTGTCTTTGTTCAGCTTCCCAGGGCAAGCATAATAAATTCAGCTTGGAGTATTGGCACTCTGGTCTTGGGAAAGTCATCCTCCAGCTCAGCCATCTTGTGAAGCCAAGGTTTCTTCCTCACTGACCAGGGCACCATTTTTCATGCTCAACTCCCTCTAAGGCCAGATAGAGGTTGCCACTTCAGGAGATGAACTTTACAGAGACATGCAAACAACATTCACCGGGATTTCAATTTGTACCCTAATAATGTTTGCAGTTTTTTTCTCTGTGATATTGGTGGATAATTAACCCCCTTTGAGCTCTGAATAACACTGAGGATATCCATAACACTGAGAATTTTTCTTTTGAAAACAAAGGGAAATCAGTTTCAGCCAACTCAGTTGTTGCTATTTTATGAAGTTAAGGCGCTCAATGTAAATCAATGTTTTGAATGTATGCTTTTGATCAATAGGTGTAATTATTTATTGGAATCACACAAAGGCAAAAGCAAACCAATCATTCCTGACATGGTAGGCTTTTTACCATGAAGATAAATCCCAAACACAACTGCACTGAGCTCAAGGCTTACATGACACTCTAATATTACAAGTCAACTCTTGAAAAGAATGCAAACATGTTCATTCTTTGCATTCCTTCCTGAGGCCCTCTAATTTTTAATTAAAAGGATCCATTGACCAGAGTAAGAGCAGTTGTTTCTGATTGGTCACTTGTCCAGAAAGTGACTAATATAGTTCATTATTCTTAGAGATCATATTGCTACTAGGATGTATAAATTAAGCAGAATATTTTGATGTAGATCCCTCAGACCAAGATAGCTTGACTTTATTATTGGAGGACCACTGCAGCTCCTATCTCCAATCAAAAGGATTACCCCATGAGCTTTCCCTAGTGTCCAAAATTCTTACTATTTGTCATTGTCAGGGTTCCCAAATACCTTTTCTCTCTTAAGCCCCAGATCCATTTTCAGTCCCAGGCCAGTTTCTCATGCTCTCATAAGTATTAGCTAACACTTTAACACTCACTTATGTGCCAGGGACTCGGCTAAGCACTTCACATGCATTATCTCACTGAATCTTTACATGACTCTATGAAATAGGTAATAGTACCCTAGTTCTGATTCCAAGATACCATGATTTTAAGAATATTATTTAATGATTCCTATATGTAACATACTAATTATAAAATACATATCAAATAGAGAGGTGTTATAATGTTAAAATCAGGAAAATAGATAATATCTCCATTTACGGATAAAGAAACTAAAGCCTAGAAGAGTTAAAAAAAAAAAAAGTCCAAGGTCTTGAAGCTAGTAAGTGGTCACTGGGGTTCAATCCCAGATCATTGATTCCAATGCCTATGCCTGCCTATAAGCTTGATTGGCTTATTTCCCTTGCCACAGGTTTCAGATGCCTTGACCCTCCCATTCACAGATGCCACTTTCCATTCTGTTTCATGAAGTTCGCACCACTAGAGCTCGGCTGCAAGGGTGACACAAACTAGCCAGTTTCTTCCTTCCAAAAGACCTCAAAGAACCAGAAACTAATGATCATGCCAGGAAATAAATATAGTATAGTCTGGCTGACAAAGGTACAGGTTCACTGATTTCAAGATGATAAACCTAATACATGTTGAATCCAGCACCATCCAGCACCAAAACCATTGAAATATAGAGGAATCCTTGAAAGACATGAAGCAGGTGAAATAGTATTAAAGAGAGAAACAATGGCCCATGACATAGGCAGTAAAACTCTGCTATAGTAGATGAGAGCAGTAAAACGGATCTTTCATGCCCTCAGGTGGTGGAAACAAGAAGAGCTCAAGGATAACTATAGGATGATTGTGCAAGATCAAGTAGGGTAATTGGCCCTGCATATCCCTCTCACCTTATCCCTCCATGGGCCAAGTAGTAGCAACAATAGTGACAGCAATGTCTACTTCCAGGGGGGAGCAGTGAGTATAGGTGCTTGAATTAAAGAGACAGCAATGCTTTACAAGTAATATTGTCACACAAAATACAGGCAACCCAGTTAAATTTTAATTTCAGGTAAGCGATAAATTTTTTCTTGATAATTATGTCCCATATATTAAATAGGACATGCTTATACTAAAAATAATACTGTTGCTGTTTCTGAAATTCAAATTTAACTAAAATTAAAATTTAATTTAAAAAATGCTAACAATTAAAGACTTTAATATATGGAATATGTGAGACATACTTATACAAAAAAAAAGTTCAATGCTTATCTGAAATCCAGATTTAACTGGGAATCCTTTTAGTTACTAAATCTGATAATTTTATTCAGACTAGCAACCCCTGAGAGAAATACGGAGTACTCACATCCAGAGAATAGCCACCCATGTACAGTAGTCCCCCTTATCAAGGTTTCTGTTTCTATGGTTTCAGTTACCTGCTGTCAACTATGCTCCAAAAATATTAAATGGAAAATTCTAGAAATAAATAATTTATGTTTGAAATTGTGCTGTTCTGAGTAACATGATGAAATCTCACACCGTCTTGCCCTGTCCCACTTGGAACATGAATTATCCCTCCATCACTGTATCCATGTTGTATATCTTACCTGCTCGTTAGTCATGTAGTAGCCATCTTGGTTATAAGACTGACTGGTGTAGTATTGCAGTGCTTGAGTTCAAGTAACCCTTATTTTACTTAACAAGGGCTCCGAAGTGTCAGAGTAGTGATGCAGACAATTTGATATGCCAAAGAGAAGCCATAAAGTCTATATATGTATAGGAAAACACATTGTATATATAGGATTTGGTACTAGCCATGGTTTCAGGTATCCACTGAGGGTCTTGGAACATATTCCCCATTGATAAGGAGGGACTACTATACTCCAGCCAGTGATTATGTCCTACTCTCCCTAAAAATAGTAACAACAAACAGTAGCAACATCCATCTAGTCCCTAAAGCAGATTATGCAAACAAAGGTAAGAACTGTGAAACTTTTAAGGAAAATTCGGACCGTTGAAAAGAAACAACGAACTCGATAAATGAAAGAATTTAAGTTAGAGGAAAAAAAAATAATAGAAAAATTAAAATAAGACCTTTACGTAAGTTTGACTTATTCCCTTAGATATGGAAAGATACTACATCCATGAAATAAGAATAAATGGTTTTGAATAAGAACTAAATATTATTTTAAAGGTAGAGATCTAGAAAATTAAAATATAAGCTTTGAAATAAATAGCTCGATAGATAGGCTAAATAGCAGATTGGATTCTTGTGAAAAGTAAACAAGTAAGTTGCAAGATTGGACTGAAAAATTATCCAGTAGAACACAAAGAGTTAAAACATAGAGGACAGAATCAGAAGTGTTATATATATATATTTAGTTATTTTTAAATATAATGAAACTTATAATATGCATGGTTAGACATTTATATAATGTACAAAGTGATCCCCCCAATTACTCTAGTACCCACCTGGTGCTATACATAGTCATTATAATATTATTGACTATATTCCCTATGCTGTACTTCAAATCTCCATGACTATTTTGTAAATACAAATTTGCACTTCACCTTTTTCACCCAGCTCCCAACCCCCAACTCCTCTTCCATCTAGCAATCACAAGTTTGTTCTCTGTATTTATGAGTCTCTTTTCATTTTGTTTCTTCGTTTATTTTCTTCCTTAGATTCCACATATAAGTGAAATCATATGGTATTTGTCTTTCTCTGCCTGACTTATTTCACTTAGCATAATATCCTCTAGAGTACCAGGGTTTTGTTTTGTTTTGTTTTGTTTTGTTTTGTTTTTATTTTTTTAAGTTTATTGGGGTAACATTTGTTAATACAATTATATAATTTTAGAGTGTACATTATAATTTGACATCTATATATTCTATTGTGATTACCACCCAGAGTCAAGTTTCCTTCAGCTACAATATATTTGATCCCCTTTGCCCAAAGAACCAGACATTTTAACCTCAGTCTAATAGAAGCTTCAAAAGAAGAAAACGGATAATATATAGAGAAAACAAGCTTTGAATAAATAATAGCTAATTATTTTCCAGAATTGAAGAATGATAATGAGTCTTTGATTGAAAAGGCCCATCAAGCACCAAGCAAAATTAATTACACACACACACACCTTTAGACACATTGTAGTACAATTTCAGAAACAAAGTTAAAGTCCAAAAAGCTACAAATAATCAGAGAGAGAAGTCAGGTTACCAGAAAGGAATGAGACTCAATTTGATATCAGACTTCCAACTGTAAAACCAGATGCAGAAAACAAGAAGCAATTCGTATCGCTTAAGGAAAATAATTCTGAACTTATTTTGCCAGTCAAGAAGGAGGGTAAAATAAAGATTTTTTTCAGCCATGCAAAAACTCAAGAAATTTTACCAACCACACATCCATGCCAAAAGAATTACTTACTGGTGGATATATTACAGGAAGAAGAAAATTCAATCCAAGAGGAATTAGTAGGTTTGATGAAGAGCAGGATCGAATCAGCAACTCAGAGGATAAGGTAGAAGAAAACACTCAATCAGAACAGCAACAACAACAACAACAGAAGAATTCAAAAACGATGAGAATAGTTTAAGGGCCCCTGGGACAACATCAAGCATAACAACATTTGTATCATAGGAGTACCAGAAGCAAAAGAGAGAGAACGAAGAATTGAAAACCTATTTCAAGAAAGGACTGAATTCTTCCCTAACCTGATGAAGGATAGATATACAAGCTCAGGAAGCTCAAACAAGATGAACCCAAAGAGGCCCACACCAACACACATTATCATTAAAATGCCAAAGGTTAAAGACAAAGAGAAAATCCTAAAAGCAGCAAGAGAAAAGCAGTTCGTTACCTACAAGGGAGCTCCCATAAGACTGTCAGTAGATTTCTCAATAGAAACATTGCAGGCCAGAAGACATTGGCACGAAATATTTAAAATGATGAAAAGCAAGGACCTACAAACAAGATTACTCTACCTAGAAAAACTATCATGTAGAATTGAAGAATAGATAAAGAACTTCCCAGACAAAAAAAAAAAAAAAAAAAGCTAAAGGAGTTCATTACCACCAAACCAGCATTACAGAAAATATTAGAGGGACTTCTTTAAGAAGAAGAAATGTATCAAAGACATTAATAATAAAATGACAACAACTACATATTTAGCAACAAGTACTTCAAATGAAAAACAAAATTAAATGTTCCAATCAAAAGATAGGGTAGCTGAATGGATAAGAAAACAAGACCCTTACGTATGCTGCCTACAAGAGATTCACTTCAGATCAAAAGGCACACACAGACTGAAAGTAAAGGGATGGAAAAAAGATATTTCATGAAAATGGAAATAAAAAAAAAATCTTGGGTAGCAATACTTATACCAGACAAAATAGACTTTAAAACAAAAGCGATAACAGGAGACAAGAAGGACCCAGTAATTTTACTCCTGAATATTTATCCAAAGAAAACCAAAATACTACTTTGAAGGGACATGTGCAACCCTATGTTTGCTGCAGCATTATTTACAATAGCCAAGATACGGAGGCAACCTGGGTATCTATCAGTGGAGTTAGTACATATATACAATGGAATATTACTCATCCATAAACATACATACATACATACATACATGCATGCATGCATGCATAAATGAAACCTTGCCATCTGCAACAACATGGATGGACCTAGAGGGTATTGTGCTGAGTGAGAATTCAGACAGGAAAAGAAAAATATCATATGATTTCACTTACATGTGGAATCTAAGGAACAAAATACACAAACAAAACAGAAACAAACTCATAGATATAGAGAACAATTTGAGGGTTTCCAGATGGGAGGGGTTTGGGAGCAGGTGAAAAGGTGATGGTATTAAGAGGTACGTATTGGTTGTTACAAAATAGTCATGGGGATGTAAAGTATAACATAAGGTATATAGTCAATAATAGTGTAATAACTACATACGGTGTCAGATGGGTACTAAATTCATAGGGTTATCACTTCATAAGTTATATAAATGTCTAATCACTATGTTATACACCTGAAACTAATATAATATCATATGCCAACTAAAATTAAAAAATAAAAATATTTTTTTAAAAATAAAATAAAAAATAAATGTAAATGAATAGAAAATGTTCTGGAAGTATGCAACCAACGTGGTAATAGTGGTTACTTCTGGAAAGAGGAGCCAGAAATTATGGGTAATAAAGAGGTTATGTATATTATTTTCATTTTTATAAAAGAGTATTCATCTATTGTATAATTTATAATTTCTTAAGAAATTACCCTACAATTTAAAAACAAAAAAAAAAATCTTGATTTATACATAAATTGAAGATCTAAATGAAATGGACAAATTCTTATATAAATTGCCAATACTGACTCAAAAATCCACCACATCTCAGCTGTGTGACTACTGGCAGATTATTTAACATCACTGAGGTTCAATTTCCTCTGTAAATGGATAATAATAATTTCACATTCCTTATAGGTATTGTAAAAATAAAATTATATGAGTTGGACTATGGAAAGTGCTTAACACAGTTCCTAGCACATATTAAGCATTCTATAATTGTTCAATGTCACAATTACTATTTATTAATAAAATAACAATACTGAGAAATTATGGAGGCCACAGAAACACAAAAATCTCACCGTCACTATCCCTAGTCTGTAATTTCTGACTCCCTTCCAAGTCACTGGTGATCTTGCCTTATACTTTCATTCATTATGTGGCCTCACTCTCCCTCTCTACCTACAATTCTGACCCACTTCAGGGAAAATAATGTAGACTCTCCTCTTTTGTTTATTTGTTTCTTTTTTAAAAAAATTATTGTGGTAAAATATACATAATATAATATTTAGTTCTATATCTAAGTGGCATTAAGTACATTCATATTGTTGTGCTACCATCACCACCATCCAACTCTAGAACTTTTCTATCACCCCAAACTGAAACATTGTACCTATTAAACAGTAATTCCCCATTATGGAGTTTCTTTTTCCTGAAATTCCCTCTTCCCTGCCTAAAGATACTAAACCTTCATCTCCAATGACACATGGTATCTCTGAAGCTCTCTAGACTGAATAGCCTCCAGTTCTCCAAGCCTCTAGAATGACAGTCTCCAGGCCTTTCCTCTCAGTCTGTGCTTTCAATGAAAGTAAGGAAGGCTTCTCTTGAAATATAAATATATTTACGGGGATAATGAGCCATTTTAAATCATTACCTATCTTAGTGAGCTAGTCAGAACCTATAATGGGCTAAATTGTATTTCTCAAAAATCCTTATGGTGAAGTCCTAAACCCTAGCATCTCAGAATGTGACCTTATTTAGAAATAGCATTGTTGCACATGTAATTAGTTAGCTGGCTTAAGTTCAATTTATATGGGAGTAGGGTGGGCCTCTACTCCAAAACGACTTACATCCTTATAAAAAGAATACCATGTGAAAGGACAGACATGCACACAGAGAGAACACGTGGACACATTATCCATGTGAAGATTGGAATTTTGCTACCACAAGCCAAGGAACTACTGGAAGCTAAGAGAGAAACCTGGAAGAGAATCCTTCATTAGCACCTTCAGAAGAGGGATGATCCTGCTGACACTTTGTTTTTGGACTTCTGGCCTCCAGAAGGAAACAAATGTCCATTGTTCCAAGCCACCTGGTTTGTGGTAATTTGTTATAACAGCCCTAGGAAACTAATATAGTTACCTACTCAACAAAATATGATAGGGAAGTTTTCAAGGGCAATGAAGTGTTGGAGTGTATTCATTTTCTGTTGTTCTATGTAATAAATTACTCAGCTTATAAGGCACTTCTGGGGAAAGTCAGCTTAGTAAAGGCCATAGTTGGGGGCTACGGAAAATAGGTGGCATTATAAGGATTCTGGGTTCCTGGAAGACTCAGAATGTCTATAAAAGCCAGGACTACTTACTGCCCTTTTTCTACTGTTTCCAAGGATACTTTTTCTGGATTTATCTGATGACTCTCTGGTGCCACACGATGCATAATTTCTCCTTTTTTGGTACGATCTTTCATTCTTCTAAAGGGAAGATCTCTTGGGAGCACACAGGCATTTGTGGGGAACCATCAGTGGCAGGCAGGCTCTTCCATTTTTGAGCTGCCCAGTATGGCATCATAAAGCACTGTCTAGTGTTCAGCTCCTATACTGTTTAACTGGAGGCTGGTTTTCATCTTTTAAAGGGCAGCATGCTACCTTGGGTATTAGGCAGGAGCTTTGAAGACATGGCATCTGGAATGAGTTAGGATATTCAATCTGCTTTTCCCAGAATTGTTGGAACCAGGGCCCACTTCTCTGTCAGCCATGGTGTGATTTCTTTACTATAGACTACAGGTTTAGGAATCCAAGATATTCTTTCAGCCAGAAGCTGTTGTCTGAGTCGAGACTGTAGCCACAGAGACTTGACCAGAAAGCTGCTCTGTAACCTTGCTGACCTGCTTGGCAGTTGAAAAACAAAGAATCATTCTCCAGGGCTTGAAATTGACTCTCCTTTTTCATTAAAAATGAAATCCATGGAATTTACAAGTTCATGAGGTTGAATGTTCACTTGTTGAATTGGTTTTTAATTGTCTAAATCCTCATGTCTGTCTCCTGCGTTCCAGTCTCCTACCAGTGTGCCCGCAACATGAGGAAAAAGCCCCTTCTCAGCAAAATACCTTGAGGTTCATAAAAGACAAATAATTGGAAAGAGAGAGAACCTGTGCCTTCGTTGGCTATATAAGTTTAAAATATGTCATTTTTTATTTTTAATTATCTTTTTTTCCCAGCTTTATTGAAGTATAATAGACAATTAGATACTCATAGTTACATTGTACCATTCAATTAGTTTTTTTTCAATTATAATTGGCATACAATAATATACCAGTTTCATTTGTACAGCATAATGATCAGAGAGCCACATAACCTACAAAGGGATCACTCCACTAAATCTAGTACCCCTCTTCTGCCTTACATATTTATTACATTATTAACCATCTTCCCCATGCTACACTCTACATCTCCACATCTATTCTGCAACTATCCATATTTACTTCTTAATCACTTTGCCTTTTTTGTTGTCCCCGCCAACTCCCCTTCTATCTAGTAGCCCACAATATCCTCTGTATCTATGAATTTATTTCCGCTTTTGTTGTTCTTGTTGTTTATTTTGTACTTTAGATTCAACCCATATGTAAAATCATGTGATATTTGTCTTTCTCTATCCGACCCATTTCATTCAGCAGAATACTCTCTAGGTCCATCAAGGCAATATCTTTTTCCATCCCTTTCCCTTTAGTCTCTGTGTGTCTTTTAGTCCGAAGTGAGTCTCTTCTAGGCAGCATATGTAGGGGTCTTGTTTTCTTATCCATTCAGCCACTCTATCTTTTGGTTGGAGCACTTAATTCATTTCCATTTGAGGTTCTTGTTGATAGGAATGTAGTTATTACCATTCTTTATTCCTGTTTTTGATACAGGTTTTTTTCTTCTTAAAGAAGTCCCTCCAACATTTCCTGTATTACTGGCTTGGTGATGATAAATTCCTTTAGCTTATTTTTGTCTGGAAAGCTCTTTATCTGTCCTTCTATTCTAAATGATACCTTTGCTGGATAAAGTATTCTTGATTATAGATCCTGGGTTTATAACACGTCAAATATTTCCTGCCAAGCCCTTCTGTCCTGCATAGTTTCTTTTGAAAAAACAGCTGCCAGTCTTATAGGTGCTCCTTTCCAAGTAACTAACTACTTTTCTCTTGCTGCTTTTAAGATTCTCTCTTTGTATTTAACCTCTGGCATTTTAATTGTAATGTGTCATGGTGTGGGTCTCTTTGGGTTCATCTTTTTTGGGACTCTCTGAGCTTCCTGGGGTTGTATGTCCATTTCTTTCATCAGGTTAGGAAAGCTTGCCATCATTATTTCTTCAAATAACTCTTCAACTTCTTGTTTTCTTTCATATACCCCTATGACACAGATATTTTTGCGTTTAATGGTGTCCAATAGGTTCCTTAAATTATTATTATAGTATTAGCTTCTTCATTCTTGCCATTTTGGTTGAGGGTCTTTGGTTTCCCCATCCTCTATATCAGTGGTTCAATCCTCTTCTTTATCTACTCTGTTGATTCCCTCTAATATACTCTTCATCTCAGATAATGTGTTCTTAATTTCTGACTGGTTCCCTTTTATCATTTCCATTTTCATTTCTATGGTTTTTATCTCTTTGCTAAAGTTCTCACTGAATTCGACACTTCCCCTAAGTTCATTGAGCATCTTTATAACCAGTGTTTTGAATTCTGCATCTGTTAGATTGCTCGACTCCATTATTCCTGGATCTCTGTTTTGTTCTCTCGTGTGGTTTCTGCTACTTTCTCTTTCCATTTTGACTGCCTTTCTGTGTCTGTTTCTATGTACTAAGCAAAGCTCTTAAGTCTCCTGGTCTTATTAGTGTGGTTTTGTGTAGTAGGTGTCCAGTGGCACAGTCCTGAGAGGGGTTCAGCAGCAGGCCAAATTTAGCCCAAGCTTTTGCCATCGGGGGCCACCTGTTAAGATTCAGCAAGCAATCCACAGATGCTGTGCTTATATTTGCGTCAAGAGGCCTCGCTAGAAACCGCAGTCAGCTGCAACATGAGACTAGGTGCTACTCGGCAAGGGGCACCTGAGTCATGGAGGATCCATTTGGATGTGGCTTGCATGTGGTCCTGGTTTGGGGGAAGTGGAGTTTCATGGAATCTTCTGGGTGGAGCGACCTCTGTTATTCAGTTTGATGATGTCTCAGCTATGGTGGCTCTGAGTCCACACACAGGGAGGGTGGAGGGCTCAATAGAGGAACAATGGATACCACTGGCACTTCTATACAGCGTAAGTCTTGCCTCCAGCCCTTGCTCCAACAACTCAGTGTCCCGCTGTAAGTCCCTGGTGTCCCCTGCACGGCCTACCCAGCACTGGTGCTCAGAGCGAGTAGGTCTGTCACCATGAAAGTCTGCTCACTGACAAAGCCCCTTTAAGAGGCCTCTGCAGCTGCTAGCTGCTGCTGCCATGGCCTCCGTCCCACTCAGCTGCTTGGTACCAAGCAGCCTCGTGTCCTCCCCACATCCTACCTCCTCCCACTGCAGAGTGATTTCTTATTTCTCTCCTTCGTTTAGGGCTTGTTCATCTAGATCCCAGGTGATTTCCTTTGTTGTATGCTCCTTGTTTCTGTTACAACTTTGCCTCACCAGAAGGATGAACAGAGCCTCTATCATTTACGCCACTTTTTCTCTTTCTTTGGGTTCATCTTAATCTTTCTCAAATTTAAACGTTTGTCAGCTTTACATATTGGGCTTCTTTACATTAGATTCCATTTGAAAAAAAAAATCCATGGCTTAAAAAATATTCTAATAAAATGACAGAAACTAGACATGGGACTAGGAATTCTGGCTCCAGCTGTAATATTAGCAATGCCCTTCTAGCTCTAATAACCTGTGATTCTATCCACTCAAGACACACCTTAATCTAGACTTATCCTATGTTATTGATATTATTTCTAAGTGGTATGAACCTTCAATCCTATTAGTTGGCCTCCTGATGTTGTCAACTTCACGTTAGTTTTTGCATACCTTTCATTCCTCTGTCCACCAAAATCCTTCCAAGTCAAACTTAAGAGTTTGCCTTCTCTCAAAGGCCTTCTTTGATTTCAAGTCACACTGATGGTATGCTCTTGTTTCATCAATTATCTCACAGTACCTCTAACTTAATTTTTCTCTGTTTGAGGTATGCTAGTCTTATAACCCCAGCAAGACTGTAAGTTCCTCCAGAGCAACAACTAAGTATTTGCTTTCTTATTCCCTATGCCTGACACAGGCTACATGTTCAGCAAGTACATAATAAAAAACATTTTTCTCCTAAAACTGGTATGCAGCTGCCTTTTTAGCTGTTAAGGCAGCAAGACCAAACCCTATACTCTGTTATTTGTGGTATCCTTATTGCAAAGGATTTTCACTCTATGACATTTGCTACAGTTAATGGGGCGGGGCAGAGTGATGTAAATATTTTAGTTGCAGTAAAGCACAAAAACCAGGCAAATGCCACAGGAACAAAACAACAGCAGGAACTGTGCTTAAGAATCCAAGACCTTTGTTAAAAATCTTTAAATTCCAGCATAGTTCAAGCCTTCAGAATAAACATTTCACACGGAGAGGCACTCATTTTTAAAGTTCATGTCTGAGGTCATAGCTTTAATGGGGACAATATAAAAATCATACATTTTCTAAACAAGCACTGTGAGAATGACTTTGCCTTGGCTTATGATGCATTTATCCTGGAAGAAAAGCTGGTAAACATGGTTAAGACTTTCATTAAGCTACAAAAATTGATGGAGCCAATTATCTCCCTCTTAAACTCAGCCAATATGAGGAGGAAGAGAAGAGAAATGGCTTGGAAATGGAAGTGAGGTACTGACAGAGGTATGAATGGGCATCCAGGCAGTCTCTAAGTTTCACAGTAGTCTGCAAAGAAGAGGGGGTCCTTCTGGAAGAACAAAATTGGATAGAAGTCCATCAGTTTTTACTAAGTAAGTTCTTTTCTTATAAGTCTTTGTGTTGACTCCTGTTGTGGCTGATAATAAGATACAAGGTTCCTGCTTTTTGCTCTGTAGAAACCTATGTTGTAGTTAGTAGAGCCAAGACAAAGATATTAGAAACAACAAAAGAACATTTACAAATTAGTGTGAGCTGAAGCGAAATGTAAATTCGCCTCAAGCACCCAGGAAATGGGAAGTCATAGAATCTCATGATATGTGTTTGTCCATATGGGTATGTGTGCCCACTTGTGTCTGTTGGAAATGTGGTAGGCAATAATCTGGGAGATGGAGCTTTATCCTGAGGAAGTATATGAGCTAGTTGTTGGAGGAAATGGGTCATTTTCTATAACTATATGAGCAATGGATGTAGAGGCAAAATAAATAGGGCATGTAAAGAAAATGGTTTAAAAAATCAGACTATTTAGACTAGTGAATCTTTGCGAGTAAGGCTGGGATTGGCAAGTTGGGCAACAGGTATAGTGGGGCAAAAGTTGGACAGATCAGATGAGACTAGTTGAAGAACAGCTTCAAAATCCACAAGAATGCTTGCTTTCACCAATTCTATTTAACATTGTACTAGTGATTCTAGCCCAATAAATTAGGCAAGAGAAAATATATAAAATCATCCAGACTGGAAAAGAAGTAAAACTATCTCTATTTGCAGATGACATGATCTTGTTTAATGAAAACACTAAGGAATTCACTAAAAATCTACTATAATAAATAAGTTCAGCACGTTTGCATGATACAAGACTAATATATAAAAATCAACTGTATTTCTATACACATGCAATGAATAATCAACAAATGAAATTAAGAAAACAATTATATTTGTAATAGCATCGAAAAAGAATAAAATATTTAGGAATTTTTTTTAATGAAAAACTTATTCTCTGAAAACAATGAAGCATTTTTGAAGGATATTAAAAATTGCAATAAATGGAAAATTTCACATTCGTGAATTGAAAGATTTCATATTGTTAAAGATTTCATATTGTTCAAATTTAACATAATCCCTGACTTCGTGGTGGAAATTGACAAACTGATTCTAGCATTAACATGGAATGGAATTGCAAGTTTCCCAGGATAGCCAAAACAATCTTGAAAACAAAGACAAAGTAGGAGAACTCATACTTCCTGATTCTAGAACTTACTAAAAAGCAATGGTAATCAGGACAGTATGATAATGGCACATATAAATCAGAGGAATAGAATCGTGAGTCCAAAAATGAAACCATTTGTCTAGGACTAACTGATTTTTGACAAGGGCGTCATGACCATTTGACTGGGAAAAATATTCTTTTCAATCAATGGTGCTGGGATAGCTGGATAATCATATGCAAAGAAAAATGAAGTTGGACTCTTAACTCATAGCCTACACAAAAATTAATTCAAAATAGATCAAACCTAAGTGCAAAAGCTAAAACTATAAAATCCTTAGAAGGAAAAATAGAGATAAATCTTCATGACCTCAGATTTTGCAAAAGATTCTTAGATATAACACCAAAAGCATGCACACAAAAAAAGTAGATAATTTGGAATGCAATAATATTTAAATTTTTTGTGTTTCACAGGACACCATGAAAAAAAAAGTGAAACAAGAATCTCCAGAGAAAATATTTGCAAAATATTTGCAAATCATATATCTCATAAGGGACTTTTGTTGAGACTGTAAAAAGAACTCTTATAACTCAACAATAAAAATACAAACAACTCAATCTAAAACATACTCAAGAGTGATGTCAGAAACATGGTGGAGTGAGAGGTGTCCCCAGATCTCTTCCCTTGAAATGACAATAAGCTGAACATCTAAAACTCAACAAAAAACACCCAAACTGCACACCAGCATGTCTGAGCATGGGATCTGTGCACAAGAGCTACCACAGGTTAGAACTCCAGGTGTCAGGCGGTGGACTGAGAGAAAAAAGAAGCTGCCTCTCCCAGCCAGAACTCCCTGAAGGAGGAGGGAGAGAGGAGAAGGTAAGTTTCAGTCTCTCAAAAGCCTTGACTGCAGGAGCTGTGAACTCCATGCAGCTGGTGGCAGTCTTCAGACATCAGGGCAGAAAGCAGAGAAATGGGGATGGCAGAGAAGTGGGGACAGCAGAGAAACAACAGTTGATTATTAAAAGCCACAGTTGCAAAACCCGAGGCTGATCACAAGCCCTTTTCTCAAATGCAGAGGCCCCCTCCCTCCATATCCTCTGAGAACAAACACCGCAGAGCACTAGGGGAATCTGAGCAAAACCTACCAAAACTGCAGCTAACATTGACAGGGACTGAGACTGAGGGTAGCGAGCGTGATTGAATATCTATAAGAAAAAAAAAAAGCATTATTAAGACTTTATGTAAAGCAAGGATCCAAGAGTCTTAGACGCCATCTACTGGAAACCAAAAGAAAAATGCCCTCTTTGCAACAGGTTAAACAGAGACCTTCATATAATAAATCTTCTTTCTGGAAAAAAAAAATGAAAAAAGAAAAAGAAAAAAGTAGAATACACTTCCATTAATGCCCAGGCAGAGAAACAGACCATTAAACACCATGAACAACCAAGGCGAAAAGACATCTCAGAAACATAGAAAAAATCTCCAGAAAATTAGCTTACAGGCATTAAACTATGTGACTTAAATGACAAAGAATTCAGGATAGTACTTATGAAAAAACTCAATAGGTCAAAAATGATTCATATCAAAAAATTCAGAAATTGAAAAAGCAACTAGATAAGCAGAATAAGTTCTTTAGCAAGGAGATTGAAGACCTCAAAAAGAACAGAATAAAACTTCTGGAGATAAAGAACACACTGCAAGACATGAAAAATGAAATAGGAAGCTTAGGAAATACAGTCAAAGAAATGGAGGAAAGGATCAGTGATATCAAAGGCAGAAATCTAGAAATAAATCAAAAGAAAGAAGAGAGAAACTGAAGTATGAAAAATAATGAAAGAGAAATACAAGAACTACCTGATACTATCAGGAAAGAAAACATAACAATAATGGATACTGTCGAAGGGGAGAAAAAGGAGATGGTATTAGAAAGTATTTTCAGACAAGTAGTTGATGAGAATTTCCCAAATTTAAGGAATAAGCTGGAGCTTGGAATTCAAGAAGTCAACAGAACACCCAATTATCTCAAACCAAAAAGGCCTTCTCCAAGACACATTGTATTAAATTTAACAAAAATCAATGATAAAGACAGAATTGTCAGAGCAGTCAGGAAAAAGAAGATGGTAACCTATAAAGAAAAAAACCATTAGATTATCATTGGACTTCTCAGCACAAACCTTACAAGCCAGAAAGGAGTGAAATAAAACATTCAAACTATTAAATGAAAGGAAATACCAGCCAAGAATAATGTATCCAGCTAAGCTCACATTTAGATATGAAGGAGAAATAAAGCCCTTTCCAGACATACAAAAATTGAGGGAATTCTCCACTACGAAGCCTGCATTTCAAAAAGTACTGAAAGGGATCAGCACACCTAAAACAAAATGACACACAAAAAAAACATAGGAGTAAGGTGACTAGCAGGCAGATAGAAGCAGAGGAGTGTAACCTTTACTAAGAACAGGGCATTATAAGCTTAAACAATAAGAAGAGATTGCTGTACCAAGAGAGTAATGAACATACAGCATACATAGGGACAAATTGAGACAATGACTGAAAAGGGGAGGATTCAAAGATCTAAATTCACAAAGGAGAATGGAGATAAGGCGTGAGCAAACAAAAATGGACGACTCTCTCTCTCTCTACATATATATACATATATATGTATATATACATATATATGTACATATATGTATATATGTATGTATATGTACATGTATATGTATATATACATATAAAACTAAATATATATATAACTATCCTTTACATATTCATAATTGTAACCACACGTCAAAGATTCAGAAATGAAGTATATAACATAAAACAAGAAGAACCAGAGGGAAAACCCACAAAACCCAACCAAAATAAAGAAAACAGAAACATAAGGACAAGGAAGCAATGGAAACACCAAGCTACCAGAAAGCGAAAGATAAAATAGCTATAAGAATACCTCATATTTCAATAATCACCCTAAATGTAAATAGAATGAACTCACCAAGAAAAAGGCACAGAGCTGCAGATTAGATTTAAAAAAAAAAAAAAAAACCATGTGCTGCCTCCAGGAGATACATGTCAGCTCCAAAAAACAAATACAGACTAAAGGTGAAAGGGCAAAAAATGATATTTCAAACAAATGGCATTCAGAGAAAATTGGGAGTGGTGGTACCAATATCGGACAAAATATACTTCAAAATAAAAAAGGTTAACGAAGGTACTGAGGGACACTTCATAATAATGAAGGAACTCATACACCTAGAAGACATAACACTTATTAATATCTATGCTCCCAATAAGGGAGCCACGGAATACATAAAGTAATTACTAACAGAACTAAAGGGAGAAACAGACCCAAACCCTGTCATAGTAGAGGACATAAATACCCCACTGTCAGATATGGACAGATCATCCAAACAGAAATTCCATAAGGAAATAACATCCTTAAATGACACATTAGACAAACTGGACATAATTGACATTGACAGAGCCTTTCATCTCAAAAGAGCTGCTTATACATTCTTCTGCAGTGCATATGGAACATTCTCAAGGATTGACCACATACTGGGACACAAAGATAGCCACAACAAATATAAGAGGGTTGAAATCATACCAACGGTATTCTCTGATCATAATTTTTTGAAACTAGAGATCAGCTGTAAAAATAAAGCGGGAAGAACCACAAATACGTGGGTATTAAACAACGTGCTATTGAAGAATGGATAGAAATAAAAACAGAGAAAAAATAAAAACAAAGATCAAGAGATAAATAGAAATGAATTATAATTATAGTAAAACATATCAAAACTTTTGAGACACGGCAAAAACAGTAATAAGAGGAAAGCTCATATCATTACAGGCCTATCTGTATAAAGAAGAATGAGCCCAAATAAACAACCTATCACTTCATCTTAAAAAACTAAAAAAGGAAGAACAACAAGCCTAAAGTCAGCAGAAGGAAAGAAATAATCAAAATTAGAGCAGAAATAAATGAAATTTTTAAAGATAGAAAAAACAAATGCAACAAAGAGCTGGTTCTTTGGGAAGTTAATAAAATTGACAACCCCTGGCTACACTCACTGAAGAAAAAAGAGAAAGGACACAGATAAACAAAATAAAGAATGAAAAAGGGGAAATTACAACTGACATCACAGAGATACAAAGGATCATACAAGAATACTATTGAAAAGTATATCACACCAAATTTGATAACCTAGAAAGAATGGACCAGTACTTAGAAAAATACAACTTTCCTAGACTGAATCAAGAAGAACTGGAAAATCTAAATAGAACTATCGGTAGTATAGAAATTGAAACAATAATCAAAAACCTATGTAAAAGAGAAATCCAGGACCAAATGGCTTTAACAGTGAATTCTACTAAACATTCAAAGAAGATTTAATACCTATTCTCCTCCAAGTCTTCTAAAAAAAATCAGAGGAGGCAATACTTCCTAACTCATTTTATGAGGTCAATATTGCCCTGATACCAAAACCTGGGAAGATGACACAAAAAAAGAAAATGACAGACTAATATCTCTCATGAACACAGATACAAAATTCCTAAAAAGATACTAGTGAACCGAATACAGCAGCATATGAAGAAGGTTATACACCACAATCAAGTGGGCTTCATCCCAGGGGCACAAGGTTGATTCAACATATGCAAATCAATTAATGGGATACACCACATAAACAAATTAAAAATAATAATTATATGATCATATCAATAGATGCAGAAAAAACCTTTGACAAGAAACAGCATCCATTTATGATCAAAACACAACAAAATCGGTATAGAAGGAAAGTACTTTAACATAATATATGCCTTATATAACAAATCCTCAGCCAACATTATATTTAATGGTGAAAAATTAAAAAGAACTTTCCTCTAAGATCAGGAATAAGGCAAGGCTGTCCACTATCGCCACTGTTATTGAATATGACATTGGATATCCTAGCGAGCGCAATCAGACAAGAGAAAGATATAAAAGGCATCCAAATAGAAAACAAAAAAGTCAAACTGTCACTATTTGTGGATGACATGATTCTCTATATAGGAAACCCTAAAGACTCCACAAGAACACTACTAGAAACAATAAGTAAATACAGTAAAGTTTCTGGATACAAAATCAATGTTCAAAAATTCATAGTGTTTCTATACTCTCATAATGAGATGTCAGAAAAAGAAATGGAAAATATAATTCCTTTTGCAACTGCAACAAGAATAAAATACCTAGAAATAAATCTAATGAAACATGTGAAAGACCTACATAATGAAAACTATAAGACCCTTTAAAAGAAATCAAAGAAGATACAAAGAAATGGAAAGATATTCTGTGTTCTTGAAATGAAAGAATCAACATAGTTAAAACGACCATATTACCTAAAGCTTTATACAGATTTAATGCAATCCTCATCAATATCCCATTGGCATTTTTTAAAGAAATAGAACAAAAATCATCAGATTTGTATGGAAGCACTAAAGACCCCGAATCGCCAAAGCCATCCTGAGAACAAAGAACGAAGCTGGAGGCATCACTCTGCCCAACTTTAAATTATACTACAAAACGACTATAATCAAAACGGCATGGTATTGGCAAAAAAAAAAAAAAAAAAACAGACACATGGACCAGTGGAATAGAATCGAGAGTGCAGAAGTAAACCCATAATTACAGGGGCAAATAATTTTCAACATAAAAGCCAAAAACATTCAGTGGAGAAAGGAAAGCCTCTTCAATAAATGGTGCTGGAAATACTAGAACACTACATGCAAAAGAATGAAAGTAGACTGTTGTCTATCACCACACACCAAAATTAACTCAAGATGGATTAAGGACCTGAATATAAGATCTGAAACAATAAAATGCATAGAAGAACACATAGGAACTAAACTCAAGGACCTTGGACTTAAATGAGGATTTTATGAATCTGACCTGAAAGGCAAGGGAAGTAAAAGCAATAATAAATGAATGAGACTGCATCAAACTAAAAAGCTTCTGCACAGCAAAAGTAACCGTCAACAAGGTAAAAAGATAACCATCTGAATGGGAAAATATATTTGCAAGCAATGCCTCCAATAAGGGCCTAATATCCAACATATACGAAGAACTCATGCAACTCAATAACAACAACATCAGCGTAAAAATCCAATCAAAAAATGGGCAGAGGACCTGCACAGATACCTCTCCCTAGAGGACACAGAAATGGGCAGCAAATATATGAAAATCTGCTCAACATTGCTAGCTATTAGGGAAATGCAAATCAAAACCACAGTGAAATACCATCTCACACCTGTTAGAATAGCTGTGATCGACAGTACAAGTAATAACAAATGTTGGAGAAGATGTAGAGAAAAAGGAACCCTCATACACCTCTGGTGGGACTGCAAATAGGTACAGTTACTATGGAAAACAGTATGGAGTTTCCTTAAAAACTAAGAATTGATCTACCATATGATCCAGCAATTCCTCTACTGGGTATTTACTTCAAAGACTTGGAAACTCATATCTGTAATGATATTTGCACACTGATGTTCATAGAAGCATTGTTCAGATAGTCAGGACATGGAAGCAACTGAAGTGTCCTACAACAGATGATTGGCTAAAGAAGCTGTGGTACATATATACAATGGAATATTACTGAGCCATAATTAAGAAATACTGCCATTTGTGATAACATGGATAGACCTCGAGATAATCATGCTAAGCAAAATAGGGCAGACAGAAAAAGTTGAAAATCACATTATATCACTTATATGTGGGATACAAACCTAAAAGCAACAAATGAGCAGGACGAACAGAGACTCATGGACATGGACTATAGGCTAGTAGTTATCAGAGGGTAGGGGGTGGGGAGAGGAGGAAGTATACAGGGTAAAGGGGGTCAAATATATGTTGACAGAAAGAAATCTAACTATGAGAGGTGAACACTCAGTGTAAATATATATATGCCTTTTTGTTAAAGTGTACAGTTGAAACTTATTGGATTTCCTTAACCAATGTCACCATAAAAAAAAATCAAAAGAAGAAATAAATAATAAATGAATGAATGAATGAATGAATGAATGAATGAATGAAATTGAAGTTATAGAGACTTTCCATCTTAGGCAATGTGGTGAGTGGAAAAACTACATTCTTCAGCTTCCTCTACAGATGGGAGGTTGGAGATGGTATACAATGAAATATAAATGGCAGCTGGGGCTTCTGGAAGAACCTGGTTTTACCGTCTCCTTTTTTTTCTACTTCTTGCCTGGAATATAGAAGTGATAAGTAGAATTTAACAGCCACCTTATGACCTTGAAAATGAAAGTCACACACGAAATTTGGCGAAGTAGATAGAGAAAGCTGGGTTCCTAATGAGTTCATGGAACCGTGATCATGTCCTGACTCCTACCTCCAGTCTTGCTTTAAGTGTGAAACTAAAACCTTCTATATTTAGGTCACTATCATCAGGTCTCTATTATTTGGCTGTCAAAAACAACTTCTAACCAATTCCTAGAACATAAAGTAAATGTTATAAACATTGGCAATGTGATGTATTATTATATGAAACAAAAATTGGAAGGGAAAAGGACAAAACATAAGTGTGACTTCATCATCTTTCATGACAGGGAGTCAGCCAATATTATTAAAATTAAAATGAGAAGGGAAAAAAGCATAACACCAAACTCTTGATGTTTTTTTTCATTGATTATTTCTCAACCTTAGAGGGATTTATTAAAAACTGATACGACTTAATAAATATTTTTTCGAAGTTTAATTTCTTCAGTTTGTCTTCATCTCTCTTTATTCTGTTAAATTCTAGTAAAAGTAAAATAAAATTTTGATTTAAAATGTGTAATATGATCAAATTTTATGAAAATTGGTTCTGTACATCTTCAATCTGTCTCTATGGGTTCAATGAGCTATCTAGAATACTGCTTTCTTCATATTAATGGTAGTTGTACCAGAGTGGTAGGAATTGATGTGATTTTAGCTCTCAGCTATTTACTTTGAGTTGCTAAATTTTTTATAATGAGCATGTATCATTTTTAGAAGAAAAATAAAGTCATTTTATTTTTATTTTTTTAATAAACTCATTTTAAAATGAGGGGATTAAACTCAAAGGACTTCAAAGAACTTCAAGCTCTAAAAGTCTATGATTTAATATTCTATGCAAACATTCATAATTCAGTGATAAAAGTCTCCACATTCTTTTTTTAAAAATAATATCTCACTGAATCTCCTAGCCTCTGTTGATCACTGATCTTTGTCTAGGCCCAAGGCCTACTGGATAAGTACTAGATGACCTCAAATAATTAATCTTAAAGAACAGTGTGTTCTCTCATCAACCAAAAGCAATTTTTTAAAATACAAATGAAAATTTTAAAACAGTTAGTATGCTATCTAAGCCAAGAACAATGAAGAAATATCAACTTACACATAAAGTAGTTTTAACATTTAATTGTAAAGGCATTAAACTGTACTTAGAGAGGTTAAAATATAACTTACATTGGCATCCCTTTCTTCAAAACAAGGAGTCCAAATACATTATCTGGTAGTAACATCCACTATTTCCCTAACATCACCTCTGTGTTTTTGTAATACTTTCTCCCTCATCTATAATATGGACAAATGCCATTCACCTGGCAAAACTCAGCCCCTCCTACCACTACAGATCTGTATACCTCTGTTAATTAAAACAGTTCTTAGGGCCACTATGTATAATTGTGCAGGTTGTGCACTGTAGAGAGGCACCCAGATGAGGGAGTAAGTGGGAGCTGAAATCTCTCCTGAGCTCAGCTGCCAAGAGGAGTCTCCATTAAATTTCCACAAAGACACTACATATGCTGATAAGTATCGGCTGAATGTCAGTCCTGAGTATATCATCCTAATGTTACAGGTGAGCAAATGAATGCTCAGGAAGTTAAGATAGTGTGTCAAGCTCACATAGCTAGTGAGTGGAGAAGCTAGAATTAAACTTTGGATAAGTCTGATTCCCAAAACATGTGCTCTTCCCTGCATACTGCTGCTCTCTAGTCTCTAAAACACAGCAGGAATATGGGAATTTGGGTCTAAGTTTCCTGACATCTAATCCAATGTCTATTCACTAGACTACTTTGCTTCATCAAAGAGGAATAACCATTGTAATTGATTCTAAAACAATGACCTTCCGGTCAAGATAACAAGGTATTTAGATGCTGTGCTTGCTTCCTCCCAAGACTGCATTGAATTACAACTAAATACAGAATAAACCTAAATAACCATCTGAACACTAGATAAACAGACTCCTATAACTAAGGATATAAAGAAGAGACCACATTAAGACTGGTAGGAGGAGTGGAGACACAAAACAGGCTTGTCCCACACCCGCGTGTGGTGATCAAGAATTGGGAGGCGATAGAGGAACTGGAACTTTAAACAAACATAATCAGTCAGGAGGGTCTATGGGAGAAGCTAGGGCTTGTGGAAGTTCTCACACTCTGCATAATCACGAGACCGCTACATGAGAAAACCCTACAGGAAGAATTCTATGTTTATAATAAAGCTCTATGGTTCTAACTTCCCCTTCCATTAACTTCCTTTTCCCTTATATAAATGCCCCTCTATCTTGGCATGCAGGCCAAAGTCTACACATGGCTTGCCATGCCTGCATGCTCTGGGATGCAACTTTTTACTTTGTCCCAAATAAATCTTTTTGGTGATGAAATCCTTAATATTTTTCAGTCGACATTTTGGGGGCTCATTTGGGATTTCAGTAAAGAACCATGACAGCTTCAGGACAGGCGAGCAACCAGATACTGGCACCTTCACATAGAGCTGCTGGGGCTCACAGCTTGCTCTCAGATTCAGAAGCCTAGGGTAAGTCTTTTGTGGGCTTTATTCAGGAATTGTTTAGACATTTGTGTGTGTGTGTGTGTGTGTGTGTGTGTGTGTGTGTGTGTGTGTGTGTGTGTGTGTTAAAAGGCCTTGTTTGTTTATCTATCTGTCGTCTGTGAGTACTTGATTTGGCACATTGGCCTAATTTCTTCGTAAATAGTTTGTCCTTCGTGACTAATCTTTCGTCTAAAGGTCCCTTTAGGGATAGAGGTTATTTCTACTGAAATTAGTCAGTTTGGCCCAGTATTAGACTGTGCCATCCCAAAGAGAGGAATGCCACCCAGATCGGCCTATAACTGGAGCCCCGAAGTGTTGATTATTTTTCGATAACTGGCTTTTAGCCTTCAGCCTGGTCCTCTGTGATCAGACTGTTTTAGAGTGAGACTGGCTAGTGTCTGGCCTGCAGGTTGCTCAAGCTGTTGTAAATTGTCTTGGGCCCTTTTTTCTAGAGAAAAGCCTCTGAAAACTGGAATCTCAGCTATCTAAATATTTTGAGACCATCCCTCCTCTGCCAGGGATACCAGCCAAATACATACTTAAAAGCTGTGGGCAATTCTCGTGCATATTTAACGTAATGGACAGATCTGACTAAAAATAATTCAGAAAATCAGTGGCCACTCTGGAGAACTTTTGAGATTCCCAAACTTCATTTTCTTAAAACCAAATTGGACAATAATAGCGCTAAAATTGGTAAAACTGAGTGGAATGCCTATTTTGAATGGTATTTTGAGGCTTACAAACAAGACCAAGAATCTGAAGTTGCCTCTTTGTGAAATAAAGTCTTAAAATTAACAGAGGCTACTAAAAAAATTAAAAGAGAGAAAATGGTGTTCGAAGCCATATATTCTTCCTCTGCAGCACTGTCTTGCCCTTCCTTATCTACTCATTGTCTCAGGATCCACCTTTGAGTCCACCCTATTCTTTGTATACTTTTCCTCAGGCTTCTCCAGTTTGCACAAGGACTTCTTCCCCATTTCCTTTGCCTCAATGTCCATGTCCGTTGCCATCTTCCTTCCACTACTGCCTTCTTTATCTTCAGTTCTGCCTCTGGTGCCATTTTCCCTTGAATCCCCTTCTTACTTTTTCTTCCTCTAAACTTATCAGTACTTTTTCATTTAATATTAAACTCTCTTGGGGTCCTAATAGACCTCAAGTTTCCTATGCCCTTGGACTAAAGCTGAGTTATGAGACCTTATAAAGGAATTTCCTAAAGTAATTGAGGATCCTCACATGTTCACTGAGGAATTTGATATTATTATTCAGATCTATCAACCTAGGTTTTCTAATCTATATCAGCTAATTCATATGTTAGTTGATAAGGGCCAGGTATGACACTGGATGAGAACTGCCAAATGGGAACATCCTGAAAGGGACTTATAAAAGCAAACCTCTATTTCTTGGGGAAGAAGCTAGAAAACTTGCTTGAAAACTACACCAAGCAATTCCTAAAGCTTTCCCAAAGTCTGTTGATTGGAGAAAAATTCAGCCTTGCTCACAAAAGTCTGACAAATCTGTTCATGACTATTATAATAGATTTCAGGTCGTTTTTATGGAAAATTCTAATCTTCCTTCAGATGTTGACTCCACTTGATTAACTTTTAATTCTTTGATTGTTAATAGTCTGAATAGAGATCTTTCCCTCCTAATTAAGAGAACTAGAATGGAATAGGAGACCACAGACCCCTAGAATTGGTTAACTTGGCCAGTCAGCTTGCCTGTACTCTAGTTTGAAACACCTAGAAGAGTGTCAAGATGTTTAATTTTCAGTTTGGCAAATGGCCCTATGTGATACCAAAAGACTCCAAATTTTTGCCATTATTTCAAAGAACCAGGACACTGGAAAAAGGACTGCCATAGTTTAAATGTTTCAGATGCTCTCAGCCTTCTAACCAGACTTTTCGAGGTCCTTCCAATCCCCAATTATGGGAATCCGGGGAACTACAGGGGCTTTTGCCAATCTTTCCTCTTAATCATCTTGGAGAAACATCTCTTCAAATTGGTAAGAAAACTATTTCTGTTCTTACTGACACTGGTGCTACATTTTCGGTGCTCAACCCCACTGTCATATAATAGCCCCTACCTTAGAATAAGAAAACAGTTCAAATAGTGGGGATTTCAAATAAACCTCAACAGGTTTATATCCCAGAACTTATCACTTTTTCCTTAGGCCCCTTAAGAGATACACGTTGTTTTCTCTTTAGTTCTTCTTCCCTTCCCATTTATTAGGCTGAGTCTTCTTAAAGAAGAACCATAATGAAATATTTTTTCCCTAAGAGGAGAAATAATGTTAGAGTCTGATAGTAACTATCAGAATGGCCAATTAGGTGAATTAAATGGCCTTGCAACATCTTTCATTTGTTCCATTTATGATGGTACAGTAGCTGAATCTGAGAACACTGATCAATTGTTCTTATTGGACCAGATGCCATCTTCTTTACAAGCCAAATTTTCAACTGATATTGGCAGAATCCACAGTGTACCTCCTATGAAGGTTCAAATTGATCTTTCAAAAATTTGTCCAGAATTAATCAATATCCTATAAGTGAAGAGGCCTTCCAAGGTATAAAGCCCATAATAGAAGATTACATAATTCAGGGCCTTATTATTCCTTGAACTAATCCCTGTAGCACTCTTATTTTACCTGTGAGAGAATGAAAGGGATAAGGGTTGAGGTTTGTCCAGGACTTTCAAGCAATATACCACATTATTATCCCTCAACACCCTGTGGTTCCTAACTTTCAAATGCTGCTAGTATCTACTCCAACTGGAAGTAAATTCCTTATGGTAATTGATTTATGTAGTGCATTCTTTAGTATCCCAGTTGATGAATCTATCCAATACCTTTTGCTTTCACTTGGGAAGGAAAACAATTTACATGGACAATAATGCCTTAGGATTTTACTGAAAGCTCTTATTTCTCACAAATTCTGAAGACTGATCTGGATGACATAATTTTCCCTAAAGGTTCCACTTTATTACAATATGCGGATGATTCATTTCTTTGTTCTTCTCAGGTCTCCTCACAGGAAGATAGCATCCATCTGTTAGAACTTTTGAGCTTAAAGAGACATAAGATAGCTAAAGAAAAATTACATGCTGTTCAAACTCAGGTTTGATATTTGGGACATCTTATATTGAAGCAAGGACTGCACTTGGATCCAAATAAGCTTCATGGTGTCCTAAATTTCCCAAGGTCCAAAGCTAAGCATTAATTGCAAGGTTTTCTTGGGTCAGTTAGTTATTGCCAAAATTGAACTCCAAATTTCTCTCTTATGGCAAAACCTCTATATGTCTTACTAAAGAATGACAGCCCTGACCCAATTTTATGGGAAGAACAGGATGACATAGCTTTTAAAGCCTTAAAGGAGAGAGTTTAATAAACCCACCTGCTCTTGGGCATCTTAATTACCAGATTCCCTTTTTCTTTGTTGTGCATGAAAAGAAAGTGAATGCTCTTGGGGTACTCACTCAAAAACATGGGTATCAACATAGACCCTCTGGGATACTATAGTCAGCAACTGGATCCTGTGGCTCAGGGATACCCCGCCCCTTGCATTGCTGCTACTGCCCTCTTGGTTAAAGCCACAGAGGAAATTGTTACAGGATCCTCCCTAACAGCCTTTGCACCTTAGGCAGTAGAAGCTCTCCTGAATTTTCAGCATATTCATCAACTTTCAGTTAGTCGCTTTACTTCCCATATAACTTTTTCACATAATAACCTTAATCCAGCTATTCTTCTCCCTTCTGAGACTGATGAAACACCTTATGGCTGCTTGACCCTGATGGATCACCTCATGACTCCTTGTAGATGATTTGCAGGATACTCCTCTAGGTAAAGCTGATTTCTCATGGTTTACAGATGGTTCATACTTCAAAAAATTAAAATGGTAAGTACTGCACTGGTTATGCCATTGTAACCTTTTGAAGTCATTGGGGCAGCATAATTTCCTTTGGCTACTTCAGCATAGCAGGGTGAATTATATGCCCTCATCCTCATGTGAGCTTTCATTTTAACAGAGGGTAAAACTGCCAACATTTATATTGACAGTAGATATGCCTTTAGAGTAGTTCATGACTAGGAAGTTATGGAAGCAATGTGGTTTCCTTATCTTCAAAGGAGATAAAATTTAAAATGGTTCATATGTTCAGGAATTATTGGATGCTATACTTTTACCTGATGCTTTAGCTACTATTAAGATTACAGGACATTCTAAATTTGACTCCTTGAAAGCTAAAGGAAATCACATTGCTGATATTTCTGCTAAGAATGCTACCCTTTAAGGAATCAGTAGCAGTCAAACCTTTGTCATGGTCCAAAGAGATGTTTCCCCAGTTGATAACTTAGAAAAACTAACCAGAGAAGCTCAACAGTTGGCTTCAGAAAGAGAAAAACAAGATTGGAAATCTAACAATTGCTAGTTTGCTAAGACGAAAAAGCTTTGGTTTGGACCAAATAATGACCTAGCCCTACCAGAAACTAAAATTTCCACTCTTGACTACTGTGCATCCATTGGCCTACTGACAAAATGATAGTATTCATGAATCAATATTGGTGGGGGAGATATTAACAAGGCTGCAAAAAAGTGTCTACCTTAATTGTCCCACTTGTCCAAAGTACAAAACAGAGAAGTCCGTTCATACTGCCCCTGGACATTTTAAATTGCCTAACAGATCACTTGAGTTTTGGCAAGTAGATGTACAGCTTCTCCCATCTCGTGGATATAAATATGTTTTAGTCGTGATATGTATGTTTTCTCACTGGACTGAACTTTCCCTTGAAGACAAGCTAATGCCTCTACAGTGGCAAAAGTCCTGTTGGAAGAGATTATTCCCACTTGGGGAACTCCTCTCCAATGCCACAGTGATTGAGGAACCCTTTTTACTTGTCAAGTGCTACAACAAGTCTGTGCTATTTGGCTGGTTGCACAACATTTTCACTGTGCTTATCACTCTCAATCTTCAGGTTTAGTTGAATGTATTGATGGTATTACTAAGATTCACTTGGCAAAATTTGTAAAACTCTTCAAATATCTTGACCAAAAACATTGCCATTAGTCCTTTTAAATATCAAGCTTACCCCTTTTGGGGCTCATAAGCTTTCACTTTTTGATATAATTACAGGATGCCCCATGCATTTGGCTCCTGCTTCTTTTGATCCACACTTGGTAAAAGGAGACATACTTCAATATTGTAAAGGTTTAATTGCTTCTATTGAAAATAGTTGAGCTTTGGTAGAACAATCTTTTCACAGTATACTCCAGAAAAACTCGAAATCCATACTCTACAATCTGGAGATTTTATTTACTGGAAGACACCTCAAGAAAGGTTCCTTCCAGCTTCACTGGAAGGGTCTTACCAGGTACTGTTAACCAACTCCTGTACTGCTAAACTTCAGAGAGTAGACTCTTGGATACATGTGTCACACTTAAAGAAAACACCAAACGTTGACTGGAACTGCGCAGTCTGATGACCTGAAACTAAAACTGTCAAAAATTAAAGCAGGTGACCTCTGAAGGAAATGAATTGCCAAAATGACTGAATCAGGCCTGTACAACTCCATTCTTACTACCAATTCTTATTTCATTTTTCTCTTTTCCTTGGAAGGAACGTGCCCTTGTTTATAACTCCTAAGCTATTGTGTAAAGGGAGGAACTTTTCTGGTTATTGAATCTGTCATCAAGAACTTTGATCTATCTAAGATAATAATGGTTTTTGTTTCATTATCTACAGGTTTGAGTTCCTGGTTTAAATTCATCATATAGATTAGGTTGTTATGTTGTGCAGAGACTCTCACTCCCAGGCACTCACCCCGGGATCTAGCAGAGAGACAGAGAGAGAATTGGGAATTGTCAGAGAAATACAAGGAGAGCTTCAGCTTCAGGGAGAAGGCTGGAAGAACAGCTGCCATTGTCCCTGTGCTGAGCCCTCCTTCCATGTAGCTGGAGAACAGATGTCATTTATCTTGTGTTGAACCCTCCCCCAACACAGCCAAATCTGAACTCTCATTGGCCTGGTGAACTCTGCTCACTCCACCCTAGTGACTCCCTGGAACTCCACCCCACTCTACTTGCACAATCTCAGAGACTTATGCAGCTTGCAGACAGCCAGTTTTGTCCCACACTGCAATTTTTCTTGGACAACAATTGGGGGTCCATGGGCCCCAGTCAGGCAGCAGCTGGCCTCAGTGGGCTATGAGACTTTTGCAGAATAGCCTCAGGCTCACCACTAGTGCCACATTTGAATATGCATTAACCATTGAGCACCACCCACCCCACACTGGTGACTCCCTGACACCCTGCCCCTCCCAAATCCTGTACTACCTCATACCACCAAAGGCTTTTTCAGCAGTTGAGCCTTATAGACAGCTGGAGGCAATGTCAGGCCTAGAAGTTCCCTGAGCCTTTTGCTGTGTTGCCCCAAGCCCAGTACTAGTGGTGGCCAGTCTCAATTCACAGTGTGGCCTCTCCTACTCAATTCCAGGTCCAGCACAGGCAGCAATCAGCTGTGGATCAATTGGCCACATCTACCAGATAGTCCTGGACTAGTCACAGGTAGTGGCTGACCTTGGTCTGCACAGGAACTCCTTGCAAGTGGCCCCAACACATCTGTTGGCCAACTTTGAAACATAACAGACCACCAGCTGATAAGTTCCACCAGCAGCACACCAAAAGGATGGTCTTGGGAGGCAACAGAGCCCACTAGGGTGAATCCCACTCCATGGGATCAGCCCACACACAGCAACTGTCACGCTCTGGTAATGGCCAATTCTTACAACCAGTAACCCTGAGGGTCAATCCCACCCACTTTTGTGCCAACAACAATCAAGACTCATATACAACAGGAAGGTACGCAGAACCCACACAAGGGACAGTCTGGAAAATCCGGCTCAAGAGACAAAGAAGACTGCTCCAATGGGCCCCACAAGACATCTACTACATGAAGTCACCCAGCAAACACTGGTCGACAAGCATATCTACCTAATACATAGAAACAAAGATAGAAAAGCAGCCAAAATGAGTAAACTAAACCAAAAGAAAAAGTCCCAAATTAAAAAAAAAATAGGTGAAAACAACAGAAAAAGAATTAAATGAAACAAAGGTAAACAAACAACCAGATACAGAGTTCAAAACTATGGTTATAAAGATACTTAAGGAACTTAGTGAGAACTTCAACAAAGAGATAGAAAGCATAAAAAAGAACAGAAAAAACATAAAAAGGAACAGTCAGAAATAAAGACTACAATAATAAATAAAGACTATAAAATGAAGACTACAATAATGAAAGATTACAATAATGATAATTCTTCATTATTCTACAAAAATGAAGAATACATAGAAAGAATCAAGAGCAGATTAGATGAAGCAGAGGATTGAAACAGCAATTCAAAGACAAGGTAGCAGAAAACACCCAGTCAGAACAGAAAAAAGGAAAAAAAGAATTTTTAAAATATGAGTATAGTTTAAAGGACCTCTAACACAACATCAAGCATAACAAAATTTACGCCATAGGGGTACCAGAAGAAGAAGAGAGAGAACAAAGGATTGAGAATATATTGGAAGAAATAATGACTAAACTTCCTTAACTCATTGAAGGAAATAGACATACAAGCCCAGGAAGCACAGAAAGTCCCAAACAAGATGAACCCAAACAGGCCCACATCAAGACACAACATAATTAAAATGTCAAAGCTTAAAGACAAAGTGATAATCTTAAAAGCAGCAAGAGAAAGGCAGTTAGTTACCTACAAGAGAGCACCCATAAGACTGGAAGCTGACTTCTCAAAAGAAACTTTGCAGGGAAGATGGGATTGGCACAAAATATTTAAAGAGATGAAAAGCAAGGAACTACAACCAAGAGACTCTACTCAGCAAGGCTAGCATTTAAAATTGAAGATGTAAAATCTTCCTAGACAAGAAAAATGAAAGGAATACATCATCACCAAACCAGTATTGCAAGAAATATTAAAGAAACTTCTTTAAGAAGAAGGGGGGTGGGGGTGGAGAGAACATAAATATAAATAATAAAATGACGATAACTACATTTACATTAAATGTAAATGAATTAAATGCTCCAGTCAAAGGCATAAGGTATTTGGAGACTGGGAAAAATGGCATAGATGATAGAAGCTTCGCTCATCTCCTCTTGCAACCACATGAAAATTGAGAAGGAAAAATGGAGCAAACAGCAAGCAAAGTCACCTGAGGGTCTAGAGGAACAGAAGCCCTATGACTAGAAAGAGAAATAAGAAATCACCCTGCAATGGTAGGAGGTAGGAGGGGGCAAAGATGCGAGCCCGCCCGGTCCCCAGCAGCTGAGTGGGACAGAGGCTATGGCAGTGACAGCTGGAAGCTGCAGACTCTTAAGGGGTCGTGTCCTCAACTGTACTTCCGCGGAGACAGACTTGTTCACTCTGAGCACCAGCACCGGGGTGGCTGCTCAGGGGACACCAGAAACTTACAGGAGGAAACCGAGTAGTAGGAGCAAGGGCCGGAGTCGAGGCTTTTCCCCTGGATGCAATTGCTGGTGGTATCCATTGTTCCTCTGTTGAGCCCTCCCCGTTCCCAGTGTGCAGATGCAGCGCCACCATAGCTGAGATGTCATCAAACTGGATAATAGAGTTCACTCTGCCCAGAGGATTCCCTGAAACTCTGCCTCCCCCAACTCATGGCCCTACCCAAGCCAAATCCAGGTGTTTCCTTGGGGAGTCCTGTGCCACTTGCTGAGCAGTGACAAGATTAACACTGGTGGCAGATGACTTCAGTGCGGCTTCTTGGAACCTCAATGGTTGGAAGTAGGAGAGGGCGAAGACACAAGGTTGCCCGGTTCCCAGCGGCTGAGTGGGACAGAGGCTACAGTAGTGGCAGCCAGCAGCTGCAGATGCCTCTTGAAGGGGCCATGTCCGCAACTGGACTTTGGCAGTGACAGCTTCTTGAGGCAACTATAAGCACAGCATCTGTGGATTACTTGCTGAATCTTAACAGGTGGACCTGGAGAGGCACAGGCTAGGGCTAAACTTGGCCTATAGCTGAACCCCTCTCAGGACTGTGCTGTTGGATACTTACTACACAAAGCCAGACTAATAAGACTGGGAGACTTAGGAGCTGTGATTAGTACATAGAAAAAGACACAAAAAGACAGCCAAAATGGGAAGACAAAGAAGCAGAAACCATATGAGAGAACAGAACAGAGATCCAGAAATAATGAAATCAAGCAATCTAACAGATGCAGAGTTCAGAACACTGGTTATAAAGATGCTCAACGAAATTAAAGGAAGTGTAGATGAACTCAGTAAGAACTTAAACAAAGAGATAAAAACATAAAAATGGAAATGAAAATTATAAAAGGGAACCAGTCAGAAATAAAGAATACATAATCTGAGATGAAGAGTATACTAGAGAGAATCAACAGAGTGGAGGAAGAAGAGGATTGAAACACCGATATAGAGGATGGGGAAGCCAAGGACACTCAATCAGAATGTCAAGGAAAAAGTAACCAAGACTGTAATAATAATTTAAGGAGCCCATGGGACAAAATTAAGAGTAACAACATAGGGGTACCTGAAGAGGGAGAAAAAGAATTTGAATATATATTTGAAGAAATAATGATAGAAAACATCCCTAACCCAGTGAAGGAAATAGACATAGGACCCCAGGAAGCTTAGAGAGTCCCCAAAACACCAAGACACATCATAATTAAAATGCCAAAGATTAAAGACAAAGAGAGAATCTTAAAAGCAGCAAGAGAAAAGGAATTAGTTACCTACAAGGAAGCACCCATACAACTGGCAGCTGATTTCTCAAAAAATACTTTGTAGGACAGAAGGGCTTGGCACAAAATATTCAAAGTGTTGAAAACCCAGGATCAACAACCAAGAATACTTTATCCAGCAAAGCTATCATTTAGAGTTGAAGGACAGATAAAGAGCTTCCTAGACAAAAATAAGCTAAAGGAATTCATCAACAACAAGCTAGTATTACAGGAATTATTGGAGGAGCTTCTTTAAGAAGAAAAAGCATGTATCAAAAAGATGAATAAAAAATGGTAATAACGACATATTTATCAACAAGTACTTCAAATGGAAAAGAATTAAGTGCTTCAACCAAAAGACAGGGAAGCTGAATGGATAAGAAAACAAGACCCCTACATATGCTGCCTACAAGAGACTCACTTTAGAGTTAAAGACACACATGAACTAAAAGAAAGGGGATGAAAAAAGATATTGCTTTGATGGACCTAGAGGGTATTATGCTGAATGAAGTAAGTCAAATAAAGACTAATACCACATAATTTCATGTACATGTGGAATCTAAAGAACAAAATAAACAACAACAACAAATATGCAAACAAACTCATAGATACAGAGAATATTTTGAGGGCCACTAGATGCAAAGGGGGTGGGAGGGGGACAGGGAAAAAGGGCAAAGAGATTAAGAAGTATAAATGGATAGATACAAAATAGTCATGGAGATATAAAGTGTAGCATAAGGAAAATAGTCGATGATGTTATAAAATATATATAAGAGGGAGGAAAGGTAATTGATTTAGTGGGGTGATCATTTTGTGAGTTATATAGATCTCTAATCACTATGCTGTACAACTGAAACTGGTATATTATTGTATGCCAACTATAAATGAAAAAAATCTCATTGAATTTTACAATGTAAATATGAACAACTAATTGTCTATTATACAATAAAGCTGGGGGAAAAAAGACATGGGGTAGCTGAATTGATAAGAAAGCAAAATCCCTTACATATGCTGTTGAAAAGAGACCACTTCAGATCAAAACACACACACAGACTGAAAGTAAAGGGATGGAAAAAGATATTTCATGCAAATGGAAGTTATGAAAAAGGTGGGGTAGCAATACTTAGACAAAATGTACTTTAAAACAAAGGCTATAATAAGAGACAAAAAGGGACATTGTATAATAATAAAGGGATCAATCAACAAGAGAATATAAATCTTGTAAACATTTATGCATCCAACATAGGAGCACCTAAATACATAAAGCAAATATTAATTGACATAAAAGGAAAGATTAACAGCAATACAGTCATTGTACTGGTCTTTTAACACCCTATTGACATCAAGGGATAGATTTTCCAGACAGCAAATCAACAAGGAAACAGCCACCTTAAATAACACATTAGACCAGATGGATGTAATTGATATATTTAAAGCATTTCACCCCAAAGCAGCACAATATACATTCTTTTCAAGTGCACAAGAAATATTTTCCAAGATAGACCACATGTTAGGCTACAAAACATGACTCAACACATTTAAGAATACTGAAAACATGCCAAGCATCTTCTTTGACCACATGATATAAAACTAGAAATCAATTACAAGAAAAAAAAAACGGAAAAACACACAAACGCATGGAAGCTAAATAACATGTTATTAAATAATGAATGGGTTGATGATGAGATCAAGGAAGAAATCCAAGGATACATTGAGACAAATGAAAATGAAAATACAACTCAAAATCTATGGGACATAGCAAAAGCAGTCCTAAGAGAGAAATTCACAGCAATACAGGCCTACCTCATGAAACAAGCAGAATTTCAAACTAGGAAAAGAACAACAAACAAAGCCTAAGGTGAGTAGAAGGAAGAAAATAAAGATTGGAGCAGAAATAAATAAATTAGTCTAAAAAAGAACTAGACAAAAGATCAATAAAATCAAGACCTGGTTCTTTGAAAAGATAAACAAAATTGATAAGCCTTTAACCAGACTCATTAAGAAAAAAAGAGAAAAGACCCAAACAAATAAAATCAGAAATGAAAGAGAAGTGACAATTGACATCACAGAAATACAAAGGACTATAAGAAAAAAACTACAAACAATTATATACCGACAAATTGGACAATGTGGAACAAATGGATACATTCCTAGAAACAAACAATCTTCTAACACTGAATCAAGAAGAAAGAGGAAATCTGAACAGATCGATTACTGCTAACGTAATTGAATCAATAATCAAAAAATTTTGGCACAAACAAAAGTTCCTAACCAGATGGCTTCACAGGTGAATTTTACCAGTCAGAAAAAGAATTAACACCTATCTACTCAAACTATTCCAAAAAGTTCAAGAGAAGAGAAGTTTCCCAATCTCACTTTATGAGGTCGCAATTACCCTGATTTCAAAACCAAAGACATGACAAAACAGGAAAATTATAGGCCGATATCCCTGATGAACAAAGATGCAAAAACCCTCAACAAAATATTAACAAATGAAATTCAGCAATATGTTAAAAAGATCATACACCATGGTCAAGTGGTATTTATTCCTTGGATGTAAGGTTGGTTCTATAGCCACAATCAGCTAACACAATACACCATATAAACAAAATGAAGGATGAAAATTATATGATCATATCAAAAGATGCAGAGAAAGCATCCAGTATTCATTTATTATAAAAACTATCAGCAAAGTGGGAATAGAGGGAACATACCACAACATAATAAAGGCTTTATATGACATATCCATAGCTAAAATCATACTCAGTGGTGAAAAGCTAAAGGTGTTTTCCTTAAAATCAGGAACAAGATGAGAATGTCCTCTCTCACCACTTCTATTCAACATAGTATTGGAAGTCCTAGTCTCATCAATCAGACAAGAAAAAGAAATAAAAGGCATCCAAGTTGGAAGGGAAGAAGTAAAACTGTCATTATTTGCAGATGACATGATATTGTATATAGAGAACCCTAAAGATGCCACCAAAAAAGCTAAACTAATAAATGAATTCAGTAGAGGATACAAAATTAATATTCAGAAATCAGTTGCATTTCTATACACCAATAATGACTTATCAGAAGGAGAAATTTAGAATCCCACTTAAAATGCATCAAAAAATAAAATACCTAAGAATAGTTTTAACCAAAGAGGTAAAAGACATGTACTCAGAAAATTGCTACTGAAGAAAGAAATTGAAGAAGATAGAAATAAATGGAAGCATATATCCTGCTCATGAATAGGAAGAATTAACATAGTTAAACTGTCCATAATACCCAAAGCAATGTATAGATTCAATGAAATCCCTATCAAAATATAGATGGAATTTTTTGTGGAACTCAAAGAAATAATCCAAATTTTTCTATGGAGCCACAAAAGACCCCAAATAGCCACGGGAATCTTGAGAAAGAAAAACAAAGTCGGAAATATCATTAATACCTGATATCAAACTGTACTACAAGGCGATAGTAATCAAAACATCATGGAACTGGCACAAAAACAGACATATAGATCAATGAAACAAAATAGAAAGCCCAGAAAATAATCCACATCTACATGGTTATTTACTATGACAATGGAGGCAAGAATATATAATGGAGTAAAGACAGTCTCTTCAATAAATGGTGCTGGAAAAACAGAACAAAATGCATGTAAAAAAATAAACTGTACCACCTTCTTACACTATATACAAACATAAACTCAAAATGGTTTAAAGTCTTAAATATAAGACCTAAAACCATAAAACTTCTAGAAGAAAACAGAGACAGTACACCCTCTGACATTACTCTTAGTAATTTTTTTTATTCTGATATATCTCCTTAGGAACGGGAAACAAAAGAAAAAATAAACAAATGAGACTACATCAGACTAAAAAGTTTTTGCACAGCAAAAAAAAATCAACAAAATGAAAAGATAACAAATGGGAGAAGTTTGCCTATGATACATTTGATAAAAGGTTAATATCTAAAATTTATAAAGAACTCATACAACTCAACACCAAAAAACAAATAATCCAATTAAAAAATGGGCAGAAAACTTAAAAAGGTATTTCTCCAAAGAGGACATACAGATGGCCAATAGACATATGAAAAGATGTTCGACATCACTAATTATCTGATATGCAAATTAAAACCATAATGAGGTATCTCCTCACACCTGTCAGATTGGTTATCATCAAAACGAAAATCAAAAAGTGTGATGAAGGTGTGGAAAAAAGGGAAGCCTAATGCACTGTTGGTGGAATTTTTTTTTCTGTGAAAGTTCAGCACTACAGTTTTCCCTACACATTTTATTACTTGTTGATGAATTCCAGCTTGTTTCAAAACCTCATATGTTCTATGTACATAAGTTCATTTCATCCTCTTATTTACTCAATCCTTAGATCAGCCATCACATAGCACAATGGCCAGACACCATACATCATGCCAAATCCCTACTGACAGTGAAAACATTCAACAATGTTTGGTTTGCTTTTAGGTTGTTTTACATTAGAACACTGTAGGAGATTCTAATAAATTTGTTTCTACCATGTAATCAGTTCTCCTCTATAAAGGAAAAAGGATTTTATTCCTTAGGTCAGTAAAATATAATACTAACTAAAATATAATACTAACCTACAGGAAATTCAATCATTCTGATTTGTGACAAAATTTTTTTTTTTGGCAATACAAGAGTGAATCTAAAGAAAATTATCACTTAAAATGCTTACATAGTTATTTTTAATTAATTAATTTGTTTGTTTATTTTTATGGTGAAACTGCTTAACCAAATCTAGTAAGTTTAAACTGTACATTTTAACAATAAGGCGTATATATATTTACATTGTGTTCACCTTCCATAGTTAGATTTCTTTATATACCACATATTTAACCCCTTTTACTCCATCTACCTCTCCCCTACCCCGCTACCATCTGGTAACCACTAGTATATTGTCCATGTCCATGAGTCTCTGTTTGTTTCTCCTGTTCGTTTGTTGCTTTTAGTTTTATATCCCACATATAAGTGATATAATGTGGTTTTCAACTTTTTCTGTCTGGCTTATTTTGCTTAGCATGATTATCTCCAGGTCCATCCATGTTGCAAATGGCAGTATTTCATCTCTTCCTGTGGCTGAGTAATACTCCATTGTATATATCTACCACAGCTTCTTTATCCAGTCATCTATTATAGGACACTTCGGTTGCTTCCTTTTCCTGGCCACCGTGAATAATGCTACTATAAACAATGGTGTGCAAATATCGTTTTGTATACAAGTTTTCAAAACTTTGGTAGAGGGATTGCTGGATCATATGGTAAATCAATTCTTAGTTTTTTTTTAGGAACTTCCATACTGTTCTCTATAGTGGCTGCAACAATTTGCAGTCCCACCAGCAGTGTATGAGGGATGCTATTCTCCACATCCTCTCTAACATTTGTTTTTACTTGTCTTGTTGATAACAGCAATTCTAACAAGTGTGAGACGATATCTCGTTGTGGTTTTGATATGCATTTCCCTAATAGCTAGCAATGTTGAGCATCTTTTCGTATGTTTCTTGGTCATTTGTATGTCTTCTTGGGAGAAGTGTCTATTCAGGTCCTCTGCTCATTCTTTTATTTTTTTTTTAATTGGATCGTTTCTTATTTTGTTTTTATTCAGTCGTATGAGCTCTTTGTGTATTTTGGATATTAGGCCCTTATAGGAGGGGTTGCTTGCAAATATATTTTCTCATTCGGATGGTTCTCTTTACCTCGTTAACAGTTTCTTTTGCTGTGCAGAAGCTTTTTAATTTAATGTAGTCCCATTCACTTATTTCTGCTTTACTTCCCTTGGCTTTGAGGTCAAATTCATAAAATCCTCTTTAAGTCCAAGGTCCTTGAGTTTAGTTCCTATGTTTTCTTCTATGCATTTTTTCAGGTCTTATTCAAATCCTTAATTCATTTGGATTTAATTTTGGTGTGTGGTGATAGACAACAGTCTACTTTCATTCTTTTGCAGGTGGTGTTCCAGTATTCTAAGCACTATTTATTGAAGAGGCTATTCTTTCTCCACTGTATGTTTTTGGCTTTTTTGTCAAAAATTATTTGCCCATTTAAATATGGGTTTATCTGGACTCTCGATTCTGTTCCACTGGTCCATGTATCTGTTTTGCTGCCCATACCATGCCGTTTTGATTACTGTCGATTTGTAGGATAATTTGAAGTTGAGCAGAGTGATGCCTCCAGCCTCTTTCTTTCTTCTCAGGATGGCTTTGTCAACTTGGGATCTTTTGTGCTTCCATACAAATCTGATGATTTTTTTGTTCTATTTCTTTAAAAAATGATGATGGAATTTTGATAGGGATTGCATTAAATCTGTATAATGCTCTACAGAATAAGATCATTTTAACTATGTGGATTCTTCCAATCCAAGAACACAGAATATCTTTCCGTTTCTTTGTATCTTTTTCGATTTCTTTAATAGCGTTTTATAGTTTTCATTATATAGGTCCTTCACATGTTTCGTTAGATTTATTCTCAGGTATTTTATTCTTTTTGTTGCAATTGCAAAAGGAATTATATTTTCTACTCCTTTTTCTGACACTTCATTATTAGAGTATAGGAACGCAATGGATTTTTGAACACTGATTTTGCATCCAGAAACTTTACTGAATTTGCTTATTTTTCTAGTAGTGTTCTTGTGAAGTCCTTAGGGTTATCTATGTAGGGAATCATGTCATCTGCAAATAGTGACAGTTTGACTTCTTCGTTTCCTATTTGGATGCCTTTTATATCTTTCTCTTGTCTGATTGAACTCGCTAGGACCGCCAATGTTATATTGAATAATAGTGGCGATAGTGGACATCCTTGCCTTGTTTCTGATCTTAGAGGAAAGGATTTTTGTTTTTCATCATTAAATATAATGTTGGCTGAGGATTTGTCATATATGGCCTTTATTATGTTAAGGTATTTTCCTTCTATACCAATTTTGTTAAGTGTTTTGTTCATAAATGGATGCTGTAACCTGCAGAAGGCTTTTTCTGCATCTATTGATAGGATCATATGATTCTTATTTTTTAATTTGTTTATGTGGTGTATCCCATGCTCCTGGGATAAAATCCACTTGTTCGTGGTGTATAATCCTTTTAATATGTTGGTATAGTTGGTTCACTACTATCTTATTTAGGATTTTTTGCATCTGTAGTCATGAGAGATATTAGTCTGTAGTTTTCTTTTGTCATGTTTTCTTTACCAGGTTTTGGTATCAGGGTAATATTGGCCTCATAAAATGAGTGGGAAAGTATTGCCTTGTCTTCGAATTTTTGGAAGAGTTTAGGGAGAATAGGTTTTCAATCGCCTTTGAATGTTTGGTAGAATTCACTCGTGAAGCCATCTGGTCCCGGACTTTTACTTTTTGGTAGGTTTTTGATGATTCTTTCAATTTCCATACTGCTGATCGGTCTATTTAGATTTTACAGTTCTTCTTGATTCAATCTAGGAAGGTTGTATCTTACTAAGTACTGGTCCATGTCTTCTAGGTTAATAATTTGGTGTTATATACTTTTTCATAGTATTCTTACAAGATCCTTTGTATTTCTGCAGTGTCTGTAGTCTTTTCCCCTTTCATACTTGATTTTTTTTTTTATTCGTGACCTTTCTCTCTTTTTTCCTTAGTGAGTCTAGCCAGGGTATATCAATTTTATAAACCTTCTGGGAGAATCAGCAATTTGCTGCATTTTTTTCTATTGTTTTTGTTGTTGTTGTTGTTCTCAATTTCATTTATTTCTGCTCTAATTTTGATTATTTCTTTCCTTTTGCTAACTTTAGGCTTCATTTCTTCTTCCTTTTCTAGTTTTTTTTTTAAGATGAAGCATTGTTTATTTGGGTTCATTCTTGTTTTTAAAGATAAGCCTGTAATGATATGAGGTTTCCTCTTATTACCACTTTTGCCATGTCTCAAAAGTTTTGATATGTTGTACTATTATTATCATGCATTTCTACGTATCTCTTGATCTCTTTTTATTTCTTCTCTGACCCAGTTAGTCTTCAGTATTATGTTGTTTAATCTCCATGTATTTGTGGTTCTTCCTGCTGTGAATCTTCTTTTTGCAGTGAATCTCTAGTTTCAAAGCATTATGATCAGAGAATATGGTTGCTATGATTTCAACTCTATTTGTTGAGGCTATCTCTGTGTCTCAGTATGTGGGAAATCCTTGGAATATTCTATGTGCAGTACAGAAGAATGTATAAGAAACACTTTTGGGATGAAAGGCTCTGTAAATGTCAATTATGTCCAGTTGGCTTAATGTGTCATTTAAGGATATTATTTCCTCATTGATTTTCTATTTAGATGATCTGTCCATATCTGACAGTGGGGTATTTAGGTCCCCTACTACAATAGTGTATTGGTCAGTTTTTCCCTTTTGTTCAGTTAGTAATTGCTTTACATATTTTGGGGTTCCCTGAATGGGAGCATACATATTAATAAGTGTTATGTTTCCTGGTGCATGATTCTCTTTATCATTCTGAAGTGGGGTTCCGTATTTTTCTTTACCTTTTTTTATTTTGAAGTCTATTTTGTTCTATATTATTACAACCACTCCTACTTTTCTCTCAATACCATTTGCTTGAAATGTCATTTTCCACCTTTTACTTTGATTCTATATTTGTTTTGGAACTGACATGTGTCTCCAGGATACAGCATAGGGTTGGGTTTTGTTTTTTGATCCATTCTACAACTCTGTGCCTTTTTGTTGGTGAGTTCAGTCCATTGACATTTAGGGTGATTATTGAAATATGAGTTCTTCTTATAGCCATTTTATCTTTTGCTTTCTGGTAGCTCAGTGTTTCCATTGCTTCCTTGTCCTTGTGATTTTTTTTTTTTCCTAATTTTGTTTCGGTTTTGTGGGCTTTCCCTCTGGTCCTTCTTGTTTTATGTTATATACTTCAGTTCTGAATCTTGGCGTGTGGTTACCATTACAAATATGTAGATGATATATATATAGTAGTCTATTTTCTTCTGCGCGTGCATTACCTCCATTCCGCTTTGTGAATTTGGATCTTTGAATCCTCCTCTTTTCAGTCATTCTCTCAATTTGTTCCTATGTATGCTGAACGTTCACTATTCTCTTGCTATAGCAAATCTTTCCTTATTGTTTAAGCTTATAATGCCCTGTTCTTAGTAAAGGTTACACTCCTCTCCTAATTATGGTTTGTTTGGTTTTTTTCTTTTTTTTTTTTTTTTTGGTCATTTTGTTTTAGGTGAGCTGATCCATTTCAGTATTTCCTGAAATGCAGGCCTCATACTGGTGAATCCTCTCAAATTTTGTATGTCTGGAAAGGTCTTAATTTCTCCTTCATATCTAAAGGAGAGCTTTCCTGGATACATTATTCTTGGCTAGTAGTTCCTTTCACTTAATAGTTTGAACATTTTATTCCACTCTTTTCTGGCTTGTAAGGTTTGTGCTGCAAAGTCCGACGATAATCTAATGAGTTTTCTTTGTCTGGCTGCCCTGAGAATTCTGTCTTTATCATTGATTTTTGATAATTTTAACACAATGTGTCTTGGAGAAGGCCTTTTGGGGTTGAAATAATTGGGTGTTCTGTTGACTTCTTGAATTCCAAGCTCCTGCTCCTTCCTTAGATTTGGGAAATTCTTGTCAACTTTTGTCTGAAAATGCTTTCTAATCTCTGCTCCTTTTCCTTCCATTGAAGAATGCCCATTACTCTTATGTTTCCTCACCTGATGGTATCATCTAGTTCCTGTATTTCTCTTTTCATTCTTTGGTTTCTCTCTTCTTGCTTTTGATTTATTTCTAGATTTCTGTCTTCGATATGACTGATCTTTTCCTCTATTTCATCAACTCTATTTCCCAAGCTTCCTATTTCATTTTTCATCTCTTGAGATGTGTTCTTCATCTCTAGAAGTTCTATTTTGTTCTTTTTGAGGGTTTCAGTCTCCTTGCTAAAGAATTCATTCTGGTAATCTAGTCATTTTTTCAATTTCTGAAATTGTCGATATGAATCATTTTTGATTCATATCAACAAATAACACCAAATCTGAGTTTTTTTCAGAAGTTCCATCTTGAATTCTCCGTCATTTAAGTTGCATATTTCTATGTCTGTAAGATTATTTTCTGGAGATTTTTCTCTTTCTTTCTGAGTTGCCTTGTCAGCTTTGTTGTTCATGGTGTTTATTCTCTGCCTGGGCATTAATGGACGTGCATTTTTTTTTTTTTTTTTTTTTTTTTTACAGAAAGATTTATTATGTATAGAATGAGCCCAAATACACAACCAAACACTATATCTTAAAAAACTAGAAAACAAGAACAAATGGAGCCAAAAGGCAGCAGAAGGAAGGAAATTTTAAATTAGAGCAGAACAATGAAATTGAGAACAACAACAACAAAAAAACAATAGAAAAAATAAATGCAACGAAGAGCTGGTTCTTTGAGAAGGTTAATAAAATTGACAAACCTCTGTCTAGATACACTAATAATAAAGAGAAAGGACACAAATAAACAAAATCAGGGACGAAAGAGGGGAAATTATTACAGACACAGCACAAATACAGAGGATCATACAAGAATACTATGAAAAAGTATAGAACACCAAATTAATAACCTAGAAGAAATGAAAAAGTACTTAGAAAAATACAACCTTCTGAGACTGAAGCAGGAACTGGAAAATCTAAATAGACCAATCAGCACTATGGAAATTGAAACAATCATCAAAAACCTAACAAAAATTAAAAGTCCAGGACTAGACGGCTTCACCAGTGAATTGTATCAAACATTCAAAGAAGGTTTAATACCTGTTCTTCCCAAACTCTTCAAAAAATTGAATAAGAGGCAATACTGCCTAATTCATTATATAAGGCCAATATTACCCTGATAACAAAACCTGCTAATACCAAAAATAAGGAACTATGGGTGAAGTCAGAAGCATGGTGGAGTGAGGGATGTCCCCAGATCTCTCACCTTGAAATAACAATAAGCTGAACATCGAAAACTCAACAAATAACACCAAATCTGAACACAAGCAGGTCTGAGTGAGTGATCTGTTCATAAGAGCTACCACAGGTCAGAACCAAGGGTTCAGGCAGTGGACTGGGAAAAAAAAGATGCTGCCTCTCCCAGGCAGAGCTCCCTGCAGGAAGAGGGGGAGGGGAGAAGGAGCGGCGGGATACCTGAACAGGCTTGCCTGGAAGAGCTGTGAGCTCTACGTGGCGGGCAGCCGTGCCCAGGAATCAGGGCAGAAAGCAGAGAAATGGAGACGGCAGAGAAGTGGAGGCGGCAGAGAAGCGGGGACAGCAGAGAAGCGAGGACAGCAGAGAAACAACAGTTGATTATTACCAGCCATGGTTGCAAAACGTGTGGCTGAGCTGCAGCTTACTCCCCCAAACCAGAGGGACCCTCCCCCCATATCCTTCAAGAACAAACACCGGGAGCCTCAGGGGAATCTGAGAAAACACTATTGAAACTGTCGCTGTCACTGACAAGGACTGAAACTGCTGGTAGCAAGCGTGATTGAATAGCTATAAGGAAAAAAAACGCATTATTAAGACTTTATGTAAAGCAGGAATCCAAGAGGCTTACATGCCACTTACTGTAAATAAAAAGAAAAAAGCCTTCTTTGCAACAGGCTAAAGAGAGACCTTTATATAATAAACCTTCTTTCTGGGGGAAAAAAAAAAAAAAAAAGCTGAATACACTTCCAGTAATGCCCAAGCAGAGAAATAGTCCAATAAACACCATGAAAAACAAAGCTGACAAGGCAGCTCAGAAAGAAAAAAAAATCCAGAAAATAAGCTTACAGACATAGAAATATGCACCTTAAAAGACAGAATTCGGACTGGTACTTCTGGAAAAAAAACTCAGTGAGATCCAAAACAACTCATGTCAACAATTTCAGGAATTTAAAAAACAACTAGATAAGTAGGATGAGTTCTTTAGCAAGGAGATTGAAACTCTCAAAAAGAACAAACTGGAACTTCTGGAGATGAAGAACACACTACAAGAGATGAAAATGAAATAGAAAGCTTGAGAAATAGAGTTGATGAAATGGAGGAAAAGACCAATTGATATCGAAGACAGAAATCAAGAAATAAATCAGAAGGAAGAAGAAAAAAAACGAAGAATGAAAAATAATGAAAGAGAAATACAAGAACTAGTTGATACCATATGGAAAGGAAATAAGAATAATGGGTATTCTTTTTTTTCACCCTCTTTAACCCCCCCCCACACTTCCACCTCTGACCTATGGATGTTGCTGTGTCTCCCCTTTAAGAATGGGATCTCTGAAGGCAGACCAGGATCGTGCCACACACCCGTGACCTGGTGCACCTCGGACCTGGCGTGCCCAGGGCCTGGCGCACCAAGGGTATGGTCTGTGGCTCTACCTGGGGTGCGAACCCAGGACCTTCTGTGTGTAAAGCAGATGTGCTAACCACTACACTATAAAGCCACTCACATGGGCATTCTTGAAATAGAGGAAAAGGAGCAAGGATTAGAAAGCATTTTCAGACAAAAGTTGACAAGAATTTCTCAAATCTAAGGAAGGAGCAGGAGCTTGGAATTCAAGAAATCAACAGAACACCCAATTATCTCAAGCCAAAAAGGTCCTCTCCAAGACACATTGTATTAAAATTACAAAAAATCAATGACAAAGACAGAATTCTCAGGGCAGCCAAGGAAAGGAAGACAGTATCCTATAAAGGAAAATCCATTAGATTATAGTCGGACTTCTCAGCACAAAACTTACAAGCCAGAAAAGAGTGGAATAAAATATTCAAACTATTAAGTGAAAGGAACTACTAGCCAAGAATAATGTATCCAGCAAAGCTCTCCTTTAGATATGAAGGAGAAATTAAGACCTTTCCAGACATACAAAAATTGAGGGGATTTGCCAGTACGAAGCCTGCATTACAGGAAATACTGAAATGGATCAGCTCACCTAAAACAAAATGACAAAAAAAAAATTTCTTAACTAGCAGTAAGGAGACTAGCAGGCTGATAGAAGCAGAGGAGTGTAACCCTTACTAAGAACATGGCATTATAAGCTTAAACAATGAGAAGAGATTGCTATACCAAGAGAGTAATGAACATACAGTATACATAGGGACAAAATGAGACAATGACTGAAAAGGGGAAGAATCAAATATCCAAATTCACAAAGGGGAATGGAGGTAAGGTATGCGCAGAAGAAAATGGATATATCTATCATCTACATATTCGTAATGGTAACCACACGCCAAAGATTCAGAACTGAAGTATATAACATAAAACAAGAAGGACCAGAGGGAAAGCCCACAAAATCCAACCAAAATTAGGATAAAAAAAGACACTCAAGGACAAGGAAGCAATGGAAACACCGAGCTACCAGAAAGTAAAACATAAAATGGTTATAGGAAAACCTCATATTTCAACAAATATTCTAAATATAAATGGACTGAACTCACCAATAAAATGCACAGAGTTGCAGATTGGATCAAAAACTAAAGTAAAACCATGTGCTGCCTCTAGGACACACATCTCAGTTCCAAAGACAAATATAGGCTCAAAGTGAAAGAATGGAAAATGATATTTCAAGCAAATGGCATTCCGAGAGAAGCATGAGTAGTAGCACTTATACCAGACGAAATAGACTCCAAAATAATAAAGGTAAAGAAAGGTACTGAGGGATACTTCATAATGATAAAGGAACTCATTCACCCAGAAGACATAACACTTATCAATATTTATGTTCCCTATCAGGGAGCCCCAAAATATATATAGCAATTACTAACAGAACTAAAGGTAGAAATAGACCAAAACACTATTGTATAAGGGAATCTAAATACCCCACTGTCAGATATGGACAGATCATTCAAAGAGAAAATCAGTAATGAAATAACATCTTCAAATAATACATTAGACCAACTGGACATAATTGACATTGACAGAACCATTTATCCCCAAACAGCTACTTATACATTCTTCTGTAGTGCACATGGAACATTTTTAAGGATCGACCACATACTGGGACACAGAGATAGCCTCAACAAATGTAAGAGGGTTGAAATTATACCAACCATATTCTCTGATCATACTGCTTTGAAGCTGGAGATCAACTTTAAATAGAAAGTGGGAAGAACCATAAATACATGGAGAGTAAACAATATGCTGCTGAAGAATAACTGAGTCAGAGAAGAAATAAAAAGAGATCAGGAGATACATAGAAATGAATGATAATGATAATACAACATATCAAAACTTTTGGGACACGGCAAAAGTGGTAATAAAAGGAAAGCTCATATCATTACAGGCCTATCTGAAAAAAGAAGAATGAGCCCAAATAAACGACATAATGCTTCATCTTAAAAAACTAAAAAAGGAAGAACAAATGAAGCTTAAAATCAACAGAAGGAAATTATCAAAATTAGAGCAGATTAAATAAAATTTTAAAAAATAGAAAAAATAAATGCATAAATGCTAAAAAAAAAAGAGCTTGTTCTTTGAGAAGGTTAATAAAATTGCCAATCCTCTGGACAGACTCACTAAAGAAAAAGAGAAAGGACACAAATAAACAAAATCAGGGATGAAAGAGGAGAAGTTAGGACAGCCATTGCAGACATACAAAGGATCATACAAGAACACCATGATAAAGTATATAACACCCAATTTATTAACCTATAAGAAATGGATCAGTACTTAGAAAGACACAACTTTCCTAGACTGAATCAAGAAGAACTGGAAAATCTAAACAGATTAGAGGTATGGAAATTGAAACAATCATCAAAAACCTACTAAAAAGTAAAAGTCCAGGACCAGATGACTTCACCAGTAAATTCTACCAAACATTCAAAGATTTAATACATATTCTCCTCAAACTCTTCCAAAAAAATCGAAGAGGAGGCAATACTTCCCAACTCATTTTATGAGGCCAATGTTACCCTGATACCAAAACCTGGTAAAGATAACACACAAAAAAGAAAACTACAGACCAATATCTCTCATGAACACAGATGCAAAAATCCTAAATAAGATACTAGCGATCTGAATACAGCAACATATTAAAAAGATTATACGCCACGATTAAGTGAGCTTCATCCTAGAGGCAAAGGGATGGTTCAGCATATGCAAACCGATTAATGTGATATACCACATGAACAAATTAAAATATAAGAATCATATGATCATATCAATAGATGCAGAAAAAGCCTTCAACAAGATACAGCATCCATTTATGATCAAAATACTTAACAAAATCATATAGAAGGAAAGTAACTTAACATAATAAAGGCCATATATGACAAACCCTAAGCCAACATTATACTAAATGGTGAAAAACTAAAAACCTTTCCCCTAAGATCAGGAACAAGACAAAGCTGTGTACGATAGCCATTGATTTTTAATATAACATTGGATGTCCTAGCAAGTGTAAACAGGGTAGAGTAAGACAAAAAAGGAATCCAAATAGAAAATGAAGAAGTCAAACTGTCACTATTTGCAGATGACATGATTCTCTACATAGAAAACCCTAAAGACTCTTAAGAATACTACAGGAGACAATAAGCAAATACAGTAAAGTTTCTGTGTACAAAATCAATGTTCAAAAATCCATAGTGTTCCTATACTCTAATAATGAAGTGTCAGGAAAAAAAAGTGGAAAAAATAATTCCTTTTGCAATCACAACAAAAAAAATAAAAATACCTCAGAGTAAATCTAATGAAACACGTGAAGGACCTATATAATGAAAACTACAAGACCCTATTAAAAGAAATCTAAGAAGATACAAAGAAATTGAAAGATTCCATGTTCTTCGATTGGAAGAATCAGTATAGTTGAAATGACCTTATTATTTAAAGCATTATACAAATTTAATGCAATCCCCATCAAAATCCCATCAGCAATTTTAAAAGAAATAGAACAAAAAATCATCAGATTGTATGGAAGGACAAGATCCCAAATTGCCAAAGCCATCCTGAGAAAAAAGAACGACTCTGGAGGCATCTCTCTTCCTGACCTCAAATTATACTACAAAGCAACAATCATCAGAAAGGCATGGTATTGGCAGAAAAACAGACAAATGGAATACAATTGAGAGTCCAGAAATAAACTCATGTTTATATGAGCATATAATTTTCTACAAAGGAGCCAAAAACATACAGTGGAGAAAGGAAAGCCTCTTCAATAAATGGTGCTGTGTAAACTGGAAAGCTGCCTGCAAAAGAATGAAAGTAGACTGTTCTCTATCAACACACACCAAAATTAACTCAAAATGAATTAAGGACCTGAATATAAGACCTGAAACAATAAATTGTATAGAAGAAAACATAGGAACTAAACTCAAGGACCTTGGACTTAAAGAGGATTTTATGAGTTTGACCTCAAAGGCAAGTGAAGAAAAGCAAAAATAAATGAATGGGACTACAACAAACTAAAGAGCTTCTGTACAGCAAAAGAAACCATCAACAAGAGACAACCATCTGAATGGGAGAATATATTTGCAAAGAATGCCTCTGATAAGGGTCTAATATCCAAAATTTACAAAGATTTCATACAACTCAATAACACAAAAACAAAAAAATAAGCAATCCAATTGTGCCCTTCATAGACATCTGGAAAGAAGGCTCAAAGCGATAGACTCTGAACTTTCTAGTGATCTGCAGACTCAAAGCGTATAATTGGGGACCTGAACAGACACTTCTTCCAAAAAGACATAAAAATGGCCAACAAACATATGAAAAGATGCTCAACATTGCTAGCTATTAGTGAAATGCAAATCAAAACCACAATGATCTACCATATGACCCAGCAATCCCTCTACTGGGTATTTATCCCAAAAACTTGAAAACTCATAACTGAAAAGATATTTGCGCATCGATGTTCATAGCAGCATTACTCACGGTGGCCAGGGCATGGAAGCAGCCAAAGTGTTCTGTGATAGATGATTGGATAAAGAAGCTGCGTTGTGTATATATATATATACACATACATATATATATATATATATATATACACACACACACACACACACAAAGTATATGTGTATGTATGTATATACATATATATGTATATGTATGTATCTGTATACATACATACATACAACATACACATATACATATATACATACACATATACATATATACATATATATACAATGGAATATTACTCAGCCTTAAGAAGAGATGAAATATTGCCATTTGTGACAACATGGATGGACCTTGATATAATCATGCTAAGCAACATAAGTTAGACAAAATAAGTTGAAAAGCACATGATATCACTCATATGTGGATTTAAATCTGAAAGCAACAAACAAACATGACAGACAAACAGACTCATGGACAAGGACAGTGGATTAGTGGTTACCAGAGGAAATGCGGGAAGGGCAGGTCAATAAGGGCATAAGGGGTCCAAATATTTGGTGACGGAAGGAAATCTAATTCTGGGTGTTGAACACACAATGCAATACATATACCACATACTGTTGAATTTTACAATTAAAATTAATTCATTTTTGTTGATTGATGTCTCCCCGATAATTTTTAATTTAAAAAAAAAATAAGACTTCTAGTTCAAAACAGTAATCAAAAAGGCAGGCACAAAATACCTTTGTGCCCTTCATAGACATCTGGAAGGAAGGCTCAAAGCGATAGACTCTGAACTTTCTAGTGATCTGCAGACTCAAAGCGTATATAATTGGGGATACTACTAGAGAACTGCTATTCACACACTAACTATAAATCAGGACACTTCAACAGAAAGAGCCTGTGGGAGATTTCCCTTTACCCTCATATTGTATATGCCTTTTGCAATGTAACTTTGCAGCATCTCTCATCAAAAAGTGATGTCAATTTTCCTACCCCTAGAATCTGGTCTGGCCTTATGATTTCCTTCGATCTAGTAGAAGTTGTGTGAAATCCAAGTCTGGGCCTCAAGCAGCCCTGCAAGCTTCTGTTCTTTCTTTCAGTAACCTGCCAAGCTGCCATATGAACAAGCCCAAGCTAACCTGCTGGATAAAGGACATGTAGCCAAGTTACCCCCATTGCCCAATCCAACAGTCAACTCTCCACAACCAGAGTCACCTGACGGGTATTCGACCACAGACACAAAGCCCAGGCAAGACCAAAATAACTACCTACCTGAGCCCAACCAAAATTGCCAACCCACAGAATCGTAAGGTAGATAAATGTTATTTTTAAGCCACTAAGTTTTCGAGTAGTTTGTTATTCAGCAAAAGTTAACTGATACAGAGCCTAACTAAAATAAATCTAAACCAAGTAAGCTGTCTTCAAAGCCTGAAGCTGACAATTCTGAATACAAATCTGAATATTTTCCTTCAGCATATTAAGTCCAAACCCCTGTATCCTGGGAGACACAATTTTTAATTGCACTTCCACGAGGCTCGGGCAGTGCAGCTTGCCATTCTCCTGCACCTAACTAGCACTGTGAAAGAACTGCACATGAGGAAAATTATGGCATGCAAATTATTCATACATTGTTTACATTGCTTCTTTTTATTTTTTATGGAGAAATTTGTTACAAATTAATTTTTTAAGTATTTTTATAATTATTTATTTACTATGGTGACACTGATTAACAAAATGCAGTAAGTTTCAAGTGCACAATTCATCAGTAAGTAATATATGCGTTGCTTCTTTTTAAACTACAAAATAAAAGCAAATCTTTTAAAAACAATAGTCCATCCGTATTCAAATTTTAGCAGTAGAAATACATTTATAGTATATGAATACATCACTTTTTCTCCTATCATGACCAGCAACAGTTGCCTTCTCCTAGAAGTAAAGACTCAAAATACTGTGACGCTACTACATAGTAAACCATTTTTCTCAAGGACTCAAGTGCATTGACAAACTTAGTTCACCAATAATCACAAAATATGGTAGGTATTATGAAATCCCACATAGGTGATATGAATTTCATGAGAAGTTATTAAGTTTGCATTCTGTAATGGTACTTCCTGTGATACCTTTTGTTAGTCAATGTTCCAGCCGTATTGCAACACATAATCAACCACAAGCTGTAGGAACTGACCTGGCTACAGAAACTGAGCATGGAAGCATAATGCTCATACTGCCTTCTAGGGAAAGAGGTTCAAAGCTCCTCTCTGGTCTTCTCCCTATCCCCCTTACATAAGTAGTAGAGGAGTGGTGAACTGATGGGTAAGATTCCTAAACGCTTGATAAACCAGTTTCTATTGAGTGGAACCTTGAGAATATAAACAATTCCATATAGGTAGAAAGTCTTTTTCTTGATTCATTCCCTCTGGAGCTGGTAGCTGCGAGTTTTTTTCTCATTGGAATAACAAATTCTGAGATTTGATTTTGGCTTAAGGGAAACACTAAACCATTCGTCCTACTTTGGTTTTGAGTTCTAGGCTGCCTCTACACTAAATCTCATTGTGGTCAAGCCCAGCTCAGTAGATTGCTGAACTGAGGTTTGGAGCCAATGTCCCAGTTAATAAAATGTTACTTTGCTCTTTTGCCACTTTTATGCACATGTATCCTGTTTGGAGAACACAAAGCTGGTAGGACCAAGGCAGGATTCAAGTATTCCTGTGTCTCCCGGCCTATTATCACCATACTTCCATCCCTTAATAGTACCTGGATCTTACCTCTGCTCCTCACACTGACATGGTCTCAGCAGACAGAGCAAATATGTGCCCCAGGAACTGACATTTGGAAAGCAAAGTCCCACAAAAGAGATTGAAGTTCAGTCCTCAAACTTGAAGCATTGCTACTGTAGGTTTAGAATATGATCTCCCATGTAACATGCAGGTGTTGGTATTGGTGCAAATATTCATTTAGAGCCAGGGTAGCCTTGTCTGTGACTTCAATTTGCAGGAGCAAAAAGGTCCACAACATGACCTAGGTCTCCCTAAAATAAGCAGTGTGACATTTTGGCCTATTAGATCCAAATAGTCATATGGCTAACTAGAGACAGGCCCAGATTCTATTCCTCTTAATCTTGTTTTAATCTGGAAAGAGAGAGAATGATGATTAAATAAAATTCTGGGTGTCATGTGCCTTAAATTTTGAGTCCCTTCACCCTATGTTCTCATGTTGACTCTAATATGCACATTATATAAATCCTAATCTACGAATTTGTGGAAAGAAGATAAAGGGATAGAGTAACAAAAAGTAACCCTTAGTGATTTACAAGGCCTAAGTAAGAGTTCTTTGCAATGGCTTTCCTGATCAAGTACCTTCAGTGAGCACCGCCAAGTATCTAATCCTGGTTGTGATTTCAGACTTCAGAGTGTGGATGCAATCATCGAAGGGAAGTAGGGTTCACTAATTAAAAGGGAATGGAAACATTTACTGCATGGGGAAAGTAGCCTTTTGAACTGAAGGAGAGAAGAAAATTTGATGAAAGAAAAAACAAGTCAAAAGTCGTTATATAATGCCTGTACCTAGGAATGCCTTGGCTTTGAGAATTGGTTTGGCCTGGAAATAGTGGAAAGCCCTCAGTCAGCAGATAGAATGACTACAGGACATTTTAAATGAACTGAAAACTCTTGTCCAGGAGATAATTTGAGGTTTAGGAGTGATGGGAGCCAAACTAGGAAAGAATTAGAAAATAAAGGAAAAGAAGAAAGCTTGAGATCTTAGAAACTAGGACAAAAATGAAAGGAAAAAAAGGACATGCTTATAAAGATATACCCAGACCTAACTGAAATCAGCTCTCATGAAGGTAAGGAAGGCCATCTACCCAACTGTAAACAACAAAGCTCACACATTTGTAAGTAGTAGATAGAATACCATGACAATCTCAGTATAAAATGGGTAAATTATCATATTTCAGCAATGCTCTCATATGGCCAGTATGAAAACTACATAGCATTTGGAGACTTACAGTTGATACTTGAAGAAAACTTAATAAAGTATCAATCCCAATTGATGGTGAATATCAAATAGTTTAGCAAAGATGGGACCTAATACAAAGATCTTTTCTGTCTTGGACATAGCAGATAAGCTTTGTTCTCTACCACTGAAGGAGATATGTTAGTTCAAAACTGTATTCATGATGGAAGGTAGAGAGTTGGACGTGAATGATACTTACCACCAACCTCCCATAGATACATGGAGACCTTCAAAAATAGACCATATAATTTGATAGTTGTTCTACCTATGGGCAAATTCTAATATCCATACTACAGGAAGATCAGAAATTAACCAAGCATATCTTGGGGGCAATACAGAAGGCAAGGCTGAAAGTCGATGGGAAGACTTGAACTTCCCATTATAGTTTTCCAAATATAGCTCAAAACTGACTACAATGGCCTAGATGAAAGTTTCCCTAGTGAGAAAGCAATGTATCAGGAAAGGGACAAATAATCAGGTCACTAAGCTAACCGATGGGGGGAAAAAACTTGGTATCACTAGATTTCTGTAATGGTTATATGCCTCAGTACAGAGAGAAAGGCCAACACTTCGTCCAATTATTTAAATGAACCACTGCTACTAGCTTGGAGAACACTTAAAGAAACAATAGCCTGCGCACAAACTTTGGCCTTATAAAAAATTTGGGAATCTTTTAACCTCTGCCTAATAATAATTCCTAATATCATAGCTACTGGTGATTTGAGAGTCTCACTTGTTAATAGAGAGAGTTAAGAATTCAGTACTTTGTACCAGTGCAGAATACCCTGATCCATTCACATCACCCACTGTCCAAAGAGGGGTAGATTTTCTAATAACAGTTGAATGATATACTACCCTGTCATTACTTAAATACCCCACACTTTCTTATGAAATAACTAAGTGCTAAGAATAGCTGCATACAAAATTAGTGTCTTATTTGGGTTTCCTCAGAAATAGACCCTGAGACAAAGATTCTAATGCAAGTAGTTTATTTAGGAGTTGACCCCAGGAAACACCCACAGGGGAGGAAGTGATACAAGGAAAGGAAAGCAGTCAAAAGAGTGTGTTATCAACACAGCTACTACTGTGGGTAAACTCTGGGGAACCATACAGATCGTATACCTTCGAATGACCTTGCTCAAGGGGTGAGAGAGCTGGGATACTTATATACCAACCCCAATCGATTTTTAGTTGAGAGCCACTCTCAAGAGATGTTAATCCTCTAGCTCTTCCAGCCTATCATGCAAAGGGTAGAAAAGCCTTCCAAGGCCTCTGATAAAACCCTCAAACAGATAACTGGCAGTTAAAAATCAGCTAGAGCACACAGAAATGATAAGGATGAAGGATATGGGACATAACAGATGGCATTAGCTACAAGTATTTGAACCACAGGAAAATCTTAACTCTTGCCTATTGGGGAGGGTAGCTTAGGCAGATTAAATGAAATAGACATGGGATCGATACTGATAGAAGTTTGAAATTTGATGGAAACAAGGAATTCAGTTAAACAAAAAATTCAGTTTTTACACCTGGAGAGAAAGCAATGTGGACACCAGCCTTATTGTGGGCCTTGAAACTGCCCCAGGAATCTTAACTAGCTGCATTAGCTACTGTACCACAGAGGAGGAACAATAGACCACAGTGGGGACCTTTTCCAGTAATTGGGAAATAATAGCATTTTATTTTGGTGACAGTAGTTTCAACAGTTGGGTAGAGGCTATTCAAACCAAACACACTCAGCAACTAAGATAGCTGCAAAGATTCTAGTTCAATAACTGTGAAGTCTCACACAATGGACCAAATTTGGAAGCTTATGTAATGGGAGAATTGTGTTATCTGACAAGTATCCAGCTTTTCCATATAGCATGACCACTCATAGGCCAAGAGGCCAGGCAGCCAGGGAACAGGAAGGAACTGTGCCACAAACATCGAGATGCAAACAGCTATGATAAAAATGAAATTGAGCTCACCACCTTCTTTTGATTCTAAGGAAATTAGGGCCTGAGTATCCAATGGATCACCAAAGACAAATGCTTTATGAGGGCCTCTTTGGGAGCCCAAGGGTTGTTAGGAAACCTATTCATCTCATCTTCTATAGACAGAGGCCTTGAGTGAAGGAAACCACTTAGTGTCCCTGTTCTTCTACTCACTTCTCTCCTTGCGTGTTCTCCAAACAAGGAATCAGATTGGATCAGATTCCAATATAATCAATTGGACCATTTTTGCTGGTGCACTGGATCACAGTTAATTTAGAAGACTGCATTCATGGATACAGCACTCTTCTGCTCCCTCTGGCCTCTAAGCAGCAGACATGGTAAACTGATTATCCTTTTTCTTCTCAACATGGCTGCAGGTCTAGGGTTATTACCCCATCAGTTTAGGCCTCTTATTTAAAATGTAATTTCTTTATTGGGACTTTTAAATTCTCTATGACACTTTGTAGAAAATTGACAGTAGGATGTTTCCTATAAAGACTTGGGGCATTTTATATTCCCAATATTGTATTATTTGGACTGTGCTGTCACTTGGTGTTCACTGTACGAGTTTCTTTGGTAGGCTGTGTTCAACAAAGTGCTGTACATAATCTAAAATTAAGGGATAGAATAGCTGGTGAATTTTTCACTAAATATTTAGTGTGGTCCTTACATTAATATCCTGAATAAGTTTCACAAGTTTCTGAGGATGACATCAGAGGCATTCAATGAACATCTTAGAGAGCTGAATTTCACATCTCTTTGGTCCCAGAAAGGCTCATAACAGCCATGATATGAATCAGGGAAATGGCCCATGAAAAGGCTAGAAGAATTTACCTGAAGATTTTCTCCCCTAAAGTAGACTGTCACATATAGGTTAGCAATTAACTCTTTGGGTTAACAGAGAAAGAACGAGAAGTAGAGATTGTTAAACTTCCATGAAAGAACTTCGAAGACACTAATTGTACCTGCCCCCACCCTCCATCTTCATTCCTAAGAAATGCTAAAAGGAACCTTCATACACTGCTGGTGGGAATGTAAATTGGTACAGCCATTATGGAAAACAGTATGGAATTTCCTCAAAAAATTAAGAATAGAGCTACCATATGACTAAGCAATTCCTCTTCTGGGTATCTACCCCAAAATTATGAAAAACATTCATTCATAAAGATATATGTACCACTATGTTCACTGCTGCTCTATACATGGTAGGCAAGACATGGAAAGAACGTAAGTGTCCAATGGATGGCTGGATAAAGGTGTGGTACATATATAAAATGGAATACTACTAAGCCGTAAGAACAGATGAAATGTTCTCATTTGTGACAACATGGATGGATCTTGAGAGTGTATTATGCCAAGTGAAATCAGACAAAAAGAGACAAGAACCTTACAATTTCAGTCATATGTAGGATATAAAATAGAAAGCAACAAACAAAATAAACTTATAAACAGATGACAGAAGGATGGTTACCAGAGGGAAAGTGGGTAGAGGAGAGGATGAAGAGGGTAAAGGGGATCAAATATATATGGTGACGAAGGAAGACTAGACTTTGGATGGTGAGCATACAATGCAATATACAGATGAAGTGTTATAAAAGTGTACACTTAAAACGTATGTTATTAACCAATGTCACCCCAATTAATTTAATAAAAAAAATTAATATAAAAACCTTTAAAAAAAGAAAAAAGGAAATGTCGAACTGATTGATCGGAGTTCAGGATGCTCACTGGGCTGTTTTTCAGTGCATGGAACTTGGGGATATCAGTAAGACCTTCTTAAGTTTTCATTATCTCCCACTCAAGTGACTGTAACTTTTAATCTCATTAGAGTAGAAAATTCTAAAATTTTATGTTGAGTTAAGGAGCTCTGGATTGAAGTTTAGAGCCACAGGATGAGCTACTGAAGTATTACTTTGCTTACCTTTGCTTCCTTTGCAGGCCTTACAGAAAAGGACAAGGATGAATTTGGGTATCTCTGAGTCCCTTGATCTAATATTATCCTAATGTCATCTCTTACTAGCATCCCAACAAAGTGCAGCAGATGACAGTCTAAGTTCTAATAGTGAAAATAGTAAAAAGAATCCAATCAAAAACATAACAGTAAGAAATATGTAATTAGACCATGAATAAAAACTTGGAAGAGTCCAGCAAACAGTGGGTTGTCATTCTAGATCTATTCCTTTGTTGCAGGACCCCTATGAGAAGACCGAGGATGTTAAAGATGCTGACTTGCACTCAGAGCTACCCAAGATTTGCCAGTGGTATACCAAATAGAATTTGATAGGAAATGCAAAAGATCTTGGTAGAGGGAGGGAGCAACTCTTTAATGGTCCAAACCTTGTTTTGATAACTAACACCACTGTCCTGTGTTGCCAGATTTTCTCATTTATTGTGTGCTTCACACTAGATTCTGATCCATTTTATCTGTTCCCTCATAAACTGACCTTGATTATGGTTAAGTGCATACTAATCATATAACAGACTCAGGTTCTTTCCTGAACAGACAGCCTCTGTAGCAGACAATAATGTAAAACATTCTGTTTGATATCCTACATTTGCCAGTCCTCTTACACATAAACAAAACAATGTGACTAGCTCTGGACAATGAAATATTAGTAGACATGACATGTGGCACTTTTGGGCTGAGGCAATGAAGTGCCTACATGACATTCTCCAGCCTTTCTTTTTTTCCTACAGCAGCAGAATAGGTCACATGTCCCAAGAGATGTAGCTATAAAACAGTAGAGCCTCAGCCTGAAAACTTGAGTGATTGTATCGAGTATATTCCCTCCCATCCTCGCATCCCTCTCACCTGCGATGGGATCTGTAGTGTGAGCAAGAAATAAACTCTTGGTGTGTGTAACTTCTGACACTTTGAGATTGTTATCTGAGCATAAATGTATTCCTGTAGAAGACAGCCCCCATTTCTCTTGTATACATAGTACTTATTTCATACTCTTAGTTGTTTATTTAGTTGTTTATAAATCTACACGTTATACCCAGATTCCTCTGAACTGACAGAAGGTCATGCACAAGTCAGCAAGCAAAGCTTTAACTTTCAACCAAATACATAGTAATGAGCAATACAATTCAGTAAACACAACTATTTTCTACTGCACAAAAAACAGGAAATAATTAAATTTCTTATAGACATTTCTTTATTATATTTCCCACTTGAATATTTAGAGAATAATTTAAATGTAATTCATACTGACAGCAAGCACAGTATCAAATATTGTTCTTTTTTAATATTTTTCTGTTCTCACCCTTTATTCCTTTAGAAAAAAAATATTTAGATGACCTCAAAGAAACAATTATTATGCTAATCACAGTATGCAATAACACAAGCCCATACTCAATAGAAAAGAAAGCAACAAAGAAGTGAAAAAGTCTTTCTCCTCAAATCATTTTAATTAATTTTTCCACAGCCATATAAATTTAAAGTATGAAACAACAATAATACAGCTATAGAATCTAGGTTCTCTTTCAAAGCAGCGGCATATAAAACATAGAAAAGCTAAAACCTCAGCACAAGCTTCAAAAGAACAAGGACTGAGAGGATTTCGATGAAGACATGAAATGCACAAAATACAGTACACAAAAATACTAGAATGCATAAAATATAAAGCTACACATTTCCGGTAGAAAGCATTGTAAAATATATAAAATATGCAAGAAATCAAAACCAAAAAGATTTTTGAGTACCATGAATACACTGGAACTGGCAATTAGCATTTGAAGATGGGAACAAGAAAATAGCAGTTTCCCATTTAAAACTTTATTTCTAGGCTTTAGGATTTCACCTTCTTGACATCCTTCTTTCCAGAGCTCTCAGTAGCTGACTCTGCTTTTCTTTTCTGTGACTAAAATGGAAACAGATTTAATGTTCTGCTCCAATATGCACATTTTTAAATGGCCCAACAATGTTAAATCTAGGATGTAAATGCATTAAAAAAAAATTTTAACATGAATATTCACTTAAATGTTATACTCACAGTTAATGTTCTATTTAGCCCAACAAACTATATAACCCAATGTAAAATAACCTTCAAAGATGTTTCTTTTTAAGAAAAGACAAAATATGCATCAAAAATAGTCATCAAGTGTCTACTTTCACATACTACTATAAAGGTACTCTTATCTTAAAGAACTACTTAATACTTAAAATTTTCTGGGGAAAATGTTATTTATGAATGTATTATTTTTTCAAACTGTATGATAGATGTTAAAATACCACATTTCATATATTCTATGATGCACATTTCTTTCTCACATGAGCATCTCTGAAATCAGGATGCATCTTAAAGTTGATCACGAGTTATAGTTACTTAGCAACCATTTTTCTCAACAGTACATACAATAATGCTGTGTCTTACAGTGGAAGGCATCTCAGACTTGATGAAATATGGTAGTTTACATAATCTCACTTGAATAACATATATTAAAGACTATTTTAAATTGTAGCTATGCAAGGCAACCTGTCTGGATTAAAATCAAGTCATCTTATTATTCAACAGTTAACTTAGTAGCAAGTAAACCAAGTAAAGCTCTGCTGTCTGCTCAAAGTTCTCATTTGCATTCATAGTTCCACAAAGATCAGAAAACCTATTTGATCAAATCAGAACTCCTGTTTCAAATTCAGCCTCATCCCATCCCATCCCAATCCTTTCCCCTACTCCCCAAGACAACTCTAGTCTCAATTTGAAGGATTTTACTTGCATTATACTTTTGCTTAAAGTCATGAGGAATTTTTTAAAATACTGAGCCCTGTTACTAGGGAGTTCCTAACTATACGTTCTATAAACAAATAGGAAACAAGTGGTCGTAGTGTAATTCTTTTTCTGTCAAAAACAAATTAGCAGTTCATAAAAACAGTTTTTATAATAGGTATCACTATGGCATTAAACATAATATAGGTATTTTAATTATGTAAAAAAAATGTGATCTACCTAAAAGTTAGGAAAATGCTGAAATTTTTACCATTGGAATTTTAGTTGCCCGTTTCTTCTTTTCCGCTCTCTCTCTTTCCTCAATTTCCATATTTTCTTTCTCAATCAATGAAATCAGAGTATTACAGCGTCTCTGGAATTCCTAAACCAAATAATAAAAGAGTTTTAATTTCTGCAACCCAGAAATAATCTCTAAAGAGTGATTATTTAATTGTATCACTTCTGTGGTACATAATTTCTAAAGTTGGTGTTCTTTAGAACAATATTCATACAGGATATTAATAGACTCCATGAAAAATATGAGGAGGGGGAAAATGTCATCTGATATGTGGATGGGTAAACAAACTGTGGTACATCTATACCATGAAATACTACTCAGCAATAAAAAGGAAAAGAACTCTTGGTACACACAAAAATCTAGATGAACCTCAAGGTAATTATGCTGAGTGAAAAAATCCAATCTTACATACTATAATATTCCATTTATATGACATTCTTGAAATGATAAAGTTTAGAAATGGAGAACATATCAATGGTTGCCAGGGTTAGGGAAAGGGGGGAGAGTGGGTGTGGCTATAAATACCTAGTACAAGGGGGTCTTATGGCAGTGCTGGTTACATGAATCTACATGTGATAAAACTGCAATGATCTACACACACACAAGTGTATGTATAACCAATGAAATATGAATAATCTCTATGAATTGTACTAATGTCAATTTGCTGGTCATGATATTGTACTACAGTTATGCAAGATGTTATCAGGGAAAACTGGGTGAAGGGTGCATAGGACATCTCTGTACCTTTCTTTGCAACTTCTGTGAATCTATAAATATTTCAAAATAAAAAGTTAAGAAAAATAACATAAAAAGGGGGGATGTCCTATTGCCAAAATAAGTTTTGGAAGTACTCAGTTTACAAAAGTGAAACAAATTCCTTTACTACAGGGCTCCTCAGATACTTCAAGTTCCTGATGATCAATGTGAACCACTAGGTGAGAGAAGCAGAATGCAAGCAGTCCCCAAAGCTATTCAACCAAATAACTCTCTTCTCAGGGTTTATCTTGTGAGATAAGAGTTCCGAAGAGCACATCTCAGGAAACACTGCTGCATTTGTTAATTTGGAGCAAACAATAGCTGAAAATATTTTGCATTAACCTTGCCACTACCTATATTTCACTGCCAGCAAACCAATATATCCAACTAGAAACAATTTTTATGAATTAATGGTGAGCATTAAACATGATTCATTAATATGGACACTCATAATCTGTACACTTTTCTGTATTTTAAAGGTAAATAATAGTTGAATATCAAAGGATAAATAATATTTTTAAATGATTCCTTTTCTGTATAAGCAAAAATGTCCGTTAAAATACAAAATAGCTAAACATGCAAATGAAAATGTAGGTTTATTGACAATTAAAAATCCCAACCAAAAAAAATGGTCTAAGTTCAAGAATAGAAACCTCATTTAAAAAGTCCAAATATTTAAAATTTCATTCAAACTAATGATCAAAGAAATGCAAAGTAAAACAATGTCATCTTTATCAAATTAGCAATGATATGCACATGCACGCTTCTGTGGCGTGTGTATCCAGTACTGGCAGTAAGATGGTGAAATGACAAGTCTCATTCACTGATAACAGGATGCCAACATTATGGACTGAATTGTGTCCCCTCAAAATTCATATGATGAAGACTTAACACCCCCACAAATGTGACTTGTCTGGAGATAAATCCTTTAAGGAGCGAATTAAGGTTAAATGAGGTCATAAGGGTGAGGCTATAATCTGATAGGACTTATGTTCTTATGAGAGGAAGAGACACCCAGAAGCATCAATCTCTCTACACTCGCAAGACAAAGGACCATGTGGGGACATAATGAGAAGGTGCCATCTACAGGCCAGGGAGAAACCAACCAGAAACCAAACCTGCTATATAGCACCTTGATCTTGGTCTTCCAGTCTCCAAAACTGTGAGAAATACGTGTTTAAGCCACCTGCAGGCTAATATGCTACCTTTCTAGAAAGCAATTTGAGAATATCAATGAAGCATCTTAAAAATTACATACCCTTTGAACTAACAATTCCACTCAGAAAATTTATGTAAGGAAATAAGGGATATATACAAAGATTTACAAAAGAATATTTAGTGCCGTTTTTCCGCAGGAAAATTCTGAGGACTAAATTTTTAGTAATTCGGAAATGAAATACACAAACACATCTTATTATATATGTATATACAGAGAAATAGCTGAAAGAATATTAACTACAACATTACTAGTGGTTAACAGCAGGTATCTCTGAGAGTAGAACCAATGGTAACTTATATTCTTTATACTAGCCTGTATTTTCCAAATTTTCTGCAATAAACATTTAGGTGTAGGGCAATCTGTAACTTTTTTAAGAAATGGCAATTTTTTTTTAAGTTTATCATTCAAAATAAAAGCCAGAAAAGTTACATACGGAAATATTATGAACTATCCAATCATTTTCTACGCTCTAAAATTCATGCCCAAAAGGAGGCAGAAAACCAAAGACAGTCTAGCCAGAAAAAAATTCCTCATTAATGAGTTATTGTTTAACTATTACAAATAACCTTACCAAACACTGGTACATTAAAGTTTCTTGTGCATATTCAATTACCCAAGGTTAAACAATTTAGGAAAACTAACACTGGAATTTTCTTTACTTACAAAAACAATACTGGTATCTTTAATATTCTCTAAAGTTTCATTTAATAACACACAAATTAAAAGGTATGTTATTCAATTTATGTATTATTATAGAAAGGGCTAAGTTGATCCTGATGAGATTTGAATATTGGTTTCTAGGGAGACTAGATAGAGTTTTGAAGCTGATTCTTGAATCATCATGCTATACCTTCTGGCTATTATTTTTCTTAAGGTATAGTTACCTCTGACTGCAGATATCTTTAGATACACATTCATGGTTCATACGAGTGATTCAGGAAAAAAAACTAGTACTTTTGAGAGAGTCTCATATGCAGAGAAGTGGAATATCTCAAAATGATTATACACAGACTGTATAATAAGTTCTTACCTTCCATTTCTTTTAATCTGTCACTAACTACTCCAGACATAGAAAAATAAACTAACTCACTAGAGAAAAGCACCAAGGAACTGGAGAGTATCAATGTTACTTTATTACCACAGGTGATGGCACTTTCTGTAGAGTTATCAACCTCACTTTTTATCCATATGCTTAAAGACTGCCTAACTAAACAGAAGGTATCATAAACAGAATATTAGCTAAAACCAGAAATTACAAGGAGAAAGGCCAGGTTACCAATAAAACAGTGATGTACTTTTTGAGCAAGTGACCATGAAATGACTATGAGAAATTTCATGATGTCAAAAATACTTTCATCTTATATGATTTTTCCTTTCACATACATGTTCTCCTAGATTCTTATATCTACTTATCTTCCTACTTTCCTGAGGTAATAGAGAGTGGTTCATATGGTCTCAAACTGTTTCTACAATTCTGTAGTCTAATAATCTCTTTCACTCACCATTTCCCCATGCTGGATTTAGGAATGAAGTTAGAGAGAGAAAAATAGCACACAAGAGGAAAAGAGGAGATGTGAAAACAACAAAGACAACAGGAAAACGACAAATGGAAGGCTGTTCTGCAATGTTAATAGCTGTGGCAAAAGACAAAAGTATTTTGTGTTCACGCATGTGTGGAAATGCTGGATTTTTTTAAAAGTTAAACAAATTTCTTCATGGCAGGGCTTCTCAGAGCTTTTCACATTCTAATGTAGATTGGAAATGTCCAGGGCAGGATTCATTTATCATCATTTCCCAAAACTATTTGAACACAGAACTCTTGTTCTGTGTATCAGTTTGCTTATCCTAGTACAATGTTTGGTAGAAAACAACTAGGGAAATGCTCTGCAGGGTAAGAATGATGGATAATGCTAAGTTTGGATCAAAGTACAAAAAAAAAACCTAGAAACTGAGAACAAAGAACTAAGGAATTTTACTTAATTGACAACAGAGTTTCATTGATTTTTGAGCAGGAGGAGGAGTAATATAATCAAAGGTGTACTTTGGTACTTGGAAAACTTCCCTTAATACAGATTCTCAACAGCGAGAGTTCATAAAATTATAGACTCTTAACAATTAGAAAGGGCCTTCAAAAATCATTCAAGTTGATGCTTGAATCCCTTCTACTAGGTCCTTGCTAACTAGTTTTCTGGCATGTCTACATTCTTCCAATGATGGGGTGCTCTCTACCTCCCAAGGCTGTCTATTCCACCTTTCAACAAGTTAAAAATGTTCCCTTATGCAAAGCTACACTTTGCTACCTTCTAGATTCCAGCAATCAGTTCTAGGTCTAACTTTTATCGTTATAGAAAACAAACAGATTCTTCTTCTGTATGACAATACCTCAAATATTACAAGGCAGCTACCATGCTTCCATCACAATCAACAGGGGACACCCCAAACATCCCTCATCTAGATTAAATAGTCTCTCCCTTTACCCATCCTTCATTTAACACTTTTCTTAAAAGACTGTTTAACACTTGGTTATATAATTTCTTTCCACCTTTCTTACACATTCTTTTAAACCAGGGGTGTCAGCACATCTTGTCTGTGAAGAGCCAGAGAGTAAATATTTTTAGCTTTCCAGACCACATGGTCTCCATTACAACTACTCAGCTCTGCTGTTGTAGCATGAAAGCACCTGTATACAATATATAAATAAGTGAGTATGGCTGTGTCCCAATAAAACCTTACTTACAGATACTAAAATTTGAATTTTGTAAAATAATTTTCATGTCACAAAATTTTTCTTTCGCTTTTCTTTCAAAGAGTTGAAAAGATCAGTACTATTCTTGGCTTGCAGGCCATCCAAAAACAGGTGTCAGGCTGCAATTTGCCAATCCATTTTAAACTACAGACTTTAGATTTACTTCAAACAAATTTTATTGCCTTGGTTTTCCATACCTTTTTAATGGTTTATGATTCTATTCACTGCAAAGTCACTCAAGTTTCAACTTTTGAATACTAAGATATATATCTCTACCTTTATGTAATAAATGACAGAATGTTCGCAATGAGTGGCACTGCCCCATAGTGTGTAGTAAACATCAATCATGCCAGGCTCCAAATTCAAATATCCTTTGCCCCAATACTCAGCTTCAAAGCATCAATTCAAAAGGCACAGAAAGCATCAATATACTTGAAATGACGTATTAAAAGAGATTAAAGAGGCTCAACATCACATTTCCTATGCACTAAAATCCCAGACACTAAGCCTACCTAAGTCTGAACTACAGAAGGTCCATGCCCATAACAGCTGAAAGTCAAAAACAAGTGAGTGATCATAAGCAAAAAATAAATAAATAAGCTGCATTCCACATTTGTATTTCTTAACTTTTTAGGTAGTTCTATAAAATGAGAATTTTCTTCTACAGTTCTAAGTAAAACAAAATGGGTATTTTTTTTTTCACTTTTGCTCTTTTATAAACTCCCTATACTTTACCTTCAGAATCAATACTTTCAACTATACATTGTGTGGTATATTTCCCTGGTTCTTTGTCACCTTAGAACCTCTATCATACTAACAAAAAGCAGAGGCATTCTATAATAGAAACTCAGGGTTCAAGCACACCAGCAGCTAAATGGGGGTTAATATTCTAATAAATATACACATTTCTTAAACAGGTATCAAATGTTATGAAGCTTTTACTTAATTGCTGCTGCTTAAATATCATTATTTATAAAATGTTATGCCACCTCCTCACAAGGTAACTCATAAGTATAAGTACATAAAACAAACTCCTGTTAATGCATTTATTGTATTTCAGATTGTTAGAACGGTTTGGTCTTAGATCAAACATCATTGTTACTAATAAAACACATGATATTTACAACTGGCTGCTCAAACTTATTTTAATAAATAAAAGCTGCTGAGATGATAGCCAAATAAAGTCTAGCATTAGAAAAAAGTAGATGAAAAGGAAAGAAAAGAACTCAAATCCACTGGGTATATTTCTTCACATTCTATCCAAATCTGATCCAACTGTAGGAGTCTATGAGATAGCAGCAAATTCAAGTACAAAAGTTCCATGCTCATTTATTCACTGAACGCCACTTTGTGCAAGGTGCTATGCTGATCCCTTAGAAATAACCAACTGCATTTGAAGGTTAAGAGAGCAATATTGTTTTTAAAGCCTCTGGGGTAGACTAGACAAAGGAAGAAAAAAAAGATGAGGTATAAATTTGGGAATCATCAGTCTATAGTTGGTAGCTGAGGTAGATGTTTGCCCACTTCCACAGAATAGTAGTTCTGAAATGTAAATCCGATTGTGTCACTGACCCATTAAAATCTTTCAATGGCTCCCCACTTCCTATAGACTAATGAGCAAAGACTTTAACACAGCAGACAGAGCCCTTTGTAATTTGGCTGCCAGCTAGTTCTTCATCTCCCAGAACTTCCCTACTCACACCCTACCATACCAACTTATTTGGCAGTTTCTGAATATGCTGTGCTTGTTTATACCTTTGCACATGCTGTTTTCACAACCCAGAATATAGTCCCATGGTGAATTCCTAGTTTTTTAAAACTTGGTTCTAAGAAGGACCTCTTCTATGAAGCCATTCCTCTGATTGAACCCCCAAAGCAAAGTTAAACACTACCTTCTCTGTATATATCTCTATATAGGACCTCTTCAAAATTAAGGCTGAAAAGGGACATTTCCATCTTTCAAGTGCATGAGTTAATACATCCCTATGAGCATAAATATTTAACATTTTAATAATTCTACAAGTCAAAAAGAATCCAGCAATATGTTTGTTTACCAGTTTTATCAATAATGTATTAATTCATATTTCTCAGATTAACAATGTAATGCTCTAAAATATCAATGTTAGTTGTTATCATACAATTAAGTAAAGACATAAAAAATTATGAGTGGCTTTCTTTGTGAAATTTTCTAGACCATGCTGCATAAGCAACAAACAAAAGCGTTATTGTGATTACAGAATAAGTTGGAAATTTTTGATTTGACTTTCACTTTTCTAAAGTATCTAAAGAAAATCCTTCTCTGTGAGCAACTAATAACCTACTTAACATTTACTATCACTGATAAACCTATAAAAGGGAAGCAAGCTAATTTCTAAGAAAAATATTTTTTCTCCTACAATTCTAATTAATTTCATTTTCTTAATTTTAAAGAACATTTCATTAACAATAAAGTTGATTTGAAAACAAACAGTAATAACTTGAATTTTTTTACTACACTATATACAACAGTGTGATCTCTGAGATGCTATCAGAAAAAAATTCATTTAAACTACTGCAAAAGGCAGGGTAATTGTAGTAATTAATTACTAATACTTTAATTCAAATCCAAGGTCCATGGCCACAGGCAATGTGCATACAGTTTCTTGAGCTGACTAGGAAAGAAAAAAGCTCCCCAAAAATTAAGGTGTAAGAATTTTTTTACTAAAATTAAGAGTCACAGCAACCTTGCAAAGGATGCAATAAATGGTTACATCAAGAAATGTTCCTCAATATGAATGTAATTAATGCCATTGAATCATACATTTAAAATGGCTAAAATGGCAAATATTATGTTATATGTATATTTGTCACAATAAAAATTATTCAAAAATAAAAAAAAATAAGAAATGTTGTCTCACAGAGTTAAATTCTGCTTTTTCTCCTTTAGGTACTTAAAAAGACCTAAGCAGGTCCCAAGAATTACTGATTAAGCTTGTCTTTTCCAGTAAACCTACTAATATGCTAGATCTTTTGGATCTCTAAGATTCTTCTCAAATCTCCCAGTCACGTTAGTCTATCATTAAATGAACAGAAATAATACCCTGACATCCATTTCCTAAAAGGAATGGCAACAAAATTAATGAGTTCACGTTAGTAAACAGATTGGCAAACATTACCAAAAAAGTACTATAAAGTATAAAGTATTATTACTTCCTTTTTAGTCATTTGGTAAAAGTCCTTTTCATTCTGATAGTTTTTGAATGTCCTAAGACTAACACCCAATTTTAAGATATTTTTCTTAGAAGGAAAATGGTAGGGCTATTCATATGCTCTGAGCTTAAAAATCTAAATTGATCATATCCTTCCTACTTGTTTATGTAGTTCAATAGAGACTGATTACTTAAAGATCACACAAGTTCTCAGAGAAAGAAAGCACAATTTTTTTAGCACAGAGAAATGAAACTAAAACTCAATTTTTCTTCTGTGTATTAAGAATTTTTAAATGGAGAAGAACCTCAAAGAAATCTTCAACCTTCAGCTGAAGGCTTTCAAAGTGAGGCATATTTAGAAGCAGAGGTTCATGCCTTTAAGCACTTTAAGATTGTTAATTTAAGTCAGAAGCCATGAATTCAGTACTTTGAGGTCTCAGAATGAAATATAACTAACATGGTTTCTACTTTTTTTCTATTTCACACTATCAGTGTCTCTGGGAAAGAGAGTCATCTTTAAGCAAGATTATGTTTTTAAAGAAAGCTTCTTAAGTAAGCTAAATTTAAACATTAATAAGATTTTAATTGGAACACAGCGACACTGGCATAATGAATCAAATTACATACTCTGTATTTCTAAGATGGGATTTTTTCAGTGAAACAAATTATTTTAATTTTTGAAATCACATCTGCATCTTTTAAGAGGGAAATTTTTCTTCCTAGATTGTGAATGTGATTCACTATATAAGAATAATTATTTAAAATGAGGGGGCAAAGAGATCATCTAGGAATATCGATAATATATTTCTTTAATTCTCTAATGATTGATATTGTTATAAAATATTCCAAAAAGATGGCCTAAATATATGCATATTGCAAAATATACTACCTGTACTCTAAATCAAGAAATATTAGCAAAACTTATCCATTAACCAAGAGGAAAATAAAAACAATATAAAAGAAAAGTTAACAAACAGAAAGCTAAAAGCTTTGGATTAAAATATTTAAATATGAAATAAACTATTATGTATTTTTAAAGATTCTTGAGAAATCAAATTCTATCTTTTAGAAGGTAATTAAGAGCAGAGATGTCACCACTTGCAACAGACAAAATGGTTTCACTTTGTAATCACCTATATAGTTAAGATATGCTCTTTGGAAAATACACATTAGAGATTTAAATCTCTTGGTAAAGAAAGACATAAATGTTTTGTAAAAAGAAAATAGAGGGGGAAAAAAAGATTCTTTACGAGGGAGTCCAGAGATATCTAGTGGTTACATACTTGTTTTTTTCTTGGAAAATGAAATAAAGTTATATAGTTCTACAGTCACGTTCATATTACAAATAAGATTTTCCTTGCATTTTTGAATCTGTTTCATCCTACTGCTTTTGTTTAATGATTCCAGAAACTGAGAACGGCATTAAACTCTCAAGCTTTTAAAAAGTTAGTAAAATATCACTGAAATAATCCTTGAAATTCAGCAAATGTTCCACCACATAAAAGGGCATGTATGACCTAAAACATGATTCACCGAAAAAAGCAAGTAGGCACTTGTCTTTTACAAGTTGTTTATGCTATGCTAAATGAGATCATTATACACATAAAACTCCAAATGGCTAAAATTTTTAAATACAAGTAGTACAAACTTCCAATTATAAAATAAATAAAGCATGGAGATATAATGTATATAGCATGGTGACTACAGTCAATAATATTGTAGTGCAAACTTAAAAGCTGCCAAGAGAGTAAATCCTAAAAGTTCTTACCACAAGAAAAAAAATTTCCTTTTACCTCTATACAGTGACGGATGATAACCAGACTTATTATGATGATCATTTTGCGGTGTATACAAATATTGAATCACTATGTTGTACACCTGAAACTAATAAGTTACATGTCAATTATAACTCAATTAGAAAAAACGCATGGCTTTTGAAAGGAGTTCTCTGCTAAACATGGTCACAGATGCACTGAGCTAGGAGGCACCTTAAACAGCCAAGTATCTCATGGCCAAAGCCTTCAGTTACAACAGAATCTTATTTTCAAATCTAATACAAAAGCTATTCAAAATTGTTCTTCAACAATCTATGTCAATGATCCAAAGAACCCTGTCAAACAACTCTTCCCTACATCCAACCTCTCAGCCTTTCACACTATAGATTAATTCTTAATTCTTTCTGCTGCATCTTATTAACCCATGCATCTCTTCATATTCTTTTGAACAAGTAGAGCACTTTAAATTTATTTCTATTAAACGTCATGCTATAAGATTCAACCGATCCATCATTCCAATTTCCTTTTGGATCCTGGCTTGATCCAAAGAATTTGCTAGTTCTCCCAGCATTATGTATTCCATAAACTTGATGGGCACATTCTAATAACAATCCAGGAACACTATAAATTTGTGTTAAAGTTTTAAGGAATATCTCATCTTATAAAGCATCCACCAAAATTAGAATCTTCAATATAGTAACTCAGATTTTTCTTTTCTTTATATTCATCTTGAACTGAAATCATAAAATGAGTCAAACAAAATATTAAGCACTGTTTGTACTCCTATGAACTTCTGGCCAAGAAAACATTTATGATAAATAGCAACTACTCAAATGTCCAATGTTTGGATTGTTAGTTTCTGGTTACTTCTAATTTTTAGGCTGTATAAATCTACTTTTGTTTTAATTACCTCAGCTGACAAAAGACTGATAACTCCAAAAATAAAAATGTGTTGCATTTATTTCAATTTCATCAGAGCACTGCTAAGCAGCACTAGAACTTAACAGGAACACAATTCATGTTAGAAAGTAACAGAGTAAATTACATGCAGCTAAAATAAAAATACCTCTTCTACTTAATTATTCCCTGTTTCATAATATTCTTATGAAGACTTGACTTAGGCAACAAATCCTTCTCATTAAAAACAAATCCTTAAGCTATTCACATGGTCTTAAGTATTACTTGCCTAATTACAAAGGGGAAAATGTACCTATAAAATGGAGAGCTCTGGTGATCACCATATTAACCAAATGATCAAACTTAGCATCACCAAAAGTATGACAATCTGACATATGTATATGTGCCTCCTGATGTCATGCAATAAGAAGTACACATCATTTATGTTGCATTCTTGCCAAAAATGCTTAACCTAAAACTAGCAGTGAACAATAACGAGACATATGTGGGACATTCCACAAGACAATGAGCCCAGGCACCTTAAAAAGGTCATTGTCAGAGGATTCTGGAAAACATGGCCGAGTGAGAGACGTGCTCAGATCTCTCCCCTTGAAATAACAATAAGTTAAACATCTAAACAAAAAAACTGAACAAACACCCAAACTGCACACCAGCACGTCTGAGCAGGGGATCTGCACATAAGAGCTACCATAGGTCAGAACCCCCGGCGTTGAGCAGTGGACTGGGAGAAATAAAGAAGCTGACTCTCACAGCCACTGTAGCTGCCTGCAAGAGGAGGGGGAGGAGAGAAAGAGCAGTGACTTCCCTAGACAGCCCAGCCTGGAAGCGCTGTGAGGTCCACCCAGCCAGCAACAGGGCTCAGTCATCAGGGCAGAAGGCAAAGAAGCGGGATGGCAAAAAACAACAGTTGTTTTTATCAGCCGTGGTTGCAAAACCGAGGCTGAGACGCAGTTCACAACCCGTAACCCAGACGGACCCTCCCCCCATACCCTCTGAGACGGAACACTGCGGAACCCCAGGGGAATCTGAGCAAACGTCACCTAGACTCTTACTGACACTGACAGGGACTGAAACTGAGGGTATAAAGCAGGGATCCGAAAGGCTTAGATGCCACCTACTGGAAACCGAAAGAAAAGCACCTTCTTTGCAGCAGACTAAAGAGAGACTTTTATATAATAAATCTTTTTTTCTGGAAAAACAGCAGAATACTGTTTTTAATGTCCAGGCGGAGAAACAGTCCACTAAACACCATGAACAACTAAGGTGGCAAGGCATGTCAGAAAGAAAGAGAAAAATCTCCAGAAAATAAGCTTACAGACATAGAAATATGCGACTTAAATGACAGAGAATTCAGGATGGTACTTCTGAAAAACCTCAGTGAGTTCCGAAACGAGTCATATCAACAATTTCAGGAATTGAAGAAATAACTAGGTGAGCTGAGCAAGGAGATTAAAAACCTCAAAAAGAGCAGACTAGATCTTCTGGAGATAAAACACACACACACACACACATACACACACACACACACACACACATACACACACACACTGCAAGAGTTGAAAAATGAAATAGCAAGACTGGGAAATGGAGTCAACCAAATGAAGCAAAAAATCACTGATATCGAAGACAGAAATCAAAAAAAAAAATAAATCAGAAGGAACAAGAGAGAAACGTGAAAATGAAAGTATGAAAAATAATTAAAGAGAAATACAAGAACTAGCTGATACCATTAGGAGAGGAAACATAAGAATAGTGGGCATTATCAAAGGCAAGGAAAAGGAGCAGGGACTAGAAAGCATTTTCAGACAAATAGTAGATGAGAATTTCCCAAATTTAAGGAATAAGCTAGAGCTTGGAATTCAAGAAGTCAATAGAACACCTAATTATCTCAACCCAAAAAGACCTTCACCAAGACACATTGCACTAAAGATATCAAAAATCAACGACAAAGACAGAATTCTCAAGGCAGCCAGGGAGAAGACGACGGTAACTTATAAAGGAAAATCCATTGGATTATTATCAGACTTCTCAGCACAGACCTTACAAGCCAGAAAAGAATGGAATCAAATATTTAAAATATTAAGTGAAAAAAACTACCAGCCTACAATAATGTATCCAGCTAAGCTCTCCTTTAGATAAGAAGGGGAAATAAAGACCTTTCCAGACATACAAAAAATGAGGGAATTCTCCACTATGAGGCCTACATTACAGGAAACACTGAAAGGGGTCAGCTCACCTAAAACAAAATGACAAAAAGAATACATAATTAGGAGTAAGGTGATTATCAGGAACATAGAAGCAGAGGAGTGCATTCCTTACTAAGAACAGGGCATTATAAGCTTAAATAATAAGAGAATTGCTATAGCAAGATAATAATGAACGTTCAGCATACATAGGGACAAATTGAGATAACAATGATTGAAAAGGGGAGGATTCAAAGATCCAGATTCACAAAGGGGAATGGAGATAAGGCACAGGCAGAAGAAAATGGACGACAGTATATATATATATAACTATCTTCTTCATATTTGTAATGGTAACCACACACCACAGATTCAGAACTTAAGTTTATAATGTAAAAAAAGGACCAGAGGGAAAATCCACAAAAGCCAACCAAAATAAAGAAAACAGAAACACAAGGACAAGGAAGCAATGAAAATACTGTGCTACCAGAAAGCAAAGGATAAAATGGCTGTAAGAAGACCTCATATTTCAATAATCACCCTAAATATAAATAGACTGAACTCACCAATAAAAAGGCAAAGAGTTGCAGAATGGATCAAAAAACAAAACTCAACCATATACTGCCTCCAGACAAATATATACTCAAAGTGAAAGGATGAAAAATGACATTTCAAGCAAATGGCATTCTGCGAAAAGCAGGAGTAGAGGTACTAACATCGGACGAAATACACTACAAAATAAGAAAGGTAAAGAAAGATACGGAGGGACAATTCATATTGATAAAGGGACTCATCCATCAAAAAGACATAACATTTATTAATATCTATGCTCCCAATCAGGGAGCCCTGAAATATATAAAGCAATTACTAAAAGAACTAAAGAGAGAAACAGACCAAAACACTATCATAGTAGGAGACCTAAATACCCCATTGTTGGATATGGACAGATCATCCAAACAGAAAATCAATAAGGAAATAACATCCAAAATGACACATTACAACAACTGGACATAAATGACATATACAGCCTCACATCCCAAAACAACTGCTTATACAATCTTCTCTAGTGCACATGGAATATTCACATACTGGGACACAGAGATAGTCTCAACAAATATAAGAGGGTTGAAATCATACCAACCATATTCTCTGATCATAATGTTTTGAAACTAGAGATCAACTGCAAAAAGAAATTAGGAAGAACCACAAATACATGGAGATTAAACAACATGCTACTGAAGAAAACCTGGGTCAGAAAAGAAATAAAAAAGAGAGATCAAGAGATACATAGAAACGAATGATAATGATAGTACAACATATCAAAACTTTTGGGATACAGCAAAAGCGGTCATAAGAGGAAAGTTCATATTATTACAGGCCTATCTCCAAAAACAAGGAGTTCAAATAAACAACCTAAAGCTTCATCTTAAAAAACTAGAAAAGGAAGAACAAATGAGGCCTACAGTCAGCAAAAGGAAAGAAATCATCAAAATTAGAGCAGAAATAAATGAAATTGAAAACAAAACAACAACAACAAAAAAAACAATAGAAAAAATAACACAACATAAAGCTGGTTCTTTGAGAAGGTTAATAAAATTGACAAACCCCTGGCTAAACTCACTAAAGAAAAGAGAAAGGACACAAATAAACAAAATCAGGAATGAAAGGGGAAATAATGACTGACATCGCAGGAATACACAGGATCATGTAAGAATACTATGAATAAATATATAACACCAAATTTAATAACCTAGAAGAAATGGAACAGTACTTAGAAAAATACAATCTTCCTACACTGAATCAAGATCTGGAAAATCTAAATAGACCGGTTAGCAGTATGGAAATTGAAAGAATCATCAAAAACCTACCAAAAAGTAAAAGTCCAAGACCAGATGGCTTCACCAGTGAATTCCACCAAACATACAAAGAAGATTTAATACCTATTCTCCTCGAACTCTTCCAAAGACTCAAAAAGGAGGCAATACTTCCCAACTAATTTTAAGGCCAATATTACTCTGATACCAAAAACTGCTAAAGATAATACACACAAAAAAAAGAAAACTACAGACCAATATCTCTCATGAACACAGATGCAAAAATCCTAAAGAAGATACTAGCAAACTGAATACAGCAACATATTAAAAAGATTATACATCATGATCGAGTGGGTTTCATCCGAGGGGCAAGGGATGGTTCAATATAGGCAAATTGATTAATGTGATACACCACATAAACAAATTAAAAAAATAAGAATCATATGATCATATCAATAGATGCAGAAAAAGCCTTCCACAAGATACAGCATCCATTTATGATCAAAACACTTAACAAAATTGGTATAAAAGGAAAGTACTTTAACATAATAAAGGCCTTCTATGACAAACCCTCAGAAAACACTATACTTAATAGTGAAAAACTAAAAACTTTCCCTCTAAAATCAGGAACAAGGCAAGGCTGTCCACTATCAGCACTGTTATTCAATATAACATTGGAGGTCCTAGCGAGTGTAATCAGACATCCAAATAGGAAATGAAGAAGTCAAACTGTCACTAGTTGCAGATGATTCTCTATACAGAAAACCCTAAAGACTCCACAAGAACATTACTAGAAACAATAAGCAAATACAGTAAAGTTTCTGGATACTAAATCAGTGTTCAAAAATCCATAGTGTTCCTATATTCTAATAATGAAGTGTCAGAAAAAAAAGTGAAAAAAAATAATTTCTTTTGCAATTGTAACAAAAAGAAGAAAATACCTAGGTATAAATTTAACGAAACATGTGAAGGACCTATATAATGGAAACTACAAGACCCTATTAAAAGAAATCAAAGAAGATACAAAGAAATGGAAAGATATTCCTTGTTCTTGGATTGGAAGAATCAACAGAGTTAAAATGACCATATTACCTAAAACATTATACAGATTTACTGGAGTCCCCATCAAAATCCCATTGGCATTTTTTAAAGAAATACAACAAAAAGTCATCAGATTTGTATGGAAGCACAAAAGACTCCGAATTGCCCAAGCCATCCTGAGAAAAAAGAAGAAGGCTGAAGGCATCACTCTGCCCGACTTCAAATTATAGTACAAAGCAACAGTAATCAATGGCATAGTATTGGCAGCAAAACAGACACACAGACCAGTGGAACAGAATTGAGAGTTCATAAGGAAACCCATATTTAAATGGGCAAATAATTTTTCACAAAAAAAGCCAAAAGCATACGATGGAGAAAGGAAAGCCTCTTCAATAAATGGTGCTGGGAAAACTGGAAAGCCACCTGCAAAAGAATGAAACTAGACTGTTGTCTATCACCACACACCAAAATTAACTCAAAATGGATTAAGAACCTGAATATAAGACCTGAAACAATAAAATGCATAGAAGAAATCATAGGAACTAAACTCAAGGACCTTGGACTTAAAGAGGATTTTATGAATTTGACCTCAAAGGCAAGGGAAGAAAAGCAGAAATAAATGAATGGGACTACATCAAACTAAAAAGCTCCTGCACAGCAAAAGTAACCATTTACAAGGTAAAGAGACAACCATCCGAATGGGAAAATATATTTGCAAGCAACGTCTCCGATAAGGGCCTAATATCCAACATATCCAATAAACTCATACGATTCTGTTATTGTTATTACAACAAAAAAACAAATGACCCAATCAAAAAATGGGCAGAGGACCTATACAGACACTTCTCCCTAGAGGACATACAAATGCCAACAAATTTATGAAAAGATGCTCAACATTGCTAGATATTAGGAAAATGCACATCAAAACCATAATGAGATACCATCTCACACCTGTTAGAATAGCTATAATCAACAGGGTAAGCAATAACAAATGTTGGAGAGGATGCAGAGAAAAAGGAACTCTCATACACTGCTGGTAGGACTGCAAATTGGTACAGTCACTATGGAAAACAGTATGGAAGTTCCTCAAAAAACTAAGAATTGATCTAGCATGTGATCCAGCAATCCCTCTACTGCGTATTTACTCCAAAGACTTGAAAACCCATATTTGAAAAGATATTTGCACACTGATGTTCATAGCAGCATTATCCACAGTGGCCAGGACATGAAAGAAACCAAAGTGTCCTACGATAGAGGATTGGGTTGGCTAAAGAAGCTGTGGTACATATATACAATGGAATATTACTCAGCCATAAGAAGAGATGAAATACTGCCATTTGCGACAACATGAATGGATCTCGAGATAATCATGCTAAGCGAAATAAGCCAGATAAAGTTGAAAATCACATGATATCACTTATATGTGGGATATAAACTTAAAACCAAAAAATGAACAGGACAAACAAATAGAGACTCATGGACATGGACAATGAACTAGTGATTACCAGAGGGTAGGGGGTGGGAGATGAGGGGGAGGTAGATGGTGTAAGGGGGTCAAATATATGGTAGCTGAAGGAAACTGTACTTTGGGTGGTAAACATACAATAGAATATATAGATGTCAAATTATAATGTACATCTGAAAATTATATAATTGTATTAACCAATGTTACTCCAATAAATTTAATTAAAACAAAAAAAAAGAAAAGAAAAAAATTTTAAAAAATCATTGTCTTTAAAAAGAAATGTAGATCGAAAGAGACTAAAATAGAGACTCAACAGCCAAATATAATATGTGAACCTTGACTGGATCAAGTTTAAAAAACAGCTATGAAAGATACTTTGGGGACAACTAGAAATTTTGTACGTGTATATATAGATTCTATGTATATATAAGTATATGTACACATACACAGCTGGGGGGACAAAGCCAATATGGCAAAATGTTAACAATTAGAGAATCTAAGTGAAGGATATATAATATTTGAAATTCTTTAAACAAAAAGTTGGAAGAAATAAGTTAGAAAGTAATACATACCATGGCAGTTCTAGACTTGATAAACCAGTCAAATCTAAACTGAGGGGCATTCCGTACACACTGTCTTAATTCTTCATACACGTTTTCTCTATCAAAGCCCATTTTGTGTAACATACAGATCAAGAATCTATCTTCTTCCTCAGTATAGTTCTTTCCTTTGCTGGTTCCATACTGAATACGTAACTGATGAAATGGAGCCTTGTATCTTGCAATCTGTGGATTTAAACAAAACAGTGCTTTTAACTAAATATGCAGTAATAAATAAAAGCTAATCACCATACTAATTAAAACAATCTAATAATATTTTGACAATTATGAAATATAGTACCTTGGCATCCAGGGCTTTCTTGATACTGATCCTTCGCTGGATTCTTGCTTCTCCTCGTTCAATTTGAGCCATAATTTTCTCAATATCCTGTAATTCACTGCAACGTTCCCAAAATACAGCTGAAAAACAGTTATTACTTTACAATATTATCCTCTTAAGCAAATGAATCCAAGGAACCGTAGAATAAAGAATTAACAAGAGACAATACAGTAAAATTATACGTTTAAAATCAAGATTCAGATTCATATGTAATATGTTCAATTACTAAATATCCCTAACTTTTCAATTAAAAGATCTCAACAAGAAAGTTTTAGGTTAGTGAGTTTCCATTCTGAAATATTATGGCATTTTTAATCATCCATCTCAAATGACTAGGATTTCAAAAGATACTACAGATATTGATTTGTTATGCTTTTAAAATTTTTTTTATTTTTCAAATACGGTTGGCATACAATATTATATTATTAGTATTGGGTGTACAACATAGTGATTAGGCATTTATATAACTTACAAAGTGATTACCCCAATAAATCTAGTACCCATAGTTATTAGAGTACTATTGACTATATTCCTTATGCTGTACTCTACATCCCCACGACTATTTTGAAACTACCAATTTGTACTTCTTAATCCTTTCTCCTTTCATGCTTTTATTCAAACATGATATAGAAGGAACCGAATACATAAAATGAAACAGGAGAGAGGTGACCATATAAACTTAGAGAACTTAGCTTCCTAAGCAAGCATAAACAAAAACAAAATCATCATTAACAGATTATTCAAACTTCCTATGAAGCAGCAATTTCTACTGGAACTGTTGCTTCAGCTTTAAAACTATTCACTGATCTTACAATATTTTCAATGACCAGTGGCTTGTTTTTAAAACTTGGAATAGCCTTTTCTCTAAAAACAAAACACCAAGTCACCTAAATTTTATAAGTGAGCTAAATAATCTGGCTGCATTAATATGTCACATCTTATGACTTCAGTGAAAGGCCTTTTAATGACACACTTTGCATTCTCAAAATTTTCATTTTTGGAGGCTATCAAAAAAGGAATGTTAGCACTCTGGTTTTTATAAGCACCTGTGTTCATCTATTTATTCTCTCAGTTATTCATTCAATACAAATTTAAATGCCTGCTATGTAAAAGATACTCATGAATAGCCAATTGCACACATTTCTTCTTTTATTGCAACCAACTACATAAACCCATTCCAATATCCTCACTCTCTGACAGAATCCCAATTAAGCTGTCCTGAGCTAGTCATTCCACCAAACCTGGTATCGAATTTGAGGGGACATCTGACATATCTTTCTGAATCACTTGTTTCTTGCCACTCCATATACACTCATGCTATTTTGAAGAAAATTCTACTTCAGAAAATCTCTGCACATATCCTTTTGTACTCTTCATTGAAATCTTGCTGCAAAAAAAATTTTCTCTCTCTCATCTATTTTTCCCCTCTCTAAGCCCCTAAATGCCCTAAGCTTATGTGATAAAGCTTAATTAAGATTAATAGTAATGTTACGCTGGCATCAAGGAAAAGGAAGTTCATAAACTTGATTTATATTACACAGAATAAAAACTCAATATATTCAGCCTCTAACGTCCCTGGTAATCAATAGTAGACTCTTTCATATTTCCAAAGAAAAAAGAAGTATCTATTCTCTAATTAAACCTGGATTTTTTCAGGCACTAGCACTACAGATAATTTAAGAGCTGTTCCTAACCTGTATTAATCTTTGGTATATTTATTAGTATTGTAATGTTTTCTTCCTACTATTTTTCATTGCAAAAAATAGAATTTGAGTTGTTAAGCTAAATAGGCTTTGAGGGGTAAGCATAAAAACCTAACGCTACTTTGTAATATTGCTTCTGTGGGGAAAAATGAATTCTAAACAGCCAATATTCAGACTAAATTTGAGAGCTCACCTATTTGAAAGTTTTAAACTTCTTGTTCTAGGTTGGATATGCTGTGACATGGGAATTATATTATCTCCAGATGCTTCAGCAGCTAATCTAGTTCTGGTCAAAACCAAATACACAGCTGAGTAAGAGAGGGAGATGATTCTAGCATCTACTAACAGATTTATTCAAGCAGTCTTTTTAGATCTACTCCAGGGTGCCTAGAGTTAATGGGATCCATTGGACCTGCTTGGAGTTGAAAGGCATGACGAGGGTTTCTGAAGATCTAAAAGGGCCTGTTAGGAATTCTGTACTTCAAGGATGACCTATAAAGACAATAATACAATCCACTGAACTAGAAATCTCAGACTTGACTTGCCCAGTAGAGTACCAAATTCTAGAGGTGGGAAAGTGGAAAACTTATTTTATACTATACACAAAAACTGTCTCAAAATGAATTAGACTTGAGCATTAAGACCTGAAATCATAAAATGTTCATCCAAGAACCACCCTTGTTTCATCAGGGCTTTACATGGCTCCATCAGCTAAATGATAGAGACAGTAGCAGTCACTTCGTTTTGATAAATCTTATAATCTTTTCATAGAAATACGATTATATTTTATACTTTCACACTTTATTCATAAAAATTTAAAAGATCTCTGAATTAAATTGACACTAAAGAAATGAATAAGGTTACAATTAAAACCATGTTTGAAGTTATATACGAACCTGAATACTCTATGACCTCCTCAGGGGATTTGCCTTCCACCTCTCGAGCTATATTATCAATGTCGTCTCTTCCATATTTTTCATTAGCTTTAACAAACTGGTTAAAATCTCGCTTAGTCCAGTTTGTGAATCCCTGTGAAAAAATTAAATATCATCAATCAAGGTTAAATTAGTAAGTCCATTTATTATTCTATTTTTTCCATACAACAGTAGATTAAAACAGTTTAAAAGATTTAAAACGTTCCTCCTCATAAAATTCCAAGTTTTTTTATGTTGGAATCAACACTTGAGTGAGCATTATTTATAAAAATAACTGCTTTTCTATCATGAAGAGAATGTACTTCTCTCCAAATACTAAAAACTGATTTATAGTTCTAAGATACTGTAGTTTTAAATTCCACATTTTATAGATGCCTACTACATTCAAATACAAATGCATTAAAATAAAAGTGCTACTATAAATGCTGAAGTCCTGATATTCCAGAACTTCAGTGGGTTTTTTAGTGTATATCTTTATTATTTTTATTTTTCAATTACAATTGACATTCAGTATTAATTTAAATTAGGCTCAGGTGAAGAGCTTAGTGGTTAGATATTTATATAATTTAAAAGTAATCTCCCTGATTAGTCTAGTATCCACCTGACACTGTGTGTGTGTGTGTGTGTGTGTGTACATAAATAAAAGTTTTTACAAATAAAAGTTTTACAAATAAAAGTATATACAAATAAAAGTTTTTACAAATAAAAGTATATACAAATAAAAGTTTTCTTTTATTTGATAAATGTTTGCTTCTTCCTTTTGATTGCTTCTCTGTGTTTGTTTCTATGTATTAGGTAGGGCTCCTATATCTCCTAATAATAAAAATAATATATATCTGTTCCCATGTATATTAATTTAAGGGAGGAATGTGGATGCATTAAATAAAAAAAATCATGGAGGGCAGAAAAGAAAATTTTGTAGTTCCTTATATCATTCCAAATACATAAGTGACTTCCATTCAAAATTATATTCACAAAAAGGATTTCTATAAACAGATTTTTATTGGGCCTGCTCAATTTATTTACTAAAAGACACACGAGTTTAACCAGTGTTTTAAAACTCTTTGGCATTATTAGCATGTCTATGAAGTCACAAGACCAAGAATTTGTTTTCCACTTCTCATGTCCCAACCCACATAAATGTGATACCCTTGATAATGCACAACTCTATCCCTAGCCTTCAGTTGATAAAGATTTCAGATGACTCACATTTTGTTCCTTTGTACTGCCATGAGTTTTTAATCATGGATACCTCAATTTATGACAAAGGTCAATTAATTTATGACAAAGGAGTCAAGAATACAGATGGGAAAAGGACAGTCTCTTCGATAAATGGTGTTGGGAAAACTGGACAGTCACAAGTTAAAGAATGAAATTGGACTACTATCTCACACACAAAAATGGTCCCAAAATGAATTAGACTTGAATGTAAGACCCAAAACCATAAAACTCCTAGAAGAAAACAAATAGTAAGCACCATGAGATAGGTCTTGGAGATGATTTTTGAATCCGACAACAAAAGCAAAAGCAACAAAAGCAAAATTAAGTGGAACTCCATCAAAATAAAAAGCTTCTGCACAGCAAAGGAAACCATCAACAAAAATAAAAGGCAACCTACTAAATGGGAAATATATTTGCAAATTATATATCTGATAAGGGGCTAATATGCAAAATACAAAGAATTCATACAATTCAATAGCAAAAAAAAAAACAAACAATCTGATATAAAAATGGCAGAAGATCTGAACAGACATTTTTCTAAAGAAGACATATAGATGGCCAACAGGTACATGATAATATGCTCTACATCATTAATCATCAGGGAAATGCAAATCAAAACCATAATGAGATTATGACCTCACACCAGTTAGAATGGCTATTATCAAAAAGACTAGAAATAACAAGTGTTATCAAGGATGTGGAGAAAAGGGAACCCTTGTGCACTGCTGGTGGAAATATAAATTGGTGCAGACACTATGAAAAACGATATAGACTTTCCTCAAAATGATCCCACAATTCCATTTCTGGGTGTTTATCAAAAAAATAAAATAAAATCAGTAATTTGAAAAGACATATGTGCCCCTAAATATCTCCATTTTGTTCTTCTGGAGTTTTCTTTTATTTGATAAATGTTTGCTTCTTCCTTTTGATTGCTTCTCTGTGTTTGTTTCTATGTATTAGGTAGGGCTCCTATATCTCCTAATCTTAGTAGAGTGGCTTTATGTAGTAGGTGTCCTGTGGGGCCCAGTGGCAGTTTCCCTGGTCACCTCAGTAGGGTACTCCAGGTGTCACTTTTATGGGATGTGTGTACCTTTCTGTTGTAGTTGAGCCTTGGTTGCTGTTTGCAAGTCAATGGGAGGTATTCACCCTCAGGCTAATTGGTTGTGAGGACTGGCCATGACTACAGTGAAGGAGCTGTTGTGCAGGGGCTGACTCTACAGAGCAGGATTCGCTTTAGCAGGGATCTGGTGCCTGCCCTGTCTGCCCTTTGTATGTGCTGTTTGTGGAGGTGGTCTAGTGGTGCTCCAGTGTGGTCTGAAGCTGATCATAGAGTGTATTGGTTCTGAAATCTCTCTTAAGAGGGGCATTGTTGCTGGCCAAGGTCAGCTGCTGCCTGTGCCCTTCCCAGGGCCACCTGGTATAAACTATAAGGTGATATGAAGATGGTAGCCACTTGTGCTGGGCCTGGAGGTGCCTGGAAAAGGCTCAGCTACAAACAGGCCGGCTGCTGCTAGTGACAGGCTTGGGGCTACTTAGCAAGAGGTACAGGGCATGCTGTAGCCAGATGTTGCTTATTTGGGATTTGTGAACCTTTGAGAGATTTTAGGAAAGTTCTCAGCATGAGCCAAGATAGGCTGTTTGTATAGAAAAGCCACTGGAAGCAGCTCAGGTGGATCCACAAGCTGAGTGGGGCGGGGACTCAGGGAATCACCAGGGTAGGACTAACAGAGTTTGCCAAGTTGATAGAGAATCAGATATGGTGCCCACCTGCATCTGCACCTGAATAATGGGAGGGCTCAACAAAGGAACAATGGCTTCTGCCAGCACTTCTGAGAGAAAGGTGCCCATGCAGCCTTTGTCTCAAAGCCAGACAATTCATTTTCTCCCTATTTGTCCCTGGTGCCTTTCAAGCTGCTGTTCCAGTGCTGGAACTCAACATAATTGAGTCCGTCAGCAAGTAAGTCCATATGCAGGCCCTAAGAGGAACACCTGGGGTCCAGCAGCCCTCCATCTCATTCAGCAACAATCTTTGCCTCACAGGTAGAAGTCATGGGGACTTCTCTTCCCCACACTGGAACCTTGAGCTGGAGAGCCTGTTGTTGGGCTGGGACCCCTAACTCCTCAGGGGGGACCTATGAAGCCAAGATACCCTTCCTAAATTTTAAACACCACATGCCAGCATGGGACCTGCCCAATTCCACATCTCTGGCCTCTCTACCAGTATCAAGGTGACTTATTCTGTATATTCTTAATTATAGGACTTATGTTCAGCTAGATTTCAGGTGACTCCCAGCAGTGATTGTTATTTTGTAGTTTAGTTGTAAATTTGATGTGTTCCTGGGAGGAGGCCAGCACAGCATTTACCTATTCTGCCATATTGACCATAAGCCTTCTAATTCTTCAAAACTATTAGCTTTTATTGTACAATGATCACCTTAAAAAGTTTCAGAAATCGAGGGCAAAAATGGTGTAAATGACAGAAGCTTTGTTCATTCCCTCTTGCAATCACATCAAAGGTGTGACAGAAACATGGAGCAAAAGCAAGCGGAGTCGCCTGAGATCTAGATGAACAGAAGCCCCACAACTAGGGAGGGGAAAAAAAAAACATCAATCTGCATGGTAGAAGGTAGGAGGGGGCAGAGATGTTAGGCTGCCTGGTCCCAAGCAGCTGAGTGGAACAGAGGCTACAGCAACGGCAGATACCTCTTAAAGCAGCCGTTTCCATGAGTGTACTTTCACAGCAATGGACTTGCTCACTCTGAGCACCAGAGCAAGGTCACCAGCTCAGGGTGTAATAGGGATTTATGGAGTAACAATGAGTTGTTAGAATGAGGGCCGAAGGCAAGATTCTCTCTGTATAGGAGTGTGGGTGGTATCCATAGTTCCTCTGTTGAACTCCCCTCTCACAGTACACAGACTCAGCGCTGCCATGGCAGAGACCTCATCGAACTGGATAACAGAGGTTGCCCTGCCCAGAGGATTCCCTGAAACTCCGCCACCCCAAACTCACGGCCCCACCCAAGCCACATCCAGGTGTGTCCTCGGCAAGTCAGGTGCCCCTTGTTTAGCAGTGTCAAGACACACTGGTGGCAGCTGGCCTCGGTTTCTGGTATGGCCTCTTGACACAACTATAAGCACAGAATCTGGGGGTGCTTGCTGAATCTCAACAGGTGGACCCAGAGGGGCAGAGGCTAAACCCTTCTCAGGATTGTGCCACTGGACACCTACTACACAAAGCTGCGCTAATATGACCAGGAGACTTAGAAGATTTGCTTAATACACAGAAACAGACAGAGAAAGGCAGCCAAAATGGGAAGACAAAGAAACCATACAAGAAAACATAACAGAGATCCAGGAATAATGGAGTCAAGCAATCTAACAGATGCAGAGTTCAAAACACTGGTTATAAGGATGTTCAATGAACTTATGGGAAGTGTAGATGAATTCAGTGAGAACTTTAAGAGATTAAAAAACATAAAAATGGAATTGGAAATTATAAAAGGGAACCAGTCAAAAATGAAGAACACATTATCTGAGATTAAGAGTATATTAGAGGGAGTAAACACAGTGGATAAAGAAGAGGATCAAACTGCCAATATAGAGGATGAGGAAGCCAAAGACACTCAATTGGAATGGCAAGAAAAAAGAAGCCAAGACTATAATAATAATTTAAGGAGCCAATGGGACACAATTAAATGTAAAAATATCCATGTCATAGGGGTACCTGAAGGAAAACAAGACGTTGAACAGCTATTTAAAGAAATAACGATGGAAAACTTCCCTAACCCGGTGAAGAAATAGACATACAACCCTAGGAAGTGCAGAGTCTCAAGAAAGAGGACCGCAAAGACACCCAAACAAAGATACATCATAATTAAAATGTCAAAGGTTAAAGACAAAAAGAGAATCTTAAAAACAGCAAGAGAAAAGCAGTTAGTTACCTACAAGAGAGCACCCATAAGACGGGCAGCTGATTTCTCAAAAGAAACTGCAGGACAGAAGGGCTTGGCACAAAATATTCGACTTCATGAAAACCCAGGATCTACAACTAAGAATACTTGATCCAGCAAAGCTATCATTTAGAGTCCAAGGACAGAAAAGAGCTTCCCAGACAAAAATAAGCTAAAGAAATTTATCAACACCAAGCCAGTATTACAGGAAATGCTGCAGGGACTTCTTTAAGAAGAAAAAACATGTATCAAAACATGAATAAAGAATGGTAATAACTACATTCCTATCAACAAGTACCTCAAATGGAAAAGAATTAAGTGCTCCAGCCAAAAGATAGAGTGGTTAAATGGATAAGAAAGCAAGACCCCTACATATGCTGCCTACAAGAGACTCGCTTCTGATTAAAGACACACAGAGACTAAAAGGAAGTGGATGGAAAAAGATATTGCCTTGATGGACCTATAGGGTATTGTGCTGAATGAAATGGGTTGGATAGAGAAAGACAAATATCACATGATTTCACCTACATGTGGAATCTAAAGAACAAAAGAAACAAGAACAACAAAAGCAGAAATAAACTCAGATGCAGAGAATATTTTGAGGGCTAATAGATGGGAGGAGGGTTGGGGGGACAGTGAAAAAGGCAAAGGGTTTAAGAAGTACATATGGATAGTTGCAGAACAGATGTGGAGATGTAGAATGTAGCATGGGGAAGATGGTTAATAATGTAATAAATATGTAAGGGAGAAAAGCGGCACTAGATTTAGTGGGGTGATCACTTTGTGGGTTATGTGGATCTCTGATCACTATGCTATACAACCGAAACTGGTATATTATTGCATGCTAACTATAATTGAGATAAACTCATTGAATTGTACAATGTAAATATAAACAATAATAAATATAATTGTCTATTATATTTCAATAAAGCTGGAAAAAAATTAAGAAAAAAGTTTCAGAAATCTCTCATCATTCGTTGTATTAAAGTTCTTCCCAAGAAAGTACGAAAGGCATTTTGAAAATTATGAAATTATTCCACAAATAATTTCATAAATAATTTCAGGACAGTTCGCATCACTCAACAATGTATATTTAAATTTTCAAGAATATGCTAGTAATTTTTGTGTATCAGTATTCATATGTAGATTAATTGGCCTAATTATAATTGATTAAATACATGTCTTTTTAATAATGGACACCTATATTTCACATTTTTGTATTTCCAAAAGGGTGTATTCTGTGAAAGAAATAAAAAAAATAGAGATATTTGGTCTAAACATATACAAAATAGCCCTGGGTTTTATTAGTGTGTCCAGTCAGGGTACTGAGCCCATACAATAAAAATTAAGTGATATATTTTCTTTTTACTATTGGTTGACTAGAATTATTTCAGCCACTTTAAATATTTTACTTGTGTGAGGAGTTTTTCCTTTTCTTCAGTCTCTTCTGCTGTAAGAGGTTCAGCTCCATCAATCTTTTTTTGCTCCTCTCTTTGAGCCACAGCTTGATTTGGGATATCAGGGTTCCTTGGGACCTATAAATCAAGAGATGAGTTATGAATAAACTGTTGAGAAAAATTAATTAAGAGTATATATACATGTATCAATTTTTAAAGTTATCTCAACAGTAAACACCTTAAAGTCATACCAGAATGACATATGATCTTCTCCACATTCCTACTTCCATGATATTACCAAAATAAAAAAATTAAGTGTGCCACATGGCATTTGAGAGTTAAAATAAATTGCTAAGTGCCACATTATATTCTGGATTTAATTATATTGTGGAACAAAATATATCCTTATAATATTGTAATACATGGTAATAACAGTAATATCATCATACCCAGCACCAACATTATACAATAAAATATCAAGGTGAGAAGAAACAAAAAGTTTGGCAGTACAAAAAGAGCCCATATTCACCCATCAATATAGACCAGGGTAGAGAAGTACACCTGAAAATTACATCCAACACTCTGATCAGTTCATAGTGCAAAAAGAAAGGAGTGCTTTTATTGCCTGCCAGGGTATGGAAAGGGAGAGCATCTTCACATCAAATGCAAGAAGTCGAGAAGAAGTGACAGGATAATGGAGAAGCAAGAAAAAAAAAAGATAATATATATAAGAGGGTAGGAGTAGCAGAGTAAACACAGAGCTGTGATAAGACCCACAGTCCAGGGAAAAAGACTACAGTAGCAGTGGCCAACAGAAATTATAGTGTTCTGGATACAGAGCTGCAAATATACTCACAATTAAGGAGGAGAGAGTAAAAGTTCAAAAGAATGAGGACAGAAGCTTAGCTCTCCAAGGAAGCAGTCAGTCACCTCAATCTCAAAACTGTAGCCCCAGGGGCCTCAGCGTGTCACAGTGAACACAGACAACCAGGACAATTCAGCAGTGTGGAGCGGCATTTATTTGTATGGAATGACAAAGTAATCGTCACTCAGCCCAAAGCCTCACATCATTTCTGTGTGCGTCTGCAGAGATGATGCAGCGCATTAAGAGGTCAGGTACATAACTTGTGTAGTACATTTTACAGCATGCCTTTACATGCAAAAAGAAAAGGGTTGACAGTAAATCTTCTACTGTTTAGAAAGTACACCTATCATAAATGACTCATTCCCTCTATGCGTATCATCAGATGATTTTATTACAATGTAATTATAATACATATTATAGTATATTTTTCTAATTTTGACATTAGAAATGAGAAATATATATATATATTTCATACTTTGAAGCTATATCACTGTAGCCTAAAAATAAATATTTTTGAAAACTATTACATCCAACAGTTGTTTAAATATAAAACCTACTAACTAGGCATTAAAAAGAAATAACCAAAAAACAGGCTCATTTGTAATCTTCAATACCAGGCAAATTATTAAGTATTGACTAAATGTCTATCATGTCTGTAGCACTACGATAGGTATTCACTGAAACACAAAAGTAGTGGACAAGAACCTTGCCTGTAGGGAGCTAGTTGTGGAATTTTGAGCTGTACCTTAAGAACTCAAAGGATTTAGGGAGATGGACAGAAGGGAAAGAAAATTCTAGGCAGGAGAAATATGAGGAAAAAACATAAAGGCAGAAATGGGCGGGAAAGAGCACACAGGGTTTATGCTGAGAATGGATAAGAAACAAGGGCAGGTGGAGACAGATTTAGAGGGCCTTCTGAAACTGCACAGTAGGCAACAGTAAAGCACTGGAGATTTTTGAACAAGGGAATATAGTCAAAACATAGTGTTTTCACCTTTAAGCCTTGTGCTGGATGGATTGAAGTAGAGAAGTGACTAGAGGCAAGTGAACCAGCTAAACTATTGTAATCTAAAAATGATGTATGATCACCTGGACTAGGACGATGGCAAATGGAAATAGAAAAGATATGCTAAAAATGAAATGTAGGACCAATATGACGTAGATGATAGAGGCTCTGTTCATCCCTCTAGCGACCAAATCAAAGTTGTGACGGAAACAAAGAGCAAGCAGCAAGAAAAATCTCCTGAGATATTGATGAACAAGCCATACAACTAGGGAGAAATCCAAGAAAGCACCCTGCAATGGCAGAAGGTAGGACTAGGCGAGGACACGGGGCTGCCCGGTCTCGAGCGGCTGAGTGAGACAAAGGCTGCGGCAGCATCAGCTGCAGACGCCTCTTGAAGGGGCTGCATCCGTGAGCGGATTTTCGCGGTAACAGACCTGCTTGCTCTGAGCACCTGTGCCAATTCAGCTGCACACAAGGAACACAAGAGACTTACAGGGAAACACTGCCAGAGTGAAGGTCAAGGTGAGACTTGCTCTGTACAGAAGTGCTGGTGGTATACATTGTTCCCTATTGAACCCTCCCAGCTCCTAGTGCACAGGCACAGCACCACCATAACCGTGAGGTCACTGAACTGGATAAGAGAGGTCGCTCCACCCAGAGGATTCCCTGAAACTCTGCCTCCCCAACTCGCGGCCCCGCCCAAGCCACATCCAGGTGTGTCCTTGGCAAGTCAGGTGCTCCTTGCTGAGCCAACCTCAAGACTCACACTGATGGTAGCTGGCCTTGGTTTCCGGCATGGCCTCTTGAGGCAACTATGAGCACAACATCTGTGGATTGCTTGCTGAATCTTAACAGGTAGCCCCAGAGAAGCGGAGGTTTGGGCTAAGTCTGGCCTGCAGCTGAACTCTTCTCAAGATTGTGCCACTGAACACCTACTTCACAAATCCACACTAATAAGACCGGGAGACTTAGGAACTTTGCTTAGTACATAGAAACAGACATGGAAAGGCAGCCAAAATGGGAACACAAAGAAACAGAAACCATATGAGAGAACAGAACAGAGATCCAGATATAATGGAGTCAAGTAATCTAGGCACAGAGTTCAAAACACTGGTTATAAAGATGCTCAATGAACTTTTGGTTAAACTCGGTGAGAAATTCAACAAAGAGATAAAAAAAAAACCCATAAAAATGGAAATGGAAATTATAAAAGGGAACCAGCCTGAAATGAAGAACACATTATCTGAGATGAGAAGTATATTAAATGGAATAAACAAAGGAATAAACAGAGTGAGTAAAGAGGAGGACCAAATGCCCTATCTAGAGGACAGAAAGCCAAGGACACTCAATCAGAATGGCAAGAGATAAGATTCCAAGACTATAAAAATAATTGAAGGAGCATATGGGACACTATTAAGGGTCCAAATATCCATCTGATCGGCATAAGTGAAGAAAATCAAAATGTTGAACAGCTGTTTGAAGAAATAATGATGGAAACTTCCCTAACCTGGTGAAGGAAATGGACATAAAACCCCAGGAAGCTCAAAGAATTCCAAAAATCAGGGATCTAAAGAGGCCCACACCAAGATACATAATTAAAATGCCAAAGGTTAAATGCAAAGAAAGAACATTGAAAGCAGCAAGAGAAAAACAGATAGTTACTTATACAGGAACACCCATAAGACTGGCAGCTGATTTCTCAAAAGAAACTATGCAAGACAGAAGGGCTTGGCACAAAATATTCGACAGGATGAAGACCCGGGATCTACAACTAAGAATAATTTATCTAGCAAAGCTATCATTTAGAGTTTAAGGACAGATAAAGAGCTTTCTAGACAAAAATAAGCTGAAGGAATTTATCACCGTGAAGCCAGTATTACAGGAAATGTTGGAGGGATTTCTTTAAGAACAAAAAACATGTATCAAAAACAGGAATAAAGAATGGTAACAACTACATTCCTATCAATAAGTACCTCAAATGGAAAAGAATTAAGTGATCCAACTAAAATAGTAGATGGATGAAAAGGAAAACAAGACCCCTACATGTTGCCTATAAGAGACTCATGTCAGATTAAAAGACAGACTAAAAGGAAGGGGATGGAAAAAACATATTGCTTTAATGGACCTAGAAGGTATTTAAGTCAGACAGAGAAAGATAAACACTATATCTGAGGAATCTAAGGAATAAAAATAATAAACTAATCAAAAACAGACTCACAAATACAGTGGACAATTTGGTGATGGACAGAGGGGAGGGGCGTTTGGGGGGCTGTGACAATGGGGTGAAGGGTTAAAAAAGTACAAATTAGTAGCTGACAGATGGACATGGAGATAGGGAGCACAGCATAGGGAATACAATTAGAATGAATACGTTGGCTAGCTGAAGGGTCAGGGGAGGGAGGGTGCAATTAGGGGGACCGTTTTACAAACTATATAGATGTCTAGCCAATGTACTGTATACTTGAAACTAATTAAAATAAATAAATTTAAAAAAATGAAATGTAGGCCCAAGCAGGGGTTACTGTCTCCACTAGGCCTGTCACTCAGTTTTTCTTTCCTTGTTCCCCTGCAGCTCCTGGGTAGGCGCTTGCACAGGGACTCAGTGCTGAGACTGTCTAGAAACACAGGGAAAATGGAAAATTCACCATCACCATTGCCAGACGAGCAATTTATGGCTTTGCTCTTTTCTTGAGCTCCCAATATGGCTTCATACTATATCTCATATGGGCTTTTATTCCTGAATTTTGGCTAAACTCCTTAGGCTTAAGCTACTGGCCTCAAAAGTACCAAGCAGTTGCATTCCCTGTCTACCTCCTCATTACTATAGTAATCGGTTATATACTACTATTTGGAATAAACATGATGAGTACCTCTCCACTCAACTCCATTCATACCATCACAGACAACTATGCTAAAAACAATAGCAGAAGAAATACCAAGAAGAGGCCATCCCAGCATTAAGAGATATTTCTATTAGTGAAATAAACCAAATGTTCTTTCTTGTAGCCCAAGAACTTTACACTAAAAACTGAACTGTATGTAGACTAACATTTATTATGTTTTTGACATAATAACTTCGACCATAATTATCTCTCTTACGCATACTCAGTATTGAAATACTTTTTTAAAAAAATGTAAGCTGAACTTCTCTTAGATTAACTTCCATTAATATTGTAAATGTTCTCAAATATTAGTTATTAATTGACAGAATAAAATACTGTATTAAAAATGAAATGCAGCCCAGTGAAAAGCATGATTAAAAATAACTTTTTTCAATAGCTAAATTCAATTTTTAAATTATAGGCATACCAGCAATTCCATTCCTAAGTATTTACCCAAAGAAATGAAACAAATCTACACAAAGACTTTTACACAAATGTTCACAGCAGCTTACTCATAACAGCTAAAAACCAGAAGACAGGCCAGATGTCTATCAACAAGAGAATGGATAAGCAAACTGTGTTATATGTTTATAATGGAACAGTACTCATCAATTAAAAAAAGGGTAAACTATTGATGATAACACAAATCTCGAAAACAGTATGCTAAGTAAAAGAAGCCTTACACATATGTATGATTCCATTTACTTGAAATTGTAGAACAAAAAAAAATACTAATATATGCAGGAAAATAATATCGGAACAATGGTTATGTCCGGGGAACAGATATGGAAATTGACTGGGAACAGACACTCTCTGGGGTGACAGTAATGTTCTATATCTTTATAGGGGTTTCAGCTATGTCAAAGTACATCAAATGATACACCTAAGATTTATACATTTCACTGTATGTAAATTTTACCTTGAAAAAGAATCAAATAATATTGAACTCTGGCTAATGATATGCATGTTGAAGTGTTTCTGGGTGAAATATACTTATGTCTGCAACTTTAAAATGCATGAAAAAATAAGATGAATATCCATTTGATAGAAGGCTGGAGAACTGGACAAATAGATGATAAAACAAATACAGCAAGATATAAATTAGAAAATATATGTGGTGTGTACATGAGTGTTCATTGTACAATTATTTCAGCATTTTTGTATGTTTGAAATGTTTTCATAATAAAATATTTAGAAAAAATTACAGATATAGCTTTAAAAGTTTAATAGAACCCTGAAATTGCTGGTATGCAAAATTATTTTGGCTTCAAGTTTTAATTGAGAAAAACCTCTTTAATCTTAAAATATTTATCAAATATCTTCAAAATTTCTGTCCAACAAACCATATTTTAAAATGAAATATTTCATTTTATGAAATTTTTATGAAGCATTTAATTTTATGACAAAAAGTAGATAATATACCCATACAAAATAAACTCTTTTTTCCTATACAGATATCCCCAATACTAAAATTTTCCACCTTAAACTTCAATAAGAGCAAAATCAGAATATTATGTCATATCCACTACGGATTACTTCCATATCCACTGGTCATATTTTTAATACAGCAAAACTTTAGAATGATTTCATCAATGTCACGTTTACTATTTTAATTCTAGAAGTTACTCATTTACATATAAAGTTTTATACTAGAAATAAGTCAAAATTCCTAAATTCCTGTATCTCCTCCTATAAAATAATCTTAATATTCATCATTTTTAAAAGCTATTCATTTTTTACCTCATGATGTTCTTATCGGCATTAAGCTTCCTGAAGTGATTTCAAAGTGCTATATAAAAGTTAAGTATACAAATTATAGACCAATAGTACTAAACAGATACCTCAAAAGTATTTCAGGTACTATTACTATATGTTTTACTGATGGCTCCACGCAACACTTGACATATAATATACAAAATACAAAATGTTATCTTTCAAAAGGAAACTCCTTGATTACTTCATGGATTTCTAGTTAGACCCTAAGGAATTTGTGATTAAGAGCTGTGTTCCATGGAGAAGTGAAGAACTTTTTTTGTTCTTGTTTCTTAAGAGTTTTATCAAGAATTTCATAGAAATATGGAATGCTAAAGTAAATGTGATGGCCCACAAAAGGAAAGCAGTAACCTGAAATCAGCTCACTGTGTTTCAGTTCTACTATTGCAAAACAGGTGGCCCACAATGACACATTACTAAAACTCACAAAGATTATGGAACTTCCTCAATTTGTCAAATGTTTATATCCATCCCTAAAGAATTTTTTATTGAAGATAAATGTTAGAATGTTCTACAGCTTTATTCACCTTCAAATATGGCAAAACTCTTTCACTCCAGGTCTTAGATTCAATGGAATTTCTAAATACTCTGGATTTTTTTTTTTATTCTGCAATTGAAAATTCAATTAAGTCATCTCTTCCAATATAAAGATTTTAGTGAACTAATGATTAAATGCATTAAGTAACTCCTTTAAGTTGCAAGAGCAATAAAGTTTTTGAATGTCTTACCTGCAACAAGGTCGAAGCTTAGAAGGGAGAACTGGCATATGCACTGCTATCTACCAAGTGCAAAACAACCAATACTTCTTGCACCCTCGAATAAAACAAAACTACAGATCTTATCAGCAATACTGCTGTGACCTTGTTGTGCTGAAAATGGGGGATGGGAACCAAATACAAAATAAAAATGCAAATAAACAGGCCTTCAGGAAAAATGCTCTTTCCCAACTGCTTCAAAAGTATTGAGCCCCTCACTACAGGGGACTCAAAATGGTACTGTGCACCACAGGGTCCTCAGATATAGACAACACCTCTCTGTCCTAGGTTAATAATCATTTAAGCAGAAATGAGGAAGAGGGTCCCTTTTTGAGAACCTAACTGTACATAGAGAATACTAGGTAACTGTACTACAGTGGTTCTGTTCATCTGAGAATAAACTATTGCTCCATTCATTTGTGGCTCTGGTGAGTTTTCTGGAGATATGTGGGGGGTGGAGATCAGTGCTAGATATCTGTGAGAAGACAGTTTAACAGTTATCACATAATCTTTGAAAGGAAACTTTTGCAGATGATTAACATGCCGTGCTCTTCTATCTGTACTCTAAACTCAAACGTACAATCTACCCAATTAAAGTACCCACCTTAGCTCAGGTCTGCAGCTTCTGGTAAAAAACTGAAGAGACAAGGTTCAGAGAAAACTAACATCCAGAATGTATTCTTATTTGTCTTATAAATCCTTGGCTAAACATGCATCCAGAGGATCAAGGCAAGTCTAAGAAGATACAGAGGTAATCCAGATGGGGCTGAAGAGAGTACAGGCTAGGAGTAGAATGGCAAGGAATCGATTCTCACTCCTCCTCCACCACCACAACCACCACACTCTAAGCCACCACTATCTTCTCTCACCTTCACCATTCTCTGTGTCACAGCCACAGTAATCTCTGAAAAATGTAAATCTGATCATACTCGACCACTTATAAGTTGATCTTTAGCAAACTACTCAGGGCAAATTACTCAACCTCTCTGTGCCTCAGTTTCCTCATCTATAAAATAGGGATGTAGTTCCAGGGCTGTTATGAAGATAACGAGCTAATCCTTTTAAATAACTTGGAACAGTAAGCACCATAAGTAAGGACTAAATAAGTAGTCACTATTATTATTTCACCACGCACCTACCCCTCTGTCTTAAAAACATCTCGGTGGGTTTTCCTTTGCTCTAAAGCTAAAGTTCAACCTCATTAATATGACCTATAATGGCTCCACACAATCTCACCTGCTCACCAGCTGCATCTCAAGTCACTCTCCTCCCTCACTACTCCTTGGCAACACTGGCCTTTCAGTTTCTAAAGAGACAATCTTCCTTCTAACTGACTGCAACACCCTTGTACCTGTGTTAAGCTCTTCTCACCCACACCACTTGGCTAATTCCTGTGCATCTCTCTGATTTCAGCTTAAATGACACTTCCTTAGGAACCACTACCTTGATCTCAATGTCCACATTAGATGCCCATGTTATGCTCCCTTATAGCGCCCTTTATAAGTACAAAAACACACAAATAACAATGTCATTACTCTGTTATCTGCTTAACGTCTGTCTCCATTAGAACATAAGTTCCATGCACTGAGAGACCTTGTCTCTTACTCACCACTTTATCCCCAGTGGTTGGCATAGGACCTGACATAGAGGTTTACTCAATAAGTATGTAATAAATGAAAAAAAAAGTCCTCCTTTTGCTCATTCTCCCTCTCCTGTCACTTCTTTCTGAGAGGTGAGGAAAATAATAAGGTGCTACATCATGGATTCCATGCCATCTTCCCATCTGCTCATTCATTCCTTTCCTTTTTTATATTTCCCTCCTTCCTATCACCCTTCACAGTTGCCCCTTCATTCCTCCCTCTTCTAAGTTTTCCTCTCTCCTTCCATCTCCCTCAGTTGGCCACCACCCAGCCAGTCATTGTAAGACCTCACTCCTAATCACAAATTGCCTGTAATGAAATGCACTGTTTACATTAAAACCAGAGCTGTGGCAAGAATGTGGTGGACACTGTATTATCACAGGGAACAGAATTTCAGTATCTGTACAAAGAAGGAGTATAGGCAGTTCTATTAGCAGAGATATTTTTTCTTATTACAGCTACTTGACTACTACTTGGCTCACCTCCCAAACGACATGTCACACCACTGTAAACACAGTCCTTATTTAGGGCTACAGGAAAAAGCAGGTTATGTCACATGCAAAAATAGCCCAGAATGTCTGAGTGGAAAGAGCACAGCATTTGAACATTGAGAACCTGAGTTTGAGACCAGCACCCTTGGCAACTCTTTTAGTTATGTGACCTTGGACAAGCCACGGAACCTCTCTGAACTTCAGTTTCCTCACTCCTATTATATAGAGGTGAATAGCATCTATCTCAGGATTATTGGAAATGAAATAAAGTATATGGTAAAACATTCTGTAAGTTATAAAATGCTATACACAGATATTTGGTTGGTTACTGAGGTCTAACTTTTCAATTAATTTTTCTTTCAAGTCACACTAATAACAGTCAATATAAGTAACAAAAAATAATGATCTAAACCTAAAGTTTTTATCACCCTTAGTGGGATAATATATGTTCGTTTAAATCTTGTGAAATCTTAGAAATCATTTTATTAATTTTACTTCTTTTATTCTACATTGTGTTTCTTCTGGCATATCATTATTTTTCACTTTCTTTGAAACCATTTTATTATCCCTGGTCTGAATGTTCGACCATGGTTACTCTTCTACGACTTTCTAAGAAAGACTTTATCCAGTCCTGTTGGTCTAATACATTTAAATTTAATTATATTTCCCTAAATAACTACTTATATTCACCTTAAGTTTCTTGTTCCTATTTACATATATTTAAACTTTGGTACATAAATATCAAGCAAAGATTTTTTGCTCTTTCAAACGGCAATGCTCCCACTCTGGACTAACTGCAGAAACACTCTAGAGATCCACTCTAGCTCCAAAATATAAACTAACTAAATAGCTTACATACATGGAGCTTTTCTAGGCACATTATAGCATTTAACCAAAATAACTGGTTATAGTTCCACTTGTGTTAATGGTTCATAAAATAAATTTTAAAACACAGCTTCCAATTCATAAAACTAAAAACTTTATAAAATTACAAGTGTTCTCATTTGTATAATTTTGTTTATACTATTGATTATTATACTTTTGGTCACTGGGAAGTCAATTTCAACATATAAAAATAACCTGGTGTGCTTAATCTCTCAATGTGATAGCTTTAGTATGACAAACATTAAATTTCACTCACAAAAATGGGTTCCTATTCACTTATATAAGAATTTTGAATTCTAAAAGATCATTTTAAAATTATATAATTCATTATTATGTTTATCATTAACATCTAAGTGACCATAGTCAACTAACCACCAATGGGGCTTTCATCAACCTTGAGCAATAAACACAAAAATTTCTTGTTCATTAAGGAAAATGATTGAAAGTTCCTATCATCTATCAGACATTTGCTTCTAACTAACCACATATCCATTGTTTTTTCTACACATTCTTTAACCACTTGCACACTAGCATTATTAAAATTATTTTGAAACATTAGATAATTCTCCATTAAGCCTACGTAGTGATAATCCTATTAGTGATTTGGTAGCTTAATGCATTGCTTCTAGTTAAATTTCCTCTTTGGTTTTAAAATACCATATTTTGATTTACTCTTACATTCTCACATTAAAATGAACACCTTCTAGTCTAGCTTAATAGATTATGTTAGCTTAAAAGATTACATTATACTAATCTAAAAAAACTGAAAATTTACCTTATAGCCTATTGTCTTCCTATAATAAAGAATTTCCTTTTCCAGGAGCTCAAATAAACGTGGTGGGAAAAATTGAAAATCCTGAACATTTGGCTGTTTTGGAGGTCGTGGAGCCTGTGGGGGGGAAATGCAGTACATATATACGTTTTCAGTATATGAAGTGAACATACTTATACCATTTTTTTTATACATAGAAAAAATAAATACAATGAAATCCATTTAAGCAGCTGGGCCATATCAAGTACTTTTCTGTATTGTTGTTATATTTTAAGGACTATGATTTAGCACTAATATAAGTAAATCTGAATCACAGACTATGTTACAAGAGAAACCTGCTATAAGATATTAAAAAAAAAATGGCCTCATACTGTTTTTTACCTTCGGAACCTTTGGCTCACTGACACGTAAAGCCTCTCTAAAGTATGCATCCACTGCGTAGTTTGCTTTGCGTTCTCGTTTAGGAGGTTCAATCCATTCCACCATCCCAAGCTATACATAACAAACAAGAATGAGGAGTTTAATTACTCCAAACTGTTTTATAAAAATCAAGCATATCAAGGTTGCAGGAGCATGAGAAAACCAAAGCCATTAGGAAGAATTAAAATTTGCTTTTTTTATAAGTCACAATTACACAATCCAAGTTCCAAAACCTTGCCCTGTATACCAAGGTTAAATGCAAAGATGGTTTTCTTTTTTTAAGTAAGTTTAAATCGTAGTTCTACCTTAGTAATTGAGAAGAATTTGCACAATCTGGTTAGATTTTTATGCCTAACAAATAAATAATATATAATGTAGAGGGAACACTAAGATTGATTCTGGTAACTGTTAAGTGTATGAATTAGGAAATAGCTGAAAGGGATAAATTATAAATATCAACATTACAGGCATATATCCCTTCAAATCAAAAGAAATTTTTAAATGAATCCTCTTGGTAAAGAACTATGAAAAAAGTCAGTGAAATCAGAAAGACTTAAATTTAAAACCAGGTCCTGTCACTTTATCAGTTGTATAACTTTAGGGAAATGATTTTCTCCATCTGTAAAATAGAAATAATAATACCTACCTTGAAGATGAAATGTTACCATATATGTGAAAGCATTAGGTAAACTGCCAAGAGTTAAATGTAAGTTATTATTAAACATCCAAAGTGGGGTGAACGATTTGGTAGCAATACAAAACTTCACCCAGCTAGAAAAAACAATTTAAAAATCAATAGACAAAAGTGACAATACAAAGTTCTGGAGTCTATAGGAATGGTTTTCTAGTTGATATTTTTCTTGATTTCACAGTACCCACCTAGCCTAGTGCCTTCGCAGAAGAGATTAATGACCTAAAAAAAGAACATTAATCTACAAATAATTGTCCCATTCTATTTGACCTTATCTAAGGGTTGAGATCCAACCTTAGATTCATATTTTAAGAGTAGACGACAAACTAAGGTGACTAGAATGCTTACAGATCTACAAACTCTCACAGTGTCTAGAGAAGTAAAGACTAAAGAGACGAAATGGTGGCATCCACATATGTAAAAGTCTATCAAGTAGAAAAGAACAGTTTTTTGTTGATCCATAAGATTAAAACCAATGTGGAAAGGCACAGGAAAGTAGTTTGCTACTCAATACAATTTAACAAATATGTCTTAAGTACCTATTGTATTATTTTCAAGTCATTGTCAAGGATACAAAGAAGAATAAAACAATCTCTTTCATCAAGGAGCTTATAAGTCAAATAAGAAATTTTCTGAGAACCAGAGAATATAAAACAGTTAAATTAACTATCCTGAGAGAAGTAGGATTCCCAGCATGACTGCATTTAAAGGCTGGATAACTGTCCTAGATCCTATAATGGGATTTCTTAATTACAAAAATGATTAGACTAAATAACCTTTAAGGTTTCTTTTAACTCTAAAAACTATAAAATATGCATAGTATAATGTGAGTTTATATAAAAAGAGAAATACCCAGAGCAGTGAAATAAGTTTTCTTTTCTTTTCCCCCTCAGATGGATTAATGCGGATGATAGTAATATTTTATAAATAACCAATATTTTATTTGTCGCATTTGGGGTGAAGAAATCAATAATAATTTAAATTAACTTTCTAAAAGTAATGCACTTGGCCATTTAACCTATATTTGCTTGAAGGCCTGGGTATTCAAATTTGAAATAAGCATTAAAGACTAATTCCTGAACTTTCAAAAACAATAAAACACGCTAAATTCATTTGTTTTATATGAGTATGTTAATATAAACTTATTCAGGTTCATTTATTCAGGATCAATGTCAGTCATTATGACTTAATTTACTACTTATGACTGTAAAGTAATGCAACTGGTTCAACAAATCATATATGAAAATCACTTCACTATGTAATTCTCATGATTTATGTATAAACATTTTTGCAGGTTTTTGATTCTCTTCAAAGGATAATATAAACCTATTTTAAGAACCTATCTAGGAAATATGAAAAGATAGAAAAAATATAATCTCAACTTAGAATATTCAGAAAAAAATTCTGATTTGTCAGATATTCAATTATAAAAACACAAGTCATCATTACTATTATTAAAATTTCTGTCTACATCATTATTTTCCTAGAATTAGAAGCACAGAAAAACTGGTTATATTAGATATAGATAAATATTTTACTAAGTCTAATTTTCTTCTAATAATATAGATAAGAAGTTCCCCTGATATTTAGACTCTTCACTGTTTAATATTTTTCCACTTTATAAAACACTCTTAATACCAGTATGCCCACAGGAATAACTGTAAATTTTATAAAATTCATATCACATAATGAGATCTAAAATGCATATTAGGAAGGCAATTTCCAGCCTGTGCATGCAGGCCATCACCTCCATCTCATCAACATAAAATGTAAACAGTCAGAATTAAGGTTATAGATATAACTAGATAGATTTAAGTCAAGACACTAAAATCTACCAAAAAAAAAAATAATAATAATAGCAACAAAGCATTGTCAGCATACCAGTTGCACTGCAAACTAAAATGGCTCACCTCTCATTTCTTCAGTAAAATCAAATCTGTAACGTATATTTTTATTTTAGTAAAATTCATTTCTGTGAGTTAAAAAATATAATGGCTTTATAAAATAATTTGAGCAACAAAATGACAGACTTGTATTATAACAAAAAGTAAAATAATTATCGATGAGTCCATGTTAATATAAATAAGTATGTAAATGAAAAGAGACAGCTCTTCCTTACAGAAAAAATCCCAGTTAATTAATGCATAGATGGAATAAAGGAAATAAAAAAAAATAACATTAGGCAAACACCACAATAATAACTGTTGAAGGCAAACTCCACCAATAGATGCTAAAATCAGTGGGTAAAAGTTTGAGGAGTATCTCCCCCAAGATACTTATTATAAAAAGAAAAATTATAACCCCACAGCAGAGAACCCAGCAGACAACACTTCAACAAAGTAATCAAGGTTAATATCGCCAGTAATAAGATAGAGCAACACCATATGTTCCCCTAGTATGATGCACTAAAAAGGACATAGCATCCCCTCTATAGCATTCTTGTCAAAAATGCAAAGTTTTAATCAAATCATGGGAAAATGTTAGACAAATCCAAAGTGAGACACAAACTACAAAATAACTGAATACTAATACTCTTCTAAAGTGTCAAGGTCATGAAAGACAAAGAAAAACTGAGAACTATTAGAGATTAGAAGAGACTAAGGAGACACAGCAACAAAAATGCAATGTGGATCGAAAATGAGAAGACAAGCCACAGAATGGAAGAAAATCTTTGCAAAAGATACATCTGATAAAGGGCTGTTATCCAAAATACACAAATAACTCTTAAAACTGAACAATAAGAAAACAACCAACCTGATTATAAAATGGGCAAAAACCTGAACAGACACATCCCCACATGGCAAATAAGCAAATAAAAAAATGTTCCATATCAGATATGTCATCAAGGGAATGCAAATTAAAATCAGATACCCATACACGCCTATTAGAATGGCAAAAATCCAGAACACTGACAACACTAAATACTGATGAGGATGTGGACCAGCAGGAACTCTCATCCATTGCTCAAAGTAATTCAAAATGATATGGCCACTTTGGAAGACAGGTTGGCAATTTCTTATAAAACTAAACGTAGACTTACCATACGATCCAGCAATCATTTTCCTTGTGTATTAACTCAAAGGAGTTGAAAATCTATGTCCACACAAAAACCTGCACATGGATGTTTATGGTAGCTTTATTTAATTATAAATATGCCAAAACTTGAAAGCAACCAGGATGTCCTTCAGTAGATGAATGAATAAACTGTAGTACATCCAGACAACAAAATATTACTCAGGACTAAAAAGATAAGCAATCAAGCCATGTAAAGATATGAAGAACCCTTAAATGCATATTGCTAAGTAAAAGAAGTCTATCTGGAAAGGCTATATACTGCATGATTCCAACTATATGATATTCTGGAAAAGGCAAAACAATGGAGAAAGTACAAAGATCAGTTGTTGCAGAAGGTGAAGGTAAGGTGGGATGAACAGGTAGCACACAGAGGATTTTTAGGTCAGTGAAACTATTCTGTATAATACTGTAATAGTACATACATGTCACTTATACATTTATCCAAACTCATAGAATATACAACACCAAAAGTAAACCCTAATGCAAATGATGGACTTTGAATGATAATTATATATCAATGTAGGTTCCACAGGTACCACTCTGGTGGTGGATGTTGATAGTGGAAGGGGCTGTGTTTATGTGAGGGCAGGAAGAATACAGGAACTCTATTTTCTGCTGGATTTTGCTGTAAACCTAAAACTGCTCTTAAAAATAAGAATCTGTTTTTCAAAAAATGAAATTTGGGGTTCTGAACCATATCCCCTGGAACAGGGAAGGACATTAGGGAAAAATGTGTTAATTTTCTGGATTTGATCACTATACTATGATTATGTAAGTTGTTAACAATAGGGAAAGCTCAGTGAAAGATATATATGAACTCTGTACTATTTTTTTTCAATAAAGTCTAAAGTCACTTCGAAATAAAGTTTTAAAAATTATAGCTACAAATTTAATTAAAACAATCAAAATAAATAAAACTCATTTCTTCATAGGACCATTGCCGTCCATGCAGTATGTTACAAGGCATTACTTCATAAATGAGACCACATTTACAAAGTCTTAGCATTTAAGTAACTATGTCAATAACATCATTACTAATATAGTTATTAAGTACCACACATTGTTCTAATTACTTTAGGAATATTAACTCATTTCATCATCAGAATCATTCTATGATCTATGATGTAATTACTATAACTTTCATGTGATAAATGAGAAAACCAAGTATCTAAAGTCAATTTATTAGTGATAGATTTGGGGATTCAGTTTCAGAATCCAGGAACTCAACTACAATCCTATACTGCTTCTCAAAACAAAAGTAATAGTCATAGCAGCAATAGCAGCAAAAATGATAATGACAATGACAGTGATGATAATAAACCAGTAAAATATATTAAAGATATAGCCCTTTACATGAGATCTTTTGACCTACATCAAATTTCACTCTATAGCAAAGTACTGTAATAGGTAAGTGCCAGTGTTTTTTTATAACTGTTATGAGGAGAAATGCTAATTTGAGAGTCTAATGGTTGAGGATAAAAAGTTACCTTCTGTTTTTCTCTGTAATCTTCTCCTTCGAACTTGTACAAACTTTGTTCAGTGTCCATTCTAAAATTTCTCAGAGAAGACTCTCCCATTTTCTGCAAGCGTTCATTCATCTCTGCAGTCTAAAGTTGAATGTATTGAAATGAGAAAATTATCACTGAATTACTTATAAATATCTGAGTATTCCCTATCTTTTCAAAAGTCAGATTTGACATGACATATCCAATCTGTTAATTTACAAGGGAAGAATGCAATGCTAACATTAAACCTGAATATAAATTTAACTTGCCCGGAGAATTTTAAGTACTGAAATGGTTCATTCCAAAGTAGTCTTCACTTAGGCTTTCTTTAAAATCTTTTATCATTTAATATGCAGCCATATTATAATTCCTATTACATAATTTTAATGGGTCAAATAGCTAATGCTGAAATAAAATAAATGCCAACTTGGATTAAACAATCATTTTGCATATATGAAACATACTAAAACAAGATTACTCAAAATTCAAGATATGATCTCAGATACATGAAAAGATGCTCAACAATACTAATCATCAAGGAAATGCTAATCAAAACCACAATGACATATCATCTGACACCAGTAAGAACGGCTATTATCAGCAAGACCGGAAATGACAACTATTGGTGAGGATGCAAAGTGGTGCAGTCACCATGGAAAACAGTGTAGAAGTTCCTCAAAACAATAAAAATAAAACTATCACATGATCCAGCAATTCCATTTCTGGGTAATTCTCTGAAGGAAACAAAGACAATAACTCAAAACGATGACTGCACCCCCATATTCACTGCAGCATTATTTACAATACTCAAGACATGGAAACAAGCTAAGTGCTCATTGATGGATGAATAGATAAAGAAAATGCTACATACACACACAAATATGTATATGTGTATATGTATGTGTGTATATGTATATATGTGTGTATATGTATGTATATATATACATATACACACATATATACATATACACACATACATATACACATATACATACACACAAATGTATATGTATATAATATTATTCAGCCATAAAAAGAAGGAAATCCTGCCATTTACAACAACATAGCTGAACTCTGTCTGCTGCAGGGCCCCTCCCACGAGGCCCCAGCCTGCAGGCCCAGTGGCTGGCTTTGTTCTGAACCAGAGTACCACCTGGGGTCAAATCTGAGGACAACACACCGAAAGGGCAGGCAGAGCAGGCACCAGAGCCCTGCTGAAGCGAATCCTGCTCTGTAGGGTCAGCCCCTGCACAACCGCTCCTTCACTGGTCCTGACCAGTCATCACGGACGATCGGCCTGAGGGTCAATCCCTCCCACTGATGAGCACACAGCAACCAAGGCTCAACTACAACAGGAGGACAAACACAACCCATACAAGGGACATACCTGCAGCACCTGGCTCAGGTGACCAGGGAAGACTGTGCTACTGGGCCCTACAGTACACCTACTACATAAGCCACTCTACTAAGATCAGGAGACATAGCAGCCCTACCTAATCCATAGAAACAAGCACAAGTAGGTGGCCAAAATAGGAAGACAAGGAAACATGTTTCAAATGAAAGAACTGAACAAACCTCCAGAAAGTACTAAACAAAATGGAGACGAGCAATCCACCAGATGCAGAGTTTGAAACACTTGTTATAAGGATGCTCGATGAACTTAGGGAAAGAGTAGATGAACTCAGTGAGAACTTTAACAAAGAGATAGAAAACATGAAAGTGGAGATAGAAAACAAGAAAGAACCAGTCAGATATGAAAACTACAATAACCGAAGTGAAGAATACCTTAGGAAGAATTAACAGTAGATTAGATGAAGCGGAGGATAGAATTAATGATTTAGAAGATAAGGTAGCAGAAAACACCCAATCAGAACAGCAACAAGAAAAAGTCCAAAAGCATGAGGATAGTTTAAGGGGCCTCTGCGACAACTCGAGCACACCAACATTTGCATCTTAAGGGTACCAGAAGGAGAGAGAGAGAGCAAGGAATTGAAAACCTATATCAAGAAATAATGACTGAAAACTTCCCTCACCTGGTGAAGGAAATAGACATACAAGCCCAGGAAGCTCAGAGAATCCCAAACAAGATGACCCAAAGAGACCCAGACCAAGACACATCATAATTAAAATGCCAAAAATTAAAGGCAGAGAATCGTAAAAGCAAGAGAAAAACAGATCGTTACCTATAAAGGAACATCCATGAGACCGTCAGCTGATTTGTCAACAGAAACTTTGCAGGCCAGGAGGGATTGTCAGGAAATGTTCAAAGTGATGAAAAGCAAGGCCCTACAAGCGAGATTAGTCTATCCAGCAAAGCTACCATTTAGAATCAAAGGACAGATAGAGCTTCCCAGATAAGAAAAAGGTAAAGGAGTTCGTCATCACCAAGCCAATATTTCAGGACATGTTAGAGGGACTTCTCTAAGAAGAGGAAAGAAAACTAAACTACTCCAGATATAAATCAACAGATTCTTATGGAGAAAGTGCGTCATTTGAAACATGCAGTTTGAAACACATTTGAAACAATGCAAATATAATAAGCATGCTTAAGTATGTTGATTTCAAAACAGTCCATCCTGAAAACAAAATGCCATTTTAACTAACCTTCTTTTCTCCTCTTTCCAGAAGAGTTGTAATGTCTTCATCTGTCAGCTCACTTTCTTTAGAAGCAAAAACATGAGTGGCTCCATGCCGTATCATTTGCAACATTTCCTCTTTTGCCAGCTTGTTAGACTGTTGGTCAATGAGTCTTCCTAATAACATACAAGTTGCATATATTTGATTATATTCCAGAGAAAGCATGGCATAATAGTTCTAATAAGACACTACTACATTTAGCCATCAGTAAAGCTTATGGTTAAACAAAAAATTAGTGAGCTTTAAAGTTATATTTTAATGAACAACCCTACAAGATTTTCTTCTTCCATACGTTCTATTTCAATATGAATTTCCTTCTGTAAAACTCAGTTAAAAGTCAGAAACATTCTTTCATGTACAAACTTTCCTTTTTAGATCAAATTGCTCTGCATGGAAAGGTACTCTCTAATACATGTGTAAATTTTTTTTAACTAGACATTTCTGTCTACTAAATAATATCATATACTTCAAAATAATATCATATACTTCATATATTTGCCATGGACATTCAACTATAAGCTACTGATGTTCAATAGCTTATAATAAATTCAAAGCTTTTGTTTAGGAAGGTTTAAATTAGCATGTTGTTTTAAAAACTGTCTTTTTCTCTAAGTTTCCAATTTTGGCCACCTTTCATTAAAAGTAATCTCCTTTGAAGAAAACTGCATTTTCTTTTGCAAACAAACCACCTAATTAAGTCTATATGTATAAATACCTTGTTGTATAACAATTGAGTCAAGCCTCAGTTTTATCTCAGCTCTTTCTACAATCCTTTCTTCAACAGTGTTGTCGGTGATGAGGCGAAACACACGTACTGGCTTCTTCTGACCAATACGATGTGCTCGATCCTAGTAGAAAAAGATCCTAATATAAGATATTGGGAATTCTGGATAAAATGTATAACCTAGCCACCATATGCTATAAAATTCTATAAATAAAATTAGTTCCTGATCTCTCTATACCTGCCACTTTTGAAAGGAGGATGATGACTACTAAGAATATCTACAGACCCTTAGGAAAAAAGAAATCTGCAAATATTCTACTTACCATTGATGGATAACTTCCAGAAGGAAAACAGGCAAAGCCCTACCATATGACCCAGCAATTCCACTTCTGGGTATTTATTCAAAGAAAATGAGTACATTAATTAAAAGAGAAATATGTACCCCTACATTCACTACAGTGTTATTTACAATAGCGAAGATATGAAAGCAACCTAGGTGTTCATCAATAGATGAATGGATAAAGAAGAGGTATATGTATGTATGTATGTGTGTATGTGTGTATGTACGTCTATTTACTTATTCATATATATATATACACACATATATATTTATTCACATATGTTCATATATTCAATGGAATATTACTCAGCCATAAAAAATAATGAAATCTTGCCATTTGCAACAACATGGATGGACCCAAAGGGTATTCCGCTAAGTGAAATGAGTAGGATAGAGAAAGACATCTGTATGATTTCACTTATATGTAGAATCTAAAGAACAAAACAAATGAAAAAACAAAACAGAAACAGATTCATAAATACAGAGAACTGATGGATGCCACAGAGAGGGGGGATAGGCAAAAAAGATGAAGAGGATTAATAAGTTCAAACTTTCAGTCATAAAATAAATCACAGGAATATAATGTACAGCAGAGGTAATACTGTCATCATTATAAGTTTGCACAATGGTCGATGGTTACTAGACTTATGGTAATCACTTCATAAGGTATACAAATGTTCAATCACTATGTTTTACACCTGAGACTAATATAATATTGTATGTCAACTATAATTTAAAAATAAATTAATTTTTAAAAGATAAGGACTGGAGGGAGCCAAAAGCTTTAGGATTAAGTTACTAAATAACTTTATGCTAGTAAATACAAACATCTTCCACACTAGCAAAGAGTTTTGTGAGTGAGGGACAAAGTAGTTAACAAGAGTTGCTATGGTGGCAAAAGTTAGCTTTATTTCATCATCAAACAGCTCTTTCTGCTTGCTGAGGCAATTCAGAAATCAGTAGTAAAGGGTCATACAAATTAATGGAATACTAACATCCTTACTATATATTGCTCTAGAATTGGTCCTACAGTTTACAGTTGGCAAAGGTAACTGGTAGAATAATAAAAAAATAACAGTTAAGGGTAGTGTTTTTAAAACACAGAAGCTACTAGAGCAAATAGGTGAAAGGAAGAGGGTAGTTGAGAAAGAAATATCAAAGAAACAAGATTCAAAAAAGACCTTATACTAAATATAAACACTAGAGCCCAGTAACAGTTTCAACACAGAACAAAGAGAATGCAACATCCCTACACATATTTAAAATTCCAAACTCAAATCAGCAAATTGTGAAGGATCAGCTATACTCTAACATTTTTTATGGAAATAAAGGTTATCATCAACGGTTTTCCAGTTCAGTCACACTAACTTACTAGGGCTTACTCCTGCTTAGTCATATCGAACAGGTAGTTCAGTACCATGCTAAAGTAATAATTATGCCAAAGCATGTTGATTTCAAAATGTCCCAATGGTCAATATTTTTCAATTCTCTATTATAAAAGAAAAGGAAGGACTTCTATCTAAGCTATGCCTCATTGGCATATGACTTTAATTGCTTCCAAAGACAGTCAATTGTCCAATAACTTCTTGAGATTTTGAATGCATAGCTCTTTTGAATCTCTTTACTTCTTAAGTTATATTTCTTTATCTTAAAATGTGTCACACTGACAAAAGTTGTAGCTCTAGTTCAATAAATGACACCATGATGAAAGGTAAGTGAAATAGCTCCCTGGTAGAATAGTTTCTGCAAAATCTCCCCCAAATTGTTGTTACCTTTTTATCATAAAATGTCTTTGTGCTATATAAATAACAATAGTATTCTGAGCTAAGGTAAATTTCTGACATCATTAAAGATTACTAACCATAGCTTGTAGATCAACCTGTGGATTCCAGTCTGAATCATATAGTATAACCACATCAGCACTTGCCAAGTTAATTCCGAGACCTCCAGCCCTGGTACTCAGCATAAAGATGAATTTGCTACTATTAGGAACATTAAAAGCCTCTATTGCTTCCTTTTTTTTAAATTGACACAGGAGATGAAAGAAAAAGAAAGAAAATCAAATTATATTACCAGAGTCCTTAAGAAATAAACATTTTAACATGCATACTCAAAACCCCACTTTATAATATTCTTCCACCTTCAAAAATATTTAAGCATCTATCTATATACTGTACTATGTGAATTGCTATAGAAAGTATATTACATAAAGTTCCTAATCTTTATAAGCTTATGCCAATAGAGACAAACTTAGAACAATCATATAGACAAATTTAACTAAGCGAATAATAAATCATTTGAATTATTTTAAAACAATAATAGTGAAAACGTTTTAATTGAATGAGAGCTGATATATATCTAGGGGGCATAATGTCAAATATCTCAACTTCATTTCCATTAGTTTATGAAGGATTAATAAAGAAGGTATAGTTTAGGAGACCAACCAAGAGGGAAAAAAAGGTTTAGAAATGGGAATGAGAACAACAGATTTAGGGGAAGGTAAGTAGATTTATTTCCGTATGGTGAAAAGGGGCAAATAGAAAAGTAATGAAAATCAGGAAAGTAACTGAGGGATATTTAGTAAAGAGTCTGAAATTACGATATAAATATCTCATACGAATTAGAAAAAAAACACTCAGATTCCAAAAGAAAAATGAGCAAAAAAAAAAGACAATAAACAGAAGAATAAATACAAATGGCTAATAAACACAAGAATAATATTTAATCCACTAGTAATCAAATAAATACAAATTAAAACAATATAATACCATTTTTTAAAGATTAAAAAAATGATAATACTCAATGTTGACGAGGGGGCGGTGAGACGGGCACTCTCATACATTGCTGCTGGGAGTATAAATTGGCACAACTTTTCTGGAAAGCAATTTGGCAATATGCATCAAGAGTCTTAAAAATGTTCATACCCTTTGACCCAGTAATTCCACTTCTAGGAATTTATCCTAAGGAAATAATCAGAGATGTGCACAAAGATTTATGTACAAGGACTTTCACTTTAGCATTATTTATAGTAGTGAAAAATTGAAAACAACCTAAATGATCAATAGGGGATAAATTATTTATAGTACATCCATGAGATGAAATATTACACGAAAATTATTTTTACAATGATTTTTTTTTACTGATATAGGAAAGTACAATATAGTGGTAACTTAAAAGTATCAGGATACTAAGCTTTGTATAAACTGTACACAGAATAGCAATTATTTATATATATTATACATACATAAAAAGTTTAGCTGGAAATAGTTTTCGTTATTTTCCAAATTTCCTTCAGCAATCAAGTATTACTTTTACAATCACAAAATAAAGGACGTTATATTTTTAATGAATGGAATGGCATGGTCAAAAGTTGCAAGCAGAAAAGGTGACTCCCACTGCCAAGTCAGTATAGCATGTAGAGGGGGCAGTATAGAAAGCAGCATGATGTAGTGAGAGGCAATTTAGTGTAGAGGAAATAGCAAAAACCTGGGCATGAATCATAACTACCATTTATTACATATGTGGTTCTGAGCAAGCATTTAACCTCTCTGAGACACAGTTGCAAGTAGAGAAAATTCTACCACTACTTTACTGGGCTGCTGCAAGAATTCGATTGGAACTATAAGTTGCCTAGCTTATAGTAGTTGCTTAACAAATGTTAGTCCCTTTCCCAAGAAAAGTGAGGAGGCCAATTAAGTAAAAGTAACAGGAACTGACTCAGAGAATGATCAAATACTTTGCTGAATTTAGCTGTGGCAATGGAAAAAGGGCAAATCTGAGAGCCATTGAGAAAGAACTGTTAATTAACAGCTGATAAAGTAAGGAATCAAGTAAAGATATGGTCTTCCTCTTCTTACTAGGAAAATAGATGAAATGATCATATAGACAACAACATAATGGGAAAGCAGGGCATTTCAAAAAAAAAAATTAGCAGCTCTGGTTTGGCGGTATCTAAAGTCAATACATGCAATTTAAGAAACCAGAAGACTTTGGGCATAATTAGGCAAAGTCCATATTGTTCATGAGCAGAGAGTTCAGTCAGAATTGCAAATTGGCTATTTGTGGTCAGAAATCACCTACCCTTCTGCCTTAGTATCATCTTCGTTCCAGTAAGAAGGGTCATCTTGAATGGTACTATATGGCCTATGCTTAATGAGATCTGCAGAAACCATTTTCAGGAATGAATGAGCAAAAGCCCAAAAAAGCTTCAAGTTACCATTTCAAAAAGAGTAAAATACTGTAGAGCAGGGAATAGCATGAGCTTTGAAAAGTCCCACATCTATAAATGTTAACACAAGTGTTTCCCCAGTGGGTAGCAGGTTAAACCCTTAATATGAAAAGGGCCTGTGTGCCTACAGTAGACACTATCCTATGCTCTGGCCAGGCTTCAATAACGAGGCATACAAAGAACAGTAATGCCCACTGCACCTATGGAAAGAAAGGGCCATGGGCTGAGTCTTTGTGGCCTGAGAAGGGGCTCTAAAGTAGAGAGATAAAAAGGCCTGTGTGCAATTTCATGACATGCAGTATATACTGCACTACACAGTTTAAAAACTGCATTCATACCTATTATTTCCAATGGTCCTCACAACGTTGTCAGAAAAAAGAAGCTTAGGTATTAATACTACCCTTATAATACAGTTAAAGATACTGAGGCTCAGAGAATTAAATGCCTTGCATATACTACAAAGTGGTGGAGTTGGTGTTAAAATTCAGGTCTTCTGAAACCAAGTTTCAATGCATTTTCCACTATACCATGAAATCACGATCTTTGCCCAGAGCATGAGTACAGACTTAAAACAGAGGCCAAAGACAGAGTCCTGAAGGATCACAGAAAAGAGAAGATAAATTAGCAAAGCCCTCCCCAAAAAATGTGCTTTAAAGAGTTTAAAATACATTAGACCCATGACATTCGTGAGAAATAATCTAAAGATACACAAGAATTTCCAAATTTGAAAGATAGGTGCTAGGTAGGCTTCCTCACTAGCTAAGTGACTCATTTCTGCACGCCAAACTTTTTTAGTATTCCAATATACAAATGCATGATTAGCATCTACACCTATGTTGTCCCATTTCAGTTTTACAAAGACTGAGATTATTCCCTTTACAAATTACTGTGTTTCATGAGTCTTTAGGGTTGCTCATAAACTGGAAAAATCTCAACTGTTAAATTCCACGAATGGTGAGGGCCTACTGTAGGAGGCAAATCAAGAAAAGAAAATGACATAAAATCAGAGGTCAAAGAGTAAGCTGAGAAACAATTAGTAATCAAAAGGCCAAAGATAGCAGTGGTTAGAGGAGGTAAGGATGTAATGATGTATTATCCTTTAGATAAGTGAGAATGTTTCTGAAGACCTTGGAAAGAATAAAGAATGATTGGTAAAGAGTCAGTGTAATGGAAGCAAAACTGAAGATCCCAGAGAGGTAGTAGCGAGAAATTCAATACATTTACCTAAAGAAAAGGCCAAAGTTCAAAACTAGCAAATGATGAAAACATGGCTTAATTGAACTCTGATTTTTAAAGTCTTATTTTCTCTTTCTCACCTCTCTTTCTTCATGTGGGGTTTGTCCATCCAGCCGACAATACTCATACCCACGCCACATACAATAATCCTCCAAAATGTCCAGCAAGCGAGTCATCTGGCTAAAAATGAGAACTCTTGAACCTAAAACATTTTACCAAAAAAAATCAAATTATTCAACTTGTGTAAGACTAACTTGGAAGTTACAAAAATAAAAGTAAGCATCATATACAACATAAATATACAGCACATGAACAGTCCACTAAACACACATACAGATACAAATGTACATCTTTCAAGGAATGCTATACAGAATGATGCATTTGTTGAGTTACACATTTTTAAGGCCTTCAAAATTCTCCACACATATTGAGATGATTTAACATCTGCCTTTGTCCTGAGGATGAGCAATGGGTCTACACAATCTTTCACTGGACTTAACTGCAATAGTCTCCCAACTAGTCTCCTGTTTCTTGTCTCTCATACTGCTTCTAAGTTTCTCTTCCTTACAAATCTGATCACATCACTTTCCACAGTCAATCCTTCTATGACCTCCACCACCCCCGGCCCCACCTTCAAAAGAGCCCAAACTCTTTAAAGCATGGTTTAAAAGGCCTCTTGTAATTTGGCCCCATCCATCTTTCCAGATTCATCACTGCCACTCTACCCCAACTACCGTAAACTCTGCATTCCCTTTCTTTCACACCTGTTTCATTGCCCTGGAAAACCTTTCCCCTCCTTTTCCCCATGTTTTACTCTCACACATGATCCAGTGCTCACTTCAAAGGTCATCTCTGTGACCACTTCTCCAACTCCCAGTTTCTCAATATATCACAGCTCTTATCAGAATGAACTGCAACTATTCCTCTTCACTACACTGTAAGCTTCTCCAAGTCAAAGACTATTGTCTTACGCACCTTTGTATAACGAGGCCATAGGACAAATCCTGGCAAATAGTAAGTACTCACAAATGTTTGCTGAATGAGTGAATGATAAATAAGTATGCAAAATTGTATTCATTAATATAAGTTATTTCATGTCAACTGAAAGATGTGTAACTCACCCTGTTCTTTGAGTTTGACCAACAGTTTATCAAGAACGACCATTTTACCACTGTTGCTAACAATGTGTTCATCAGTGGTATAAGGTGGACCAGGTTCAGCACCATCAAACAGGTAAGGATGATTACAACACTTTCGAAGCTGCATCAGAATGTTTAACAGTCGCATTTTGTCCATCTTGCCAGCAGAGTTTAAAACATCAATATCTTTCATCAGGATTTTTGTATACCTAAAATTTTAAACTATAATTAATTGTCGATTATTAGAAAGGTTTAATGCCATCAAGAAATATCCCTTTGGTGATCAGCTTAGATTCCCATTTAAAGATAAACAACAGGATTTGATTTGAGAGTAAATCTGATCAGTAAAACCAAGAAACTAGTGAAGATTTGAACCTATCTCTTCAAGTTTTTGTCTGTTACTAGAAATTGTCATCAGCTGATAACTATTCAGATAACTATATCAGATAAGTTCTATATTCAATAAGTACAATGATTGCTGAAAGTTGGCATCCAAACTTTACTTGTTCGAGCTAAAAACAACTGCATTTTTTTACACTTGTCTTTGTAGGTCATTTTTTTTTTCTGATCCTATAAACATTTTTCATTATCTTTTCTAGACCTTCATCCAGACTAAAACAAACCTGTGTGTCCATCTGAACACTAAGAATATTTAATTACAATAAGAGCCAACCTGTACTGAGTGGAAGAGCCAGGTATCATGTCAAGGGCATTACATAAATCATCTTGTTAAATCTTCACAAAAACTCTGAGATATGTACTAGTATAACCCCCATTTTACAGACGGAAATTCAGGCAGCTAAGAGAAGTGAAATGACTTACTTGGGGCCACAGAAAGGGACAAAACCAGGATCTGATCTTATTTCTGAGTTCATAGAAATATACTCCTCACCATTACCCTATACTGGTTTCAATAGTAGAGAAATTGTTACATATTATAAGTAATCTAATTTTATTAATATAAGCAACATTTTGCTTCTCTTAGCTGCATTATTACACTATTAACATTTAATTTATCATTCCTTGTGACTCCTCTTGTCAATTTCCTGCTTTGCTTGCATTTATCAAACCATTCCAGCTTCTATTTTTGTCATATCCACATTCACTGATATTTTCAACCATCTTATTACTGATTATTCTTATGGTTATTATTTTCACTGATGGAAAAAAAAAACAAGAATAACTAATAAAATTGCCAGTGACATTATCCCTTTAAACCCTGACAGCATCCTCATAAGCTAGGTATTATTATCCCCATTTTACAGAAAGGAAACCAAGGTTATATAACTTGCCCAAGCTACATAGCTATTAAGAGGTGAAGCACAAGATTCAAACACAGGGCTATAGACTCCAAGGCCAGTGCCCTTTCCCAAAGGTTAAATAAAATACTATCAATTTCCTATTAAAATATTTGAACTTAACTCGCCATTTAAACAGACAATGTAATTTTTGAACTAAAGGTGTAACTGAACCAGTACAAAGCTAATTTTTAATAAATCCTTATATATAAATAAGTTCTAATGGAAACAACATAGCTCACCATTCTCGCTGCATTTTACTCAGTCCCAAGTAAATCTTTATTTCCTTTTTAGGAGGCAGGCTCTTCTCTACATCAGTTTTTATACGACGTAACAAAAATGGTTTTAAAACCTAAAAAGTGATAGTTTTTATAGAAGTTTATAAAACATCTAATAGAAAACCCTAAATTAAACATTTTAATCTATTTAATCTATTAATGTATTTTGTGATGGCACAAAATACATTAAAAACTGAGACAACAAAATTATTGACTATTGAATAAGTGCAAAAGAGTCTTTTTTAAAAATCTGCTATAATATACGATTTTTAAACCTTAGAGGAAATGCAATGTCAGAGTATAGTTCTGAGAGAGTCTCTAAAAGGGAAATAAAATTCAGCCATTTCAAAGTGGTTAAATATATGAATGAGAGGAAAATGGTTCAATGTTAAGAAAGACATGAATGAATAGAGAAAAAAAGATGAAACAAAGAGTGAATACCTGCAAGGTAGAGTCTACCACAAGAAAATAATAATGCTACCATTTATAGAACACCTGCAATGTGCCAGACACTGCACCATGAACTTTACATAACAAGTTTTGAATGCTTACAATAAATCTTTGAAGAAAATGTTGTTATTTCAATTTTATTAACATCATCAAAGTCACTCTGCTAGTAAGTGGTAGAAGCAGAATTCAAATCCAGATCAAGCTGATTCTACCATCAGCTCAGTCGGTGATTAGCTGTCATGAACTGGTCAAGTTCCTTAACTTTTCCAAGCCTGCTTCTCATCCATTCATCCAAAAAATATACATTTATGGCAAATGTATATGCCACGCATTTTTAAATAGGAATAATGAAACCTATTTCTAAGGCTGTTGTGACAATTTCTGGTAGTACATGTGGTAGAACTTAACCACGGTAGACTTTAATAAACTATAGCTATTATTATTAGAGATCTGTGGGAGGTAAGGAAAAGGGAGAAGTAAAAACAGACTTCTGGTTTCTGGTTTAGGCCTCTTAAATTTGTTTAAGAGAGATTCTTAAGAGTTTAAAATGCCTGTGAGATATTTATGCAGAACACTCAGAAAGCAGTGGGATTATCTACGTCTAGAGCTTAGGAAAGAAATATGGAGAGATAAATTTGAGAGTTTTAAGTATAAGGTGGTAGCTAAAACTATGGGAATGGATCCTCAGGGAAAACATGTATGACAAAGAAAGTCAAAGACAAAGCCCTACAAAACACTAAACTTTCAGGGACAGAGAAAGAGCAGCTCATAAAGAAGACTGATAAGAGCAGCCCAAGAGGTAAGAGAAGAGAAAACCCATTCTTTACTCCCAGACACCAAGCAGGAAAGAGTTTCAAGCAGGAGTAGTTAGAAGTGCAAATAGTACAAAGAAGCTAAGTAAGATACTGACCAAGAGGTGTATCTTGAAGACATCAACTGGAAAATCACTGACGACTTGCAAGGTAAGTTTCAGTTGTATGAAATGAATAGAAGCCAGTGGTCAATGGATCTAGGAGTGACTAGGAGCCAGTAGAGACAAAATAACCAGTCCCCAGAGCTGACCAAGTTCCTGATATCTGAGGCCCAGATGCACTACAACTTGTGTGACAAGATTCTTGGAAGACTTGTCTTCTTTTCCTCTTTTGCATTCTTAGAATAAATTCCCCGTTACTTAAAGTAATTTATTTCCTGACTTGGTCTGTTTTACTCTGAACAAATATTTACAGCATGATGACTGTTGGGGATTCAAGTAGATGAATGTTTAATGAGCAGCTCCTCCAGACCAGGCATATAGGGCATAATATGGTGGAAAACAGATAGCGTTCCTGCCACATGAAGCTTACATTTTGCCAAGGTAGGGGGAGAAAGGAAGAGGCAGACGATACATTTTAGTTTTTATATTTTAATTTGTAAAGAAGGCTTGAGATTCTCATTTAAAACAACAGACAAAAAATAGCAAACATGTATCTATATCCACTTCCTCACAAAACTCCACTAAGACAATTTAAAAAAAAAAATTAAAGGTGTATATAGAAAAAGAGTGAATAGGAGATTAGGTAGTAGAGATGAAAAGGATAAACTACTCTTTCAAGAAGCATAGCTATCGAGGAAAAAAAACAGAATCATAGCTAGAGAAGGACACAGTGTTGAGAAGTTACTGCTTTGTACATGTGTGAGAGTGGTTGGGTATGGATGTGGGTTTGGATTTAATAAAGGAGATAGCTGAGCATATTTACATGTTGAGGGAAACAAGCCAATATGGAGACAGAAGTAGAAAATTCAATCAATAAAAAGGATAAATCATAGAGAAAGGTTCATAAGGAAATAGGAAGAGATGAGATCCATGGTTCACAATGGAAGAATTAGCCATTCCCCAGAGAAAGAACAACTCTTCCACTCAGAAAGAAGGTAACACACATGCAGATACCCTTGGAAGATGGATATCCTTGAAGCAGTTCCTTCCCTAGTGAATTCTATTTTCTCTGAGAAAGGAATAATGTTACTTGCTGAGAAAGGAGGGCATGGAATACTGGGGATAGAAGCCTCAGGGAGACTGGAGAAGGTAATATAACTATTATAGAAAATATGAAGTAACTGTTATAGAAAATGGAAAAGAATGTTGTAGAAAACCATGTTGAAGGATCAGTAGCATCATTAAATCCCAGCTTATGTTAGAGAATATGAATTCACAGTGGTGCCAACTTGTACAGTTGAGCAGCCCCGATACAGAGCAGGTCACTCTGCTAATAAGTGGTAGAAACAGAATCCAAACCCAGAGGACAGAGACACAGTTATATTATTCCAGGGAAGAGCTTTCAGGGCAGAAATGGCAGGTCAAAAGAACAAGGGAGTTTGGGAATACTGACAAAAAGAGTGGCTTAAGTGATAGAAAATGGGCTCATTGCTGGATACAGAAAAAAGCAACAACAGAAATAGACTGATGGATGGGGAGAGAAATCAGGGAGAAAAACCAGGGACTAAAGGTCTCTGTAAGGCAACAAGATGAGTACAAAAGGAGAAACACAGTGAAAGAGTTATAAGGATATGATAAATTATTATCAAAAAATGAAAAATTGGTGTTCAACGAATGTGAGGTAACCACCTGGTGATGAGTAGGTGACAGACAAGAGAATGAGTGGAGAGTGGATCTGTAAGATAACTTGAGCTTCAAAGGAAGAGTTCTACCCATGACAGTGGAAGAGCAGTGGCTTAGAAGTGGCGTTGGGGAACTAGGAGAAAACTGATGTGATCTTGAGGACCTGTGGGGTGTGGCACAGCGAACAGCATCTGCTGGAGAGGACCACATTATCTGTGGGCGAGAACCAAAACAAGCTATTCCATATAGAGGCTGGAGATATAGTATGCAGTTTGTTTCTCAAAGAGGCTTTCAGAAAGGCTGAGAGGAAGAAGCAGTGAGATTGAGCCAAGAGGCAAACGACAAGTTCAAACAGATTCCCTGGCAGTTTGTTTCTTGGCTTGGTTATATATATTTAATTACTAAATTTTCTTATCTGCTATTACTTACTGTGTGAAGTCTTTCCACAAGTTTTTGATCACCAAGACAATTTTTAGTGTCAAACCAAGAATCAAAGTCCTGTGGGAGTGGGGGCGTGAAAATGCTATAGTAAGTGTACGGTTTTGTTTTGTTTTGTTTTGTTTTGTTTTAAATAAACTTAATAGTCTATAAATTCTTATATAACTGATATAACAATAATTCATTTTAAATGCACTTTTAAATTATGTAACTGTGATGGTCAATATTATTTACTTCTGAAAACAGATAAAATACTGGAGCAGTTAACAAAATTTGAACACCATTATACAGGAATTCCATCAGCAGTTTTTCCTTAAAACACCTTTATTAGGCTTCTCCTTACCATAGTAGCATTATATCCACTAGAAGGAGTAATAATATAGGTTCAAAGATATATAATGCTAATGAAAATGTTAATCCAACAATTAAAAAAAAAGCAAGATAAGGTATATAAACTAATAATGCATAGCTGAACTTGGTACTTTATTATCAATTAATATCAGAAATGAGAAAAATCAAGCTCCAAAGTCCCTATATCATTCAATTCATAACCCTGTGTTAATGATAAAAATATATATCATATATTTACAAAATACGTTGTTTTTGAATCGCATATTATTAGTTCTTTAATACTCACCAAATGTTAATGCCTACAAAAGTCGAAGATCATTTTAAAGATTCTATCTGCCAAACCAGTATGCAGAAAGCCTTTCCAATTTAATTGTGAATGTACTATTCTGAACTCAGCCTATCTCATATCTTAAGTTGTGGTAGTAATGTGATATAGGCAAAGTTAAACAGGGAGGATAATCTCAAAAGAAAGAAATATTAGTTTTCTAAATATCCCCATTTGAAAATTTGTATTTAAGAGCTCTTTTCTGAGAAAATCAAACACAGATAAAGAATTAAAAATGAAAGAGACCTATAAGTTTCAATGTACATTCTATGCTTTGAAAACATAAGCCTGTGAACCTAAGAAAATTATACTTAAAACATATGACCAACTTACATCTGCAGAATTAAAGACATCAGACAATAAAAAGTTGAGTAATGCCCAGAGTTCATGCAGGTTATTCTGCAAAGGTGTTCCAGTTAGGAGCAAGCGGTTAGTTGACTTGAATTCACGGACGATCTCTGAAAGCTAGAAAAATAATAATTATGTTAACATTATTTTATTTATTAGAATATGCAACATTCAGTTCTTTATCCAACCAATACATTTTTGAATAAATCTTGAAAATTAATTTTCTATGGAAAAATATCCTAGTTCCAGTGACCTTGTCGCAGTAAAGCACAACTGAACAAAATATTCTAGGCATTTCAACACTTACAAGAATGCAGATTATAGTCATACCTGAGACCCTTCCCCCACATCAAAAAATTTATTTTCTCCATTTTGGGTCCACAGAAACAGTCAAACTCCATGGAATTCAGGCTAGTCACTTTACACAATATCTCCTTCACCTCATCAATCATGTTCATCTACATGCCTAGCCAAGTTTTAACTTGGCCTAGTCACTATTTTTAAGCACTAGACTTGGGCCCATTTTCTCTGATAAGTTATATTAATTTTCTAAATACACAACCACAAAAATGAAAGCACAAAAGTATAAAAGAACAGTATTCTTATCAATAAAAATGCACATTTTTATAATACTCTTAAATAAACAATTATTCTCTAACATGCATCCTCTTATTGGGTATTAGTTCAAATTTGAAATTAGTATGTTCCACTTGGTGGTTTTGCTCAAGTTCTGTCCCTGTTTCTCCCAAAGTAGCCCAATAATCCAGAGAGATTCATCATAATAATTGATACTTTTCCTACTGCTGATGGAGTTAAAAGGCAAGAAATATTGATATTTTTTAATATTAACACCACACTAATTTACACAAGTCAGATAATTCAAGGAAATGATTTTTCTAATCCATATGATACACATAAGATAGTTCCTCAATAAAAATAAATTAATGCAAATAACATCTGCACACCAAATATTACCAAAATATTAAAATAATGTAGCATAGCACAGTTAGGCTACAACAGATATAGCAAATGAACACCTCATTTTTATTACATTAAATACTGTGCTCAATTTTTGTTTTCTTTGTATTCAATAACTTAAACTTTAAAACCATTTTAAAAACTGATTTGCATGCACATTCCCATGAATAAAATCAAAATCCTCTATCAGTTTCTTCTTTTTTAATTTTGACTACACAGAAGTAAACAGACATAATAGTTCAAGGAAAACTTTAATAAAGATATTAAGAACTGGCTTACCTTAGATTTTTCATTCTTTATTCTATGAGCCTCATCAATAACTAGGTATCGCCAATGAAACTTTTTAAATACAGATTTTTCTTTAATTATCATCTCATAAGAAGTAACGCAAACATCCCACTCTCCTGGCATCATTTCATCACGAATAAAAGCAGCCTAATGCAAAATAAAATTTCCCATATTAGAGTATAATGACAAGATTATCCCATAATTAAAGCATCAAGAGATAACTAAGAATTCTAAGAGACCCAGGGAGTCATTTGGTCTCATCCATTTTAGAGATATGAAAACTGAGGCCCATAGATACACCTTGGTTGTCAGTTATCAGAATGACATGCTAATATATTCATCAACAAAAGAAAGGTAAAGTCTTCCCTTAAATGAGACAGCACATTCAATGAACTGGAGAAGTTGACATCACCAGAAAATGACTAAATCATGAGGCTCTCTCTTTATACCATAAGGGATCCAAAAGAACATGGGCAAAGTAAGTACTTTCTGAATACCACATTCTTATCAAGATCCAAGCATTACCAACATGATATAGTTTCAAAAAATGAAAAAAAAAATTCGATACACACGAGTGATTCCAACCTTTTGAGATCTCTTTTATGTTCCTTAGTTTCTAGTAGAAACAAGTCATACACCTTGTTAAGGGGTCATACAAGCCTATTCATGTTTTTGTGAACTTCTTGATGTTGTTATGAGGCTATGAATGTGATCTGACATAGGGGACTTGATTCATCTAGAATAGGAGTCTATTTAAAACCATTAAACAATATAAAACTACTTTTAAATCTTCACAGGCAGTGGCCAATATGGTAGCCAAAGCATTTTTAATTTGTATAAACGTAACTCCAGATTTTATGAGTCAAAATGAAACCAAAGAAGTTAGCAGGGAGCAGCAAATTCTATAGTGAGAAAGGGCTGATCGGTATAAATCTGAAATTACAGTACATAAATAAAATTAACTTTTCACTGCAAAGTCTTTAATTCGCAAATTCAGTTATACACCAAAACACTGAACCCTTAACAAATATTCACTGAGTATCCACTATGTATAAAAGGATTGCCTGAACTTAAGAAGACAGAAAAAAAAGTCTTTGTAGACATTTCAGCTGCACTAGGAAGTGGTAATGTTAAAAAAGTTAATTATTAAAATATTGGAAACGTATGCTATTGAACATCACTAGATTATAGCTAAATGTCAGTGGCAAGTCTTTTGAAGTACCTGACATTATTTAGTAGACAAAAATGTCTAGTTAAAAAAAATTTAGGAGTGATGTCAGAAGCATGGCCAAGTGAGAGATGTCCCCAAATCTCTCACCTTGAAATAACAATAAGCTGAACATCAAAAACTCAACGAATAACATCTAAACTGCACACAAGCATGTCTGAGCAAGTGACCTGCGCTAAGAGCTACCACAGGTCAGAACCACAAGAGTCAGGCACTGGACTGGGAGGAACAAAGAAGCTGCCTTTCACAGCTGGAAATCCCTGTAGGAGGAGGGGAAGGGATGAAGGTGCGGCGAGTTCCCTGAACAGCCCTGCCTGAAAAGAGATTTGAGCTCCACACAGTGGGAGTGCCCAGAGACGAGGGTAGAAAGTAAAGCAAAGTGGAGACGGCAGAAAGTAAGAGATAATTATTACCACTGTGGTTGCAAAACAAAAGGCTGAGTCACAACGACCCCATCCTCCAAACCAGAGGGCACCCCCCTGCAATATCCTCTAAGACTGAACACTTTGGAGTCCCAGGGGAATTTGAGAAAATGCTACCAAAACTGTCACTAACACTGACAGACACTGAGACAGGGGGTAGCAATGATGATTGAATATTTATAAGAAAGAAAAGGCATTATTAAGACTTTATATAAAGCAAGTATCCAGGAGGCATAGATGCCATCTACCAGAAACAAAATGAAAAGCACCTTCTTAGAAACTGGCTAAAGAAACATTTATATAATAAATCTTTATGAGGGGGAAAATAAAGCAGAATACATGTCCATTAGTGCCCAGGCAGAGAAACAGTCCATTAAACACCATGAACAACCAAGGTGACAAGGCAACTCAGAGTGAAAGAGAAAAATCTCCAGAAAATAAGCTTAAAGACATAGAAATATGTGACTTAAATGATGGAGAATTCACAATGGTACTTCTGAAAAAACTCAGTGAGATCCAAAACAATTCATATAAACAACTTCAGAAATTGAAGAAACAAGTAGATGAGCAGACACAGTTCTTTAGCAAGGAGATTGAAACCATCAAAAAGAATCAAAGTGAACTTTTGGAGATGAAGAACACAATGAAAGAGGTGAAAAATGAAATAGAAAGCTTAAGAAATAGAGTCGACCAAATAGAGGAAAGGATCAGTGATATCAAAGACAGAAATTTAGAAATAAATCAGAAGGAAGAAGAGAAAAACCGAAGAATGAAAAATAATGAAAGAGAAAAACAAGAAATAGCTGATACCATAAGAAAAGGAAATATAAGAAAAATGAGTATTCACGAAGGAAAGGAAAAGCAGCATGGATCAGAAAGCATTTTCGGACAAATATTTGATGAGAATTTCCAAAATCAAATGAATGAACTGGAGCTGGGAATTCAAGAAGTCAACAGAACGTCCAATTATCTCAACCTAAAAAGGCAATCTCCAAGACACATTTATTTAATATTATCAAAAGATAATGACAGAATTCATGGCAGCCAGGAAAAATAAGACAGTAACCTATAAAGGAAAACCCATTACATTACTGTCGGACTTCTCAGCACAAACCTTACAAGACAGAAAGGAGTGGAATCAAATAATATAGGGACAAACTGAGATAACAATGACTGAAAAGGGGAGGATTCAAAGATCCAAATTCGCTAAGGGGAATGAAGATAAGGCACATGCAGAAGAAAATTGACACAAATACACACAAACACTATCCTTTACATATTTGTAATTGTAACCACACACGAAAGATTCAGAACTGAAGTACATAACATAAAAAAAAAAAGCATCAGAGGGAAAATCCACAAAACTCAAACAAAATTTTTAAAAAAACAGACAGAAAAACAAGGACAAGGAAGCAATAGGAACACTAAGCTACCAGAAAGCAAAAGATAAAATGGCTATAGAAAACTTCAGATTTCAATAATCACTCTAAATGTAAATGGACTAAATTCACCAATAAAAAGGCACAAAGTTGCAAATTGGATCAAAAAACAAAACCCAAACATATGTTGCCTTCAGGAAACACATCTCAGCTCCAAACACAAATATAGACACAAAGTGAAAGGGCGGAAAGTGATATTTCGGGTAAATGGCATTCAGAGAAAAGCAGGAGTAGGGGTACTGATATCGGATGAAATAGACTTCAAAATAAAAAAGGTAAAGTAAGATACTGTGGGACACTTCATAATAATAAAGGGAACCAAGAAGACATAACACTTATTAATATCTATCTCTATATAAAGCAATTACTAACACAACTAAAGGAAGAAACAGACCAAAACATTATCTAGTAGAGGACATAATACCTCACTGTCAGATATGGACAGATCATCCAAACAGAAAATCAATAAGGAAATAACATCCTTAAATGACACATTAGACCAACTGGACATAATTGACATTTACAGAGCCTTTCATCCCAAAAAAGCTGCTTATACATTTTTATGTAGTGCACTTGGAACATTCTCAAGGGTTGACCACATACTGGGACACAGAGATAGCCTCAACCAATATAAGAGGGTTAACATCATACCAAACATATTGTCAGATCAATATGTTTGAAGCTGGATATCAATTGTAAAAAGAAAGCAAGAACCACAAATACATGGAGATTAAACAACATGCTAGTGAAGAATAACTGGGTCAGAGAAGAAATAAAAAGAGATCAAGAGATACATAGAAACAAATGATAATGATAGTGCAACATATCAAAACTTTTGGGACACAGCAAAAGTGGTCATAAGTGGAAAGTTCATACCATTGCAGTCCTATCTCAAACAACAAGAACGAACCCAAATAAACAACCTAATGCTTCATCTTAAAAAAAAAAACTAAAAAAGGAAGAACAAATGAAGCCTAAAGTAAGCAGAAAGAAAGAAATAATCAAAATAAGAGTAGAAATAAATGAATTTTTTTAAAAAAAGAAAAAAGAAATGCAACAAAGAGCTGGTTCTTTGACAAAGTTAATAAAATTGACAAACCCCTGACTAGACTCACTAAAGAAAAAAGACAAAGGAAACAAATGAACAAAATCATGGATGAAATGAGAGAAATTACAACAGATACCACAGAAATAGAAAGGATCATATGAGAATACTATGAAAAAGTATTTAATAACCTAGAAGAAATGGACAAGTACTTAGAAAGATACAACATTCCTAGACTGAATCAAGAAGAACTGGAAAATCTGAATAGATCGATAAGCAATATGGAAATTGAAACAATTATCAAAAGCCTACCTAAAACTCCAAGTCCAGAACCAGATGGCTTCACCAGTGAATTCTACCAAACATTCAAAGAACATTTAATATCTAATCTCCTCAAAATCTTCCAAAAAAATCAAAGAGGAGGCAATACTTCCTAACTTATTTTATGAAGCCAATATTACATGAAAACCAAAACCTGGTAAAAAGAACACTAAAAAACTATAGACGAATATCTCTCATGAACACAGATGCAAAAATCCTAAATAAGGTACTAGAGAACCGAATACAAAATCATACTGAAAAGATTATACACCATGATCAGGTGGGCTTCATCCCAGGAGCACAAGGATGGTTCAATATACACAAATCAATTAGCATGATATACCATAAAACAAATTAAAAAATAAGAATCATATGATTATATCAATAAATTCAGAAAATGCCTTTGACAAGATATAGCCTCCATTTATGCCCAAAACACTTATCAAAATCGGTATAGAAGGAAAGTACCTTAACATAATAAAAGTCATCTATGACAAACCCTCAGCCAACATTATACTTAACGGTGAAAAACTAAAAACCTTCCATCTAAAATCAGGAAAAAGGCAAGGCTGTCCACTATCACCACTGTTATTCAATATAATTTTGGAGGTCCTAGCAAGTGCAATCAGACAAGAGAAAGATATAAAAGGCATCCAAATAGGAAATGAAGAAGTCAAACCGTCACTATTTGCAAATGACATGATTCCCGACATAGAAAACCCTAAGGACTCCACAAGAACACTACTAGAAACAATAAACAAATATAATAAAGTTTCTGGATACAAGATCAACGTTCAAAAATCCATAGCGTTCCAATACTCTAATAATGAAGTGTCAGAAAAGTGGAAAAAATAATTCCTTTTGCAATTGCAACACAGAAAGAATAAAATACCTAGGAATAAATTTGATGAAACATATGAAGGACCTATATAATGAAAACTATAAGACCCTATTAAAAGAAATCGAAGAAGATATAATGAAATAGAACAATATTTCTTGTTCTTGGGACTGGAAGAATCAACATTGTTAAAATGACCTAAAACATTATACAGATTTAATGCAATCCCCATCAAAATCCAATCAGCAGTCTTTAAAGAAACAGAACAAAAATTCATCAGATGTGTATGGAATCACAAAAGACCCTGAATTGCCAAAGCCATTCTGAGAAAAAAGAACAAGGTTGGAGGCATCACTCTGCCTGACTTAAAATTATATAACAAAGGGACAATAACCAAAAACGGCATAGCATTGGCAGAAAAACTGACACACGGACGAGTGGAATGGAATCGAGAGTCCAGAAGAAAACCTAATGTTTATATGGACAAATAATTTTCGACAAAAGAGCCAAAAAGATACAGTGAAAAAAGGAAAGCCTCTTCAATAAATGGTCCTAGGAAAACTGGAAAGCCGCCTGCAAAAGAATGAAACTAGACTGTCGTCTATCACCAAACACCAAAATTAACTCAAAATGGATTAAGGTCCTTAATATAAGAGCTGATACAATAAATTGCATAATATATTTGCAAGCAATGCCTCTGATAAGGGCCTAATAACCAAAATATACAAAGAACTCATACAACTCAATAAAAAGAATCCAATTAAAAAATGGGCAGAGGACATAAACAGACACTTCTCCCAAGATATACAAAAGGCCAACAAACTCTTGAAAGGGTGCTCACATCGCTAGCTGTTAAGAGAAATGCAAATCAAAACCATAATAAGATACCATCTCACACCTGTTAGAATAGCTATAATCAACAGGACAAGTAATAACAAATGTTGGAGAGGATGCAGAGAAAAAGGATCCCTCATACCCTGCTGATGAGACTGCAAATTGGTACAGCCACTACGGAAAACAATATGGAGGATCCTCAAAAAACTAAGAATAGATCTACCATATGATCCAGCAATCCTTCTACTGGGTATTTACGCCAAAGACTTTAAAATGTTTATCTATAAAGATATATGCAAATCAATGTTCATGGCAGCATTATTCACGGTGGCCAGGACATGGAAGCAACCGAAGTATCCTATGATAGATGATTGGCTAAAGAAGCAGTGGTACATATATACAATGGAATATTACTCAGTCATAAGAAGAGATGAAATACTGCCATTTGTGACAACATGGACGGACCTGGAGATAATCATGCTAAGCGAAATAAGCCAGAAAATAAAAGTTGAAAATCACATGATATCACTTATGTGTGGGATATAAACCTAAAAGCAACACACAATCATGACAAACAGAGATTCAGGGACATGGACGACAGACTAGTGCCTACCAGAGGGTGGGGAGTAGGGGAGAGTTGGTGGGGTAAAAGGGGTTAAATATGTGGTAACAAAAAAGGTATCTATCTATGGGCAGTGAACACACAACTAAAATAACATGTGACTTTGCGTTGAATTGTGCACTTGAAACTAACTGGATTTCGTTAATCAATATCATCATAATAAAAAAAATTTAAACATGTATTAGAGGGTACCTTTCCATGCAGAGCAATTTGATCTAAAAAGGAAAGTTTGTACATGAAAGAATGTTTCTGACTTTTAACTGAGTTTTACAGAAGGAAATTCATATTGAAATAGAACGTATGGAAGAAGAAAATCTTGTAGGGTTGTTCATTAAAATATAACTTTAAAGCTCACTAATTTTTTGTTTAACCATAAGCTTTACTGATGGCTAAATGTAGTAGTGTCTTATTAGAACTATTATGCCATGCTTTCTCTGGAATATAATCAAATATATGCAACTTGTATGTTATTAGGAAGACTCATTGACCAACAGTCTAACAAGCTGGCAAAAGAGGAAATGTTGCAAATGATACGGCATGGAGCCACTCATGTTTTTGCTTCTAAAGAAAGTGAGCTGACAGATGAAGACATTACAACTCTTCTGGAAAGAGGAGAAAAGAAGGTTAGTTAAAATGGCATTTTGTTTTCAGGATGGACTGTTTTGAAATCAACATACTTAAGCATGCTTATTATATTTGCATTGTTTCAAATGTGTTTCAAACTGCATGTTTCAAATGACGCACTTTCTCCATAAGAATCTGTTGATTTATATCTGGAGTAGTTTAGTTTTCTTTCCTCTTCTTAGAGAAGTCCCTCTAACATGTCCTGAAATATTGGCTTGGTGATGACGAACTCCTTTACCTTTTTCTTATCTGGGAAGCTCTATCTGTCCTTTGATTCTAAATGGTAGCTTTGCTGGATAGACTAATCTCGCTTGTAGGGCCTTGCTTTTCATCACTTTGAACATTTCCTGACAATCCCTCCTGGCCTGCAAAGTTTCTGTTGACAAATCAGCTGACGGTCTCATGGATGTTCCTTTATAGGTAACGATCTGTTTTTCTCTTGCTTTTACGATTCTCTGCCTTTAATTTTTGGCATTTTAATTATGATGTGTCTTGGTCTGGGTCTCTTTGGGTCATCTTGTTTGGGATTCTCTGAGCTTCCTGGGCTTGTATGTCTATTTCCTTCACCAGGTGAGGGAAGTTTTCAGTCATTATTTCTTGATATAGGTTTTCAATTCCTTGCTCTCTCTCTCTCCTTCTGGTACCCTTAAGATGCAAATGTTGGTGTGCTCGAGTTGTCGCAGAGGCCCCTTAAACTATCCTCATGCTTTTGGACTTTTTCTTGTTGCTGTTCTGATTGGGTGTTTTCTGCTACCTTATCTTCTAAATCATTAATTCTATCCTCCGCTTCATCTAATCTACTGTTAATTCTTCCTAAGGTATTCTTCACTTCAGTTATTGTAGTTTTCATATCTGACTGGTTCTTTCTTGTTTTCTATCTCCACTTTCATGTTTTCTATCTCTTTGTTAAAGTTCTCACTGAGTTCATCTACTCTTTCCCCAAGTTCATCGAGCATCCTTATAACAAGTGTTTCAAACTCTGCATCTGGTGGATTGCTCATCTCCATTTTGTTTAGTACTTTCTGGAGGTTTGTTCAGTTCTTTCATTTGAAACATGTTTCCTTGTCTTCCTATTTTGGCCACCTACTTGTGCTTGTTTCTATGGATTAGGTAGGGCTGCTATGTCTCCTGATCTTAGTAGAGTGGCTTATATAGTAGGTGTACTGTAGGGCCCAGTAGCACAGTCTTCCCTGGTCACCTGAGCCAGGTGCTGCAGGTATGTCCCTTGTATGGGTTGTGTTTGCCCTCCTGTTGTAGTTGAGCCTTGGTTGCTGTGTGCTCATCAGTGGGAGGGATTGACCCTCAGGCCGATCGTCCGTGATGACTGGTCAGGACCAGTGAAGGAGCGGTTGTGCAGGGGCTGACCCTACAGAGCACAGAGCAGGATTCGCTTCAGCAGGGCTCTGGTGCCTGCTCTGCCTGCCCTTTCGGTGTGTCGTCCTCAGATTTGACCCCAGGTGGTACTCTGGTTCAGCACAAAGCCAGCCACTGGGCCTGCAGGCTGGGGCCTCATGGGAGGGGCCCTGCAGCAGACAGAGTTCAGCTGCAGGTTGTGTACTCCTCAGGTCCACCCCTCCTACACCAGCAAGCATTCCACAGATGGCCACCACCCATGCTGAGCTTGAAAGTGCCTTGAGAGGCAAAGCTGCGATCTGAGTCCAGCTGCCACTAATTCCAGGCTTGGGGCTGCTCAGCAAGAGGTATAGGGCACGCTGAGGACAGATGCTGCTTGTTTAGGTTTTGTGAACCTTTGAGAGTTTTTAGGAAAGTTCGCAGTATGAGCCAAGACAGGCTATTTGTGTGGAAAAGCCACTGGAAGTGGCTTCAGTAGGCCTGTAATTTGGGAGGGGCAGGTCTCAGGGAATCACCAGGGTAAGGCAACCAGTGTTAGCTACTTTGATGGAGACTCAGACATGGCAACCACCTTGGTCCGTAAGCCAGGTGAGGGAGTGCGCAACAAAGGAACAATGCCATCTACCAGCACTTATGTCTGGGAGAAATCTGCCCCTCTATCCCTCACCCTGAAGCCAGACAACTCTGTTCCTCCCCATATGTCCCTGGTACATTTCAAGCTGCTACACTAGAGCTGGAGCTCAGAACTAGTGAGTCTGTCACTGATAAAGTCCATGTGCGGACCCCTTAAGAATCTGCGACTCCCTCAGCTCTCCATCTCACTCAGCCACTATCTCTGCTGGTTTTCACCGCCAGAAGTTGTGGGGACTTCTCTTCTTCTTGGTACTAGAACCCTGGCCTGGAGAACCTGGTGTGGCACCGGGACCCCTCACTCTTGCAGGGGACCTCCACAACCTAGTTGTTTCTCCCCATTCTCCAGCACCACACACAGGTGTGGGACCTGCCCATTTTTTGTCTCTGTCCCTCCTACTGGTCTCAACGTGGCCTCTTCTGTGTGTCCCCAGTTGTACAACTTCTGTTCAGCTAGACTTCAGGTGACTCCCAGTGACGGCTATTCTGTAGTTTAGTTGTAATTTTTAATGTGGTTGTGAGAGTAGGCAAGCAGTATTTACCTACTCTGCCATCTTGACTGCTAACCTCAAAATTTTTACTAAAATATTGATCTCATAAAATGTTTATAGTAAGCCAGAAAACCGGAAAGACCCCAATATACCTATCCCATCTGGGACCAAGGTTTAAATCTGTCTATACATAAAGATCTGGATTATCTCTATACAATACAACATCAATCTCTAAATGTTGAATATGGCATGTTATTTATGTAATTAATAATCAATGGTTTCCAAACTCTTTTGACCATGGCACTCAGTAAAATTTATTTTAAGTTGTAATAGAGCATACACATACATTTTCCAGTGTATGTGTACAGAAATAAGTAACATGTATCCTGACTGTGTATAAAACACTATTTTCTATCTCAATGTTTTTAAAAATTGTTGTCACCAACCACTAAAATTAATTCCCAATCTATTAATGAGTGGTTAATTTGAAAAACACTGATTTTGAAGAGTGATTTTCAAAACTAAGAAATTTTTTAGTCTACCAGAAGAATCCCAACTTCCCATGGGGTAGAGATAGGGTAGTGACAAATTAAATACATCCATTCCTTTAAAAGTTATGAAATACTTCAGAGATACTTCATGAAACCCTTAGACTCCATATAATAAAGCTGAAAACCACTGACATACATTTTCACTGAGACATCATGAAAACATAAGCCTAGATATTTCTTTTGCTCATAATTTCAAAAAAAATCATTCCAGCAAAAGCATATATACCAAGTTTTCTAAGGAGTGGTATTACATTAAATAATAATAGTGACCAGAAATAGTTCTAAGTTGCTAATCTGCTACTGGGAAATATTAGGCATAAGGCAGAATCAAGCTGGTAATTCTAAATTTATGAGCTCAATATTCCAATTTTAAATCACTTATAAGTTAAATTTAAATAAATTTAAGTAATTTTTCTTCAAGCAAAATAAGAAAATTACATAATTCATTATGCTGCCATTCTTTTGAGAATATATTTTGAAAACCTATCTAAATATGTAAAGTAGAATAAATCTTTATACTCTAAACCGAGGGTCCATAACCCCCAGACCATGGACCAGTACCAGTCTGTGGCCTGTTAGGAACTGGGCTGCACAGCAGGAGGTGAGTGGCCAGTGAGCAAGTGAAGCTTCTTCTGAATTTGTAGCCCCTCCCCAGCACTAGCATCACTACTTCAGCTCCACCTCAGATCATCAGGCATTAGATTCTCATAGGAGCACTGGTCCCCAGTGCCAAAAAGGTTGGGGACCACTGCACTACACTATACTCTCTGGAGGCAAAATAAACACAAAATTTAATAATATGATTTCTAAGCCAATTATTAGTTTCAGTATTTTGCATAATTTATTATCTTTAGATAAATTCTACAGTCCTAAAATAATTGTAGCCTACTAGACTGACAAATGGGTGGGTTACACCAGAGCCTAGTGTTTCTAATATTACCTAAAAATGTATACGGACATGTATTTTTCTATTCGAAGACCAAAGCTGAAAGCTGTGTCTATGCATAAACACAAACACAAGACTCTCTGTACAAATAAAAAAGGTTCCACTCATGTGTGTATATGCACATGTGTGTGCATACATACAAGTCAAAATCAAAAGTCAAAATCTTAAACATAAAATATAAAGTCATGCAAATTTCCACATTTCTGGTGTCAAATAGCACAAATGATAGAGTCACTGATAAGATGCACACTGTCAAAAAATAAGTTTTTTTTAAATAAAAAGTTACTTAAAAGTGCAACTCAAAAATGTTTAGGTTAATGAGCTAGTTAAAAGTAAACACAGATAAGCATAAAGGGATTGTCTGTTATTAATAGGTAACACATCTACTGCATAGAAGTGCTGTGAGAATGAAATTTATAAAAAGCACTTATAACAGAGCCTAACATAGTGTCTAAGCACTAAACTTAAGTGTTATTTAGTAGCAGTAGTCAACTTAAATGTCTTTTATGGCAATAGTATGCAACGTAACCCCAGAAATAATGTTATTCTTGATTGCCTTTTAAAACCTGTTTCTCACTTACTCTCGCATCCTTGTCTCCAACGAAACAAATAACACGGAGAGATGGGACCCATCGTTTAAATTCATTCATCCAGTTGTGTAAAGTAGACTTTGGAACTAAAACCATGTGAGGTCCAGGAATGTTTCGGTAATGTTTCAGGTAACCAAGCAAAGCAATCGTTTGTAAAGTCTTACCAAGACCCTGCATTATCACCACAAAGAAAAAAATCCATGAACACATTTTATTTAATGGAACATTTTGTTAGTAACAACATTACAAAAGATATTTGCCAACTATCTCACATAAGGACAAGTTAAAAGACCTTGTTTTTTAAAGTGAATAATCATTCCAATTCAATACTTATTGTGAACACAAAAAGAAATCAAGAACTTGCAATTAGAAAGTGGCTCAACAAAGCCGCTTTCTATTTGGGAGACTTCTCCTACTAAAGAGGCAATCAATCTACTATATAATTTTTTCAACTAGTTGCAAAATTATTAATTTTGAGCATGCATTTCCCAAAGACCCATTTCCTTTACCAGACTACTTTAAACATCAGTCTTTCTTTCCTGTTGTCCCCAACATTACTACAGCCCAGGCATGAAATATTCAGACTATGCATCTCAAGGGGCATATGGTTCTATATATGCATCTCACACCCTTGAAGACTAAAGGAACTGAAAAAGAACAGAACATAAAAGAACTTTGCAGCTGGAAAGAACATTAGAGATTACCTAGTCCAGTAGACTTTTTAAAATAATATATTTAACATCAATGAACAAAAACCACCTAACCCATAGGAAAGGGAACAATGTCCTATGCTGCATTGCCTTTTAAAACAGTTTCTGGCTTTATCTCTATGCAAGGTATATATTTTCTTTCATAAACCAAACTTAAAACTATTTTTATAGGGTTTATCCTTCTGAAATGTCACTTAATGAGACAGGTTTTATGGATGCTATGCAGCAAAAGCTTAAAATGTTAATACTCCTTAACCAAGTAATTCCACTTCTAGGAATTCTATGGAAATAATCTGAGAGATGCAGAATAACTAAAATACAAGAATTCTCATAATAGCATTATTATATACCACATATACTATATATATATACATACACGTACACATCAACCAATACATACTATATATACCTGCAATATATACTATACATACATATACACTGTACATCAACCAATCCAAATGACCAGCAATAAGGGAGGAGATGAATAAAATTATAGTACCTCCCTAAGATTAAATATTATGTAGTAATTAACAATTTTTTTACAAAATTATTTTAAGTATGTGAAAAATATGAATATGAAATCAGAATACCCAATTATATATGCAATGATCTCAACTATGCAAAATAAATACATTTGAAGGAAAAAGAATAAAAAGAAATATGCCCAAATGTTAACTGTGGTTACTTCCAGGTAACAGAATTATAACTTAGTTTTGATTATGTATTTTTTTCCAAATTTTCTATATTCCTTAAAGTATTTTCCCCTTTTTAGTAATTAAATCTCGTCTGATGTCAGCATAAATTCAATATGAAGGATCTTTTGATCCTTCGTGTTTAGACAGGCTGCAACCAAAAGGAGTCTTATAAATATGAGTATCACTGGGTCATATAGATCTAGAACTCCTCCAGCCCTCTCTTAAATCCCATCTTAGTCATCTGGCCTGAAAACAACAATCTAGGCCTTGGTATACTCCCCTGATCTGCTGAAGTAGCATCTTAAATAGCCTTCCTTTTTCTCTTTGATCTTTTTCTTTATATACCATTACTTGGCTTACTTCCTAACCCCCACACCTGGCATTCAACTGTCAAGACTCAATGTTGCTCTTTACTGTTTTGTTCTTTATTCCATCTATTCATTTTCTGATTGCTCATATATGAAGACATTTATATTCACTCACACCTGCATTCAACTGTTCGTTTGATTTATTCATTCATTCATTTGGTGTTTAATTTATATACCCCAACTCATTCTCAAAAAGATTTCAGATAGCCTACAATGAAAACATGTTTCTGGTGTCCTACAATGAAAATATGGAACATAATTAATAGTAAAATAGAAATAAAGAAGGACCAAGGAAAGTAAGACCAGAAGGAAAAGAATAGGAAAAGGCACAAAGGACACAATGAGCAGACCATTAAAAGTTATATAGATGCTCCATTCTGACATTCATTTTGGCTCTAAGCTTCCTGGAAGCCAAAGTGCAAACACAAACAAAAGTACAAGATTTTTTATACCATTTGAAAAAATCTCAATAAGAACTTTACTTACAGCCAGTGAAAGTATATGTTCTAGAAGTTACTCCAAAAAACAATTCTAGACTTTACAAATGCCTTTTATGTTATAATATCTAAATAAAGGCCTCAGAGGGGCAGTTCAGCTCCGGTTTTCAAACTTAGATAAAAACTGATAACTGAGAATGTGTTTTAGGCTCCCAACTCCTTACCATTTCATCAGCCAAAATACCATTGACTCCATTTTCATACAAAGAAATCAACCAGTTCAGTCCTCGAATCTGGTAATCTCTCAGGGGTCCTCCTTTCACATCTGAAAAAAAAAATCAGTGATGTCTCATATGTTCATTAATACAATTGAGCAAAATTTTTCTAAAACCAAATTTTAAAAAAACCAACATAATTAAGTACGTACATGAAGGTGACACTTCAAATCTCACACACATATTAGAAGTTTTACGACTCTCCGAGAGTAGCTCTTCATCTTCTTCTTGTTCTGTGCGTCTGTGGCGGTAGCTGAAATGAAAAAAGAAACACCTCCATATTCGACAAAACGCTAAGGTGTCAATTAGGTCAGCATACATTGCTAATATCTTCTATGAAAAAGGCAATGAGTTATCTAGGGTCTTACTTAGAAGTTAGTAGAACCAGCCTACATTTTTACTGGTTGACTGCTGGTGAGAAAAAAAAAAAACTGCCTACAAAACATTTGCACTGACAATAATCTTTTTTTGAACAGAAAATTATACTGAATAAGAGAGAAGAGGTGTACAAGGGGAGGGAGAAAGGGGGACAGGAGGAAGAGAGGAAATGAGAAAAGGAGAGAAGAGAGAGAGATGCCGACATACTCTCCAACATAAATTAAGCTCTGCTTGTCATCTTTCTTTATTCGAGGATGTCCCAATTTCATGTTCAAAGGAGATGTTGGAGATTTCTGTGCTGAAGGTTGAATGAAATGCGCAAAAAGTTCTGTCTGCTTCAGTAAAAATTCAAATCTCTTCGCTCGGTCTGCTTTCTAATTTACAAAACAAAAGTAATGATTTTCTTTTTGTTCATTCAAAGTTATTTAACAAACATTTATATTGTACTTAATTTGCGCTATGTTCTAGGCTTTAAACATACCCATTTAATTCTCTTAATGAACCTGTAAGATAGGTACTAGTATTATCCCCATCTTATGGATGATAAAACTGAGGTAGAAAGTAACTTGCTCAAGCTCCCACAGCTAATAGGTAGCAGAATTTGAAAATGGTATTTGCAACTAGTTTGAATAAATGCCAAGTGATCTGCCAGACTTAGTAAACACCCCACTAGGAAGTACTCTTTAAAGAGTTGGGATCGAAAAGTAAATCCTCTTTCTAAGCAATAATGGTTTTCTTTTCCTAAACAGTTAACAAAATTATAACATATAATGTACGTAAATATAGAAATATAAGTTATGATATGAATAGCATAAACTGAACTCTTAAGGATCTTCAAGCTGTACCTAGAAATAACTGAAATCTTAGAACAGTCTCATTTGTCTCAAATTATTTTCAATGTCATGGTACAGTAATGAAATAAAAAACATTTCTTCAATTATAGTGATCTGGAAAATTATGCTTTCTGCTAATATTATATGAGTTTCTCCCCAAAGTGAGCAGGATTTGGGGGAAAATATACACACACAAGTGAAATACTGAAAATTGATATAATTTCTGAAGTTTTACAAGGTCATATAACTTGTACCATATAAATGCAACAAAACTTCTTTCACTATAAAATCTTAAAAGATCCAAAGATGTATATACATCATTCTACATTTAAAAAAATGAAGACTTTTTGATTCCCACTTTCTGACTACCAGGTGTAGGATATTTGATTTCTAATGAAGGATGCATAATTAACAACACCAGAAACTTATAAAAGTTCATTAACATAAGTACAAGAATTAGACAAATATATTCCTACCAGTAGCTGGAAGGAGGCCAAAACCTTTCCATTACATTATCCTTACTGGAATGTTGTTTTTAGAGTTGTTAAAACATTAACTGTCTATGTTAGATGTGGCCTTAAAACATTAAGGAATGGAGTTCTGCAAAATCACTATCAAAAACCAAAAAATGAACTTTGTCTCTATTTATTTTTATAATATTAAAAAAATTCACTTCCACCTACCTGTTAATTTCTTTTTTGAGTTAACCAAATTTGCTAGTCTTGAAAAATCCCAAGGCATAAAAATCTGGTTAAATTAAAGCTAAAATGTGGACTTTAGTGGCTAAAAAATAAAAAATTAAATGTATAGCAAAGCAATAGGTGGGCATGACTAAAATTATACTGCTTAAACATGGAATATTTTCATGTACTGGGCAAATATCCTTCCCTCAAGAAAACATATTACTATATTACATGTTTCAAAGTGTGTAGCATTCATTCATATATCCAAAGCAAGGAGAGAGGGAGAAAAAAAATCAGTCTGGCTTTGTGACCTGCTTTCTTTCAGCCTATTGATATTGCCACTGATATTTTCACTTAGTGGATAAACTATCTCTAGCACAAAACACCTTATTATGGGGTAAAGAGTGCTGAACAAAAATGAAGAGATGTGGCTTCTAGTCTCAACTATTCCATATAGTTTCTCTGATCTTTTATTTCCTCATCTGAAAATGAGGAGATTCATTTATTCAACAAAAATCTATTCTGATGGATTATATATTAAATTACTTTCCAATTCTGAAATCTATGATCCTGTATTAATTATATATACACACGTATTTTTATTCACATCTCCTCTATAAAAACCCGCTACAATATTCACTGTCCTACCCAAGAATATATTTACCATTTTCTCTTCATATTCTTGGTCCATTTCCTTTTCAGATTTAGAAGCTTTAGCAGCAAGTTTGAGCTGAAATGGAGAAACACTTTTCTAGAATTTCAAAGAAAATTCATCAAATTGCAATGCAAGGTCTTGAAAGTGGTCAACATTCTCATTTGAAGAAAGTAAAAAGTAATTAAATACTAAATAAATCAACATGGGCCATGCATGGACCATTGATGAGAGCATGTTATGAAGCAAGGCTTATGATTAATCCAGCTCTGTACACTAATAAAAAAAATCCAAAGAATTATGAAAGCCAAAGAGACAACATTAATTGAATTAAAAACAAAAAGAAACATTGAGCTTTTTCATCTATTTTTTAATTTAAAGCATAAGGAAGTGTGCAACCACTGAATAGATTTAAAATCTAAAATACACTAATATTATCAACTATAACCCAAATAGTTCAAGGAAAGTAAATACTAATACTCAGAAACACCTTAATGTAATGGAAACAAGTCAGAGTTTCAGAAGAATGTGGTTTCTATTCCTGAAAAGATACAATTTTTTAAATCTTCTCATATTCTAATTAGGACATTTAAACTTTTTGTAACACAATGTAATCATTTATATTTAAAATAACAACAGTATAGTTTCGAACTTTTGGCTTATGTTAATTTTCTCCAACTGGGAAGAAAAGTATTTTAACTATATTACATAAATATTTTATAGAAGCAGTTTGTCAGGGTTATTAAAACTATTAACCTTTTGGTATTTAAAAAGTTGTAATTTAGTGAAAACTAACAAATCAGCTACTTAAAAATACTGAAATTATCTGGGGGCTTATTTCAAGACAAACTTGTACTTGTAAATATAAATAGGTATATAGAATGCAAGTCCTTCCCTGTAAGAAATAAAGAAATATAATAGTAAAAACACAAATCTACCCATTAGTACCAAAACTGAGAGTATTTGTTTTAACATAGATTTTGCGCAAGCCAAATGCAAATCTCTTTTTGAAAACTAAAGAAATTATGTCTATTTTATCGGGGCTTTTGTCAAGTCAACCTATTCTTGAAAACTTAGATCGTATAAATCAACAGAATGTGATTTTAAACAAAGGAAAGCATGGCTCCAATAGTTAATGTAGATACCTTCCAACATTTACTAAAATTTGTATTTTGAGGAAATCCAAACTAAGATCATGGAATTTGACCATGGTCAGGGTGCTACTTTGGAGCACTAATCAGATATTGTTCAGTTGTTCTTAACCCAAATAACAGCCATCTTGATTTATAGCATCTCTTATGCATACATAATCCACGTGGGATGTTTTGAATGTAATCGTGGATGGATGAGAATAGAAAACTGCTAAAATCCCCTCAATCCCACACTTTCAAACTGTAATATATACTATAAATACTATTTTATTTTCAAAGCAACAAGTAAAGGAAAATTGGGTAACAACACCCACACCTTTATCATTCACTGAGCTATATGAAGTCTAGTTTTCAAGTTTCAAAACAGTGAAAATTACTTCATCTCATCTACATAAGTATATATCTAATAATGTGAGACTTAGAGAAAATTAAAGCTTTAATATTAGAAAAACATTTTACTCCTTACTTTTTTGCTTACCTTTTGATAAAATACCATAAAATTTTAATTATATGCTAATTAAAATTCCTAATCTTGAGCAGTGTTATTAAAAGCTATGGGTAATTACTTAATTGGCACTACCTTCTACAAGACATTTTAAACCTACCCTCTAGACCTTTTCATTTGTATGCGTATACATTTTCAAAAATATGCTTCTCATACCAGAAAAGATAAAAGATAATTATGATATTCTAATAAATTCCTTATGGATTTTATCATCTGGTAATCTAGATGCTATGAGAATGTAGCACAAGGTCATCAAGATGCCGTCTTAAAGACTGCGACCTTTTCCGTGATGTTTTTACTACCAAAAATACCAACTCATTTTTTAGATAACCTTACAGCATTAGGTTATCCAACAATCACAAACCAAATAAGTCTAAGAACCAGAAAGTAAGCAAAAGTACCTTTGTGTAGCTAAATGTCACAACTCAACCCATTAAATCTCATCTACTTTATGCATCATGAAAATGCTCTCATTCAGTGCCAATTTTCTTTTATTTGATATACCATTCTAGCAAGTTTGATAATCTGGGTTCCCATATTACAGAAAATAAAAGCAGCAGCAGCAAATAACATGAGAAAGACCACTAGAAGGCACACATCAACAGCAAGAAGGAATGGCAGAAGCCCCAGACTAAAATGTGAGTTCCATTGCAACTAATATCCCTTCTCCTTGGTGTTCAGGTGTAATTATTCCCTCTCTCTGTTGCATCACTTGTATTTTTGTATTTTACAGTTGTATTATATGATTTTATGGTCCTGTTACATTTATGTCCTTTATCATAAACAAATTCTCTCCGATGAAAGTAGATGGAATATTTAAAAAGTGATAGCCAAGAGCCTGACAATTGAGGAGACTGAGAAATTATTTAAAAATCAACACAATAAAGGAAGTCTCTGTGAGGTAGTTGAGGAAAAACAACCTCCTGGATCTGAAATAACCTTTGTATAACTTGTCAAGAGTACAATAATTGATGGACATGAAGAAAAGGTAAATCTGTACTTTTAGTACACCATTTAAGGAGTCAAGGTAGTATATAATATATTTAGTTTTCTTGGGTGGGGGGGACCAAATTACTTTATTTGAAGGAATGGTATAAATAAAAAAAAAACACTTTAGATGATTTGGTACTATTTAGATTTTAAAGGAAAAATTAAAAATTAAAAAATGTAACGATTAAAGTAGTAAACTTTAGATATCAGAAAGTTCCTGCCACCCAGAACCTCATTTCCTTACGCTGAGCAGACAAATCAGGCACTATTAAGGCAATTTCTGATGAGAGTACAGAGTTCATGAATATAGATGTATTAACTCAGTGCTTATTATGTAGGTTTTTTTAATTGATTCCCAGTCTTTTCACTATTCAAAAAATTTGTACAACCAGGACAATCAACAACCTTTACTGCCATACAAAAGATGGTTTAGCACTTATATTTACCCGCTCTAGGGAATAACAGCACCTAGGCACATTTCTGAATTTCCTCACATCTGATTTATATTAACGCTTGGTATTTTGGCCCAGCTTTACTCATCAATATTGTGCTACTGTACCAAGTACTGCATGGATCTTAATACGCGTATGTTTTTTTTACGGTTTTCACTTAGCCCTACAATTGTCTTTCTGTTTAGTCAACCTTGTAACAGTAAAATATGTCACTTAAGCAACTGCTGAATTTAAAATTACTCTAATTCACGGCAAAAGGTGTTAATTTCCCTCAAAAGCTTTTCATTTAGTCGTATAGTCTCATAATGATTCAGACAAAGCCACTTGAGATCGCTAAAGCATAATTTTAATTACCTGGTTTTTTAATAGTGATGTTTATTCGTAAATGGAAAATCTACCCATAAATGATCCGTCTACAATTTTATTACACATCAAAAATCATCATGCGCCATCCTATTTTTCATCTCAATTTTGCAACGCGTTTCATAGTTTTATTTGCATGTCTCAATCCACATGAAATATGCCTTATGGAGATAATACATATTTTCTGGATTTGGCTTTAATAGGTGTCTGAGCGGTCCCCTTACGTACGTTAGTAGCAACTCATCCTGGCGAAGCTGTGTTTAAAAAAATTTTTTTTAAACCTGCATGTGTCCAGGAGCCAGCAGCGCCCACTAGGAACGGGAGGCGGAAGCGTAAAAGACTTGAGGCCGGATTGGGGGACCATTTGGGTGGCCCCAGAGTGAAACACTATACCGTCGGGGGCGGGGCAGGAGATGGTGAGGGTGCACACGTTGGATATTTTCCTAAGCCAACGTTCACGGTTTCTCAGTTTGAGGTTTGAATGGGGGGTGGGGGAGGAAGGGGTACGACGCGGAGAGCTCATTTTCTTGGTGTGACACCCCTGCCTCAGCAGGCGGGGACCCAACGAACAAGGGATTTTTTTTTCTGCCGCCCAAAAGGCCGACATTGCCAATCGAAGGAATCAAAGTCTCTCCTACCGTCCTCCGCCTCCCAACCACCGGCACCTTGAGATTCAAATTTTAAAAAATTAGCCCCAGCAAAATCCCTTTTGCGCGAGTGTGGGATTGAAGGGCCCAGATTTCCCAGGCAGAGGCCGACGGGAAGGGGGTGGGGGGAGAGGGAGCGAGAGAAGAGGGAGAGGCGGAGGCTGGTTCCTGCACGGCCCCATCCCCCACCTCGCGCTTTACCCCAGTTCCGGGAATGTGAAGGAGGCTGGGGGCTGTCTAGGGGCCCCCTAGCCCCCGAATAACGGGCATTCTGCACCCCTCGCCATGCCCATGCCCGCGCCCCAGCCCCGCCCCCGTCCTCCAGGCGGCGAGAAGGAAGGGGGAGGGGAACGAATACTAGACTATTCCGCCGCTCCCCCCAACACCGACTCCGCGCGCGCGAAGCCCCCACCCCCGCTGAGCTTGCGGGTACCTGTCGGCGCCGAAAGGTCAGGGTTTGGGCCCCTCCAAGGGGCCCGGCACAGGATTTATCCACCCCACACACACCCCCTTCCGATTTACCTCCTTCTTCTCGCTCTTCGTGGCCACGGTGGCTTCGGTGGCCGCGGCGGCCGCTCCCTCCTCCTTAGAGGTGGACGGCCCCGGCTGCTCGTCCTCTATGACCACAATTGTGGCGGTCGCATCAGCGGCTGCCACGGTGGCTGCCACTGCGGCGGCGTCTTGCTCCATGGCGTTGGAGCGGGAAAGAGGAGAGGGACGAGGAAGGGGATGAGGGCTCCTGGGGCGGCGGCAGTGGCTGCACTGGAAAGAGCTAGATGCAGCAGGGGTGGGGAATCACTCTGCTTCCAACCCCTTCGCTCGGCCCCCCCTTTAAATAACCCTCAACCCTGCCCCACTTCCGTCCACCCACCCTACGTCATGGCCTCCCCCCCGTCACCCTCCCCCTTCCTCCACCCCCCCTCAACGATCGCGAGACTCCCCCTCCCCACCCAGAACCCGAGCTGGCCCCGCACGACCAACTGTTGCCTGAGCATGGGGCACGGACTGGGGTGGAGGCGGGAACCCACAGCCTGCGGCCCCCTACAAATCTCCTTTCCCACACGCCCCCAACAGTCAGCCTGAGCTTCCCTCACAGAAGTGTGCACCAGAAGTCCTCTTTCCTTTAAAATATGCTCTTTGTACCTCACGGCGCTTTCCTCTTCTTGCACAAAGAACTTTTCCTCTGCCTGTAACTGTACTGTAGAAGGTCTTTCTCGCTATTTGCAAAGCCCAGACACCCTACGGGGACTGCCCTTTCCCAGGTCCTAGGGGGATTGGTGGTGCTATTCCCACCTTCGTAAATTCTGCGGAAGGAAAAGCACTCCTTGAATCTCGGTTGTATCTGCATTCACTTACAAGGCAAAGCGTGACTCTTGAGTTTTATGTATATGTACTCTATTTTCAACTCTGATACCTCTCAGACAGCTAAGGTACAAGGGCCCTTCTTTTGCCATCACCACTGAATTTTTAAAATCTTAAGGGACAAGGCCAAGGTCCCCACAGAACCTGGGGCAATTCATGGTAAGTACCTAATATTAGTAATTGGATTGAATTGCTGTGATTTTCTTGGTACATGTTCTATTTGTATCCTCGCTATTATTTAGTAGTAATTCAATACCAATAATATGCATGCTAATAGATATAAAAGCATTTCGTAAAGGGTGTGACAGTGTGCAGATGTCAATTAAATATTAACGTTTCTATTTCTGCTTGCCATTTATTTTGATCAACAACGGGAAGATTTACATCCTAGTTTTTAAATTTCAGTCATTAAGGACAAAAGGTAGCAAAACATATAGAAAACAACAAACAATCACACAGAACCTAGTTGCCAAAACAAAGCAGATACTTTCCAAAGTGTACAGAAGTCACGATTAATTTCCCTCAACACACCTTGTTAAATTTCCAATCTGAAATCAAGTGGTTTCTGCAAATAGCAGGAAGGCACACAACTGCCCCTAAATATATCCCCTTTTCCTGGGGCTAATACCCTAAATTCCTTTGTGTTTTAAAGTTGTGACTCTTAATATGCAAAACCTTGTGACATTTTAGCTATTATGGGTCATTTGCACCTTAGCGTAAATGAGTGTAGGGTCCTGTCCAGGGACTGGCTTTAAACAGAGTAAAAGAGGCAAAGAGCATGACGCTGGTGATAGAAGGAGTGTACCACTAAGAGAGGAAAGGAGAGGCTGGTGGTGCTAACTAGCTTTCCTCTGATTTTATGTTCTTCTTATTTAGTTTAGATTTTCCCCCCAGTGTCCTTCTCATCCTGAAGTACAGATGTGTACTATCCAATAGCTATAGGAAGTATCAGTATAAAAATGGTTCATATTTCTGGAGCATCAACTTTAGTCAAAAAGTGTGTACAACTACTTTGGAAACAGTATGGAGGTTCCTAAAAAAAAAAACTAAGAATTCATCTACCATATGATCCACCTAGCCCTCTACTGGGTATTTTCCCAAAAGACTTGAAAAACCATATCCGAAAAGATATTTGCACACCGATGTTCATAGCAGCATTATCCACAGTGGCCAGGAAATGGAAGCAACCAAAGTGTCCTAGGATAGATGATTGGCTAAAGAAGCTCTGGTACATATATACAATGGAATATTATTCAGCCATTAGAAGAGATAAAATACTGCCATTTGCGACAACATGGATAGACCTCGAAATAATCATGCTAAGTGAAATAAGCCAGACAGTAAAAGTTGAAAATCACATGATATCACTTATATGTGGGATATAAATCTAAAAGCAACAAACGAACAGGACAAACAAACAGAGACTCATGGACATGGACAATAGACTAGTGGTTACCAGAAGGGAGGGGAGGGGGGGTGGCAGATGAGATAAAAAGGGTCATATATGTGATGACAGAAAGAAATCTAACTATGGGAGGTGAACACAATGTAAATATATATATATTTTTTATATATATATGCCTTACTGTTAAAATGTACAGCTGAAACCAGATTTCATTAACCAATGTCACCATAAAATCAATTTTAAAAAAGTGTGATGGAATTAAGTCATTTAACCGATCATTTGAAACACAATTTTTTTCTATTAAAATGTGCAGCCATATTAAGGGATGAGTTGTAGAGTTTGAAATGTCTCCAACTGAAAGCTTGAGACTTCAGTTAGACATCCTACCGCTTCCCCACTACCTGTTCAATCTCCTCAGTCATTAAGGGTTGCTTGATGGGAGAAGTTCTAGAAGCACTGAAAGAGAGGGATCCTGCAATGCATGCATCCACCTGACTTGAGAAGGACCCTTCCAGACAAGGGCAGTGGAGGACTTCTTTTTCACTAAGCTGCAGCTATAGGGGAGGATAGAATTACCCTTTCGTTGCCTGAGGCCTCAAAGGGAAGGGCTCAAAAATATTTGTTGTATATTGATGTGTACCTGCTTGCAAGGGTCGTTTGTTCCATTGTAGTTCTCATAGCTAATGTATAGTATTTCAGTTATGTCATAGGCTAAATGCACTTTTGTGAGGAAATCTGGGAAACACATCCCTTTATAACACATTTTCTGTTGGAACATGTGTTCCAAGTTCCAGAAAAAAAAGAAATTAGAAATTAATTTGGGGGACAGAACATATTTGTACATTGGCAATTTTCCATGTATGTATAATGTGATCCTTCCATTTCAAGGTGACACAGCTGGAAGTGCTACCAAGTATATGAGTTTGGCTGGAAAGGTCAAGGCTCGGTCCATAGACCTTGCCACAGGATTCATGTAAATATTGCCCTTTGGCTTGTGGCAACAGCTGCTATTTACAGAGCATGTACTATCCTTATTTGCAAATCTGCCTAAAATTCATGATCTGTAGACTTTGTTCAACAAGAGTCACCTCATTTCTGATTCTTCTCAACACCTTGCTCTATCTGCTACTACTTTCCCTTGTTGTCTTTTCATTCGAAATGGTCTTTAATTGCTCTACTCCAGTGAGATTGGAGACCAAGGCAAACCTTTATAGAGAACCTTAGGGCCATATTTGGGAACCTTAAAATGAATCCTAGTCCACTGGGCAATACATCCATTTTGTCAGATTGTGAATATTGTAGAAGTTATCCAATAGTCATTTTTGCATAGCCAAACTTGTTTAGTAGCTACTAGAATGTATGTCCAGTGGTGGTATTAAATACTTTTGTAAAGTTCATAAAGGCAAGGTCAAGGGCTTGGTGTTCCTTCTCTTGTCTTGTATTTGAAATTTATCATTGAAACTACAGTATGACTTAAAAGCAAATTGCAATCCCAGTGATCAGTGTTCTTCAGAAGCTGATACAAAGGATTCTGGTCACAGTATCTTGCTTACCACTGTAGAAAACATTCTGTTCACATCAGTAAGCTTTCTCACCATTCTTCTTAAAGACATTTATTATAGTGGCATTTTTGAAAATGTGATATTTCCTTGGTGCTCTGTGTGTTAAGGAAAAAGTAATGGTAATAGCTTGCATACATCTACCATTTTTTGAGCACCCACTATTATGTCAGGCACTGTGCTAGATTCTTTACATATGGTATTGCTAATCCTCCTGGTAATTTTATGAAATAAATGTTATTATTGCTATTTTACAGACCAGAAAACAGAAATTTGGAGAGGCTAAATAATTCATCTAAGTTCCCACAGCTAGTAAGTGATCGAAGCCAGATCCAAATCCCAGACTGTCTGGCTCCAAATCTCATCTTTTCACTTCACCTTTATTAAGTTCTCTGTTATTTATGGGGCTTCTTCCTTGACAGTAGAAGTTGAATTGAGAGACTAACTGAAAAATATTTTGCCATCTTTCTATAAGGTGTTCCCACTGGGTTTATGAGGAGACATTGTCACTCCTAAGGCTCTGGTAGTATATATAACCAGATAATTTCTTTAGCTCTACATAGATGTTATTATAAGGTGGAAGTCAGAGAATAATTTGGGATTCTTGCATGCACCCAAAGTAAATTCTTATAATAGTTATAGAACTCAGGACAATTAGAGTGCAGGGAGGAGAAAAACTTAACAGAAGCAACTTAGATGTCCAATAAGAATTGTTTGGCAAAATGTTGTACAGTACATTCATAAGTAAAATACTATGCAGTCATTATGAATGATTTTGTAAATATATATCTGTTGACATGAAAGTGTGCTCCTAATATATTGTTGAGAGAAAAAAGGCAAGCAAGAAAATAGAATGATTCCATTTTTGCGAAAGAAAGAAAGAAAGAAACTATTAACATAAACAAATTTCTATGAAGGAAAATGTCTGGAATGTTCTCCTCCAAATATTAACTGCAGTTACATCAAGGTAGTAGAATTATGAATGACTTTTTTCTTATTTTTGCTTTTCTATTACTTTTAATTTTCCTTGAAGATATTTATACTTATATAATAAATAAGTAACGTTTTTAAAGATGATTAAAAAAAATATTGCTCAAAAATTGATTAATTGAAATAATTCCTAACAGGAGGAATAGGAGCAAGTAGGCAGAGAGAATTCAAAAAAAAATTTTTTACGTACTGAAGAGACAATGTAGTTATTCAATGTACAATGTAACAAGAAATATAAATCACTGTGCTATTTACAATGTTACTTGGTTAAGGCAACTGTTTTGACATTGTCATTTTAAGTTGCATGGAAAAGGATTTTCTTTTTTTTTATTAAGTTTATTCAGGTAACTTTGGTTAATACAATTATATAATTTTCAGGTGTACATTATAATTTGACGTCTGTATATTCTATTGTGTGTTTACCACCCAAAGTCCAGTTTCCTTTAGCTACCATATATTTGATCCCCATTCTCACTTCACCCTCCACCTACCCTCCTATATTTGATCCCCTTTAACTGTCTACCTAACCCCTCCTCCCTCACCTCCTACCCTCTGATAACCAATAGTCTGTAGTCCATGTCCATGAGGATCTGTTTGTTTGTCCTGTTCATTTGTTGCTTTTAGGTTTATATCTCACATATAAATGATATCATGTGATTTTCAACTTTTTCTGTCTGGCTTATTTCACTTAGCATAATTATCTCCCGGTCCATCCATGTTGTCACAAATGGCAGTATTTCATCTCTTCTTATGGCTGAGTAATATTCCATTGTATATATATACCACAGCTTCTTTAGCCAATCATCTATCCTAGGACACTTTGGGTGCTTCTATGTCCTTGCCGCTGTGAATAATGGTGCTATGAACATTGGTGTGCAAATATCTTTTCGGGTATGGGTTTTCAAGTCTTTGGGGTAAATACCCAGTAGAGAGATTTCTGGATCATATGGTAGATCCATTCTTAGTGTTTTGAGGAACCTCCATACTGTTTTCCATAGTGGCTGTACCAACTTGCAGTTCCACCAGCAGGGTATGAGGGTTTCTTTTTCTCCACATTCTCTCCAACATTTGTTATTACTTGTCCTGTTGATTATAGCTATTCTAACAAGTGTGAGATGGTATCTCATTGTGGTTTTGATTTGCACTTCCCTAATAGCTAGCGATGTTGAGCATCTTTTCATATATTTGTTGGCCTTTTGTATGTCCTCTAGGGAGAAATGTCTGTTCAGGTCTTCTGCCCATTTTTTGATTGGATCGTTTGTTTTTTTGTTGTTATTGATTTGTATGAGTTATTTGTATTATTTTGGATATTAGGCCCTTATCAGAGGTGTTGCTTGAAGATATATTTTCCCATTTAGATGGTTCTCTCTTTACCTTGTTGACGATTTCTGGAAAAGGATTTTCTACTTTTAAAAATAATCGCACAAAATCTAGCTCAGGAAGAAAAGACAGCTGATTTTTAAGTATTTCCCACCCTGAAATTCTACACACCCATGTATGCCCTAAAACATGAAACACATGCTAAGTAATCTGAATTTGGTTTGTATTCTCTTGCAATATTGCAAATTGTGAATATTATTAGAGGCAGAATAGCACAATTATTACAAGCCTGGACTCTAGAGTCAAAAAGACTTGGCATCCCAATTCTACCAAATTATTTAATAAGCTTAGATTTGTTTATAAGCTCAAATTATTTATAAGCTCAGATTTGCCTCTGTAAAATAGATATAATAATACCTAACTCAAAGTGGCTTTATGAGGATTTAATGTAAAAGTATACATAAAACATTTAGCATGGCCTTGGCATGTAATATGCACTCAATGGATGGTAGTTAACAGAAAGAAAAAAGCATGGTGATACTTTGAGCTTCAGACTAAGTCAAGGAAAGAGCCAGAATATGAGAAAGTCACTCTGGAAGTCAGTCCTAAACTAAAATTATTTGCCAAGTTCATTTTCTCTGTTCATTTTCATGTATTAGGGTCAGCAATTCGGTGCAGATATACTTCCTCAAAGGTAAGTTCTGAAGAAATGCAGTAAATGAGGGAGAAGACAAGACACTTCTCTACTTAGACTATGACTTCCTTGAAGACAGGGACCATATCTGATTCATCTTTGTTAAAAGGCTACACAAAATGAGATGGATGGAAGAAGGTCCAGGGCTGGCTTCCTAGCTGTATGGAGTCTTCCACCCTCCATATGTACCCCTTCAGATTTTATGTTGCCCTCTGTGGTTTCTCCCACTTTTCCTCCTTTAATTTTTCCCTAAGTGTCCACTTTGACCAGATTTCACATGCATAATAAAATATTTATAGAATACTTTTAAGGTTCTTTTACAGCTGTGTAGAACAAGATATCAAGGACTATGAAGACTTGCAAGTAAAATGGATTAGGTTTTTGTACTGGGCCTAGACCAGTGGTCTCAAACTTTAACACATCAGCATCACCTGGAGGGCTTGTTAAAACACAGATGACTGGCCCCACTCCCAGAGTTTCTGAATCGGTTTGTGGTGTGGCTAGGAATTTGCCTTTCTCACAAGTTCCCAGGTGATGTTGATGCTGCTGGTCCAGGGACTGCACTTTAGAAAAAGTGACCTAGAACAGAGATCTGCAAACTTTTCCTGTAAAGGGCCAAATAGTAAATATTTCAGGCTTTGCAGACTGTAAGGTCTTTGTCATAATAACTAAACTCTGCTGCTGTAGCCTGAAAGCAGCCATAGACAATAGATAAACACACAAGCATGGCCAGGTTCTTTATTTATGGACACTGAAATTTGAATTTCATAGATGAAATATTATTCCACTTTTGATTTTTTCAACAATTTAAAAATATAAAAACTATTCTTAGGTTGAGGGGCATACACAAATGGACATCAGGCTGTGTTGGCTGACCCTTCCCTAAGAGAGTCATTATCTAAGGCAGACAAAACAAAAATAAGTAGGAAAAAAAGACAAAGCAATAAATACTGAGGTGTTTAACCTTGTTGTCATCACAGAACTGCAAATTAAAACCACAGTGAGATACAGCTACATATCTTCTAGAATGGCAATTTTTTTTAAAGAGTAACAATACCAAGTGTTGGTGAGGATGGAAAACAATGGGAATTCTCATAGTGCACGTTAGAGTGTAAATTGTACAAACACTTTGAAAAACAGTTTGATATTATATACTAGAGCTGAACACATATGTATTCTGTTGTGCTGGAGAAACAGAGATGTGCCACCCAGATTCTCCTCCAAGTAAGGCTATTTTGTGTAGATATGGGAATGCCATCAATAGATAGCCTCCAGCTGCCAGCTCCTTGAGAGTCTGCTTTAGCTGCGGAGAGTTGCTTTGCCCAAGGTCACACTGTTCCTGAAGTGAATGAGCAAGGCAGGAGTGGAAATGAGCGAGGCCTGATGCAGAAAATACTGATGGGCATTACTTGTTCCAGCTTCATGTCAAGCTGGCCCAAATTTTGTAAGATTTGTATTATAGTTCATCCTCTCCTTCTGCACAATTGTACTTCCTCTGCCTTTCATTCACAAGTTTTGGTCCCTAATAAACATTTTGTAGTCAACACTCCTCAGCTTTCACTTTTGGAGAGCCCAACATGCAAAACTTTTGATCCAGAAATTCCACTAAAATAATGTACCCTAGAGAAAATCATATGTGCACCAAAAGCTATGCACAAGAATGCACATAGCAACTTTTGTTTATAATAGCCAAATACAGGAAGCCACCCAAATGTCCATCAACAGGAAGATGAATGAACTGTGATGTATTCATATGATGAAATATTACACATCAATGAATATAGCAGCAATGTACAACTACATGTATGACATAATATTGAGCAAAATAAGATATAAAAAAAGTACATACTGTATGGTGCCATTTATATAAAGTTCAAAAACAGGCAACAGTATTTATGGCTACATTCAAAAGTGATAAAACTATAAAGAAAAGAAAATAAATGATTATCGCAGAAGTCAAGATAATGGTTATGTCCTAAGGGACGATCTTCAAAAATTTTAACAATCAGTATGACTCAAATCTTGACCAGTCCAAACAAGCTTTTATATCTCCTCAGAGTCTACTGGCTCAATATCAGCCCTGGTTTAATTCTGGGTGGAGGGAGTGGTCAGAGAGAGAGGCATCTGGTTTGGAGATTTCTTCCAAAATGCTAAGAATATTCAATTTCTTGACCTGAATGAAGGTTATATGGGCATTCCCTTTATAATCGTTTGTTAAAATGCACATATATATTTATGCACATTAAAATAAAAATATAGAAAATATAAGTAAATGTTTTATAAACATATACTTTTAAAAATATAACTATAACGCTCTAAGGAGATGGTGAGGGAGTGAAGATAAGAATTATCAGAGCTTATCATGTGCTTATTCATTCTGTAACAATATAATACAAAAACAGACCTGAGAAGTTCCAAGAAGTTCCATAAGAGGTACACAGAGACACTGTTGTTCAGAAGAGGAAGAATTCTTTTCTAGCTGAGAAGTGACAGGAGAAAAGCTTCAGAGAGGAAGGACCATTTGAAGTGAGCATTGAAGAACAGCGGATTCCAGCAGGTACAGTTGCAAAGGAGGTTGGGGAAAAGACAGCATTAATGAGATGGAAGTAAGATTAAGTAGCATGTAATTGAGAAATTAAATATTCAATAGTTTTAGGTTCCACAGATACCTATTGACTAACTACTGTGCTAGGTGCCAGGTGCTAGGAATACAGTCATCCTAGCAAAATAGACAAAATTCTGAAGCTTACACTGCCTATATCTGGGTGTAATTTCTTTCTAGAGGCACCATTCTTCCTGAAAGCAGAAAACAATCTACACTTGTCCACGTAAACTCAGTCAATTCAATGTTGATTGTGTGCATGCGTGTGTGTGTGTGTGTGTGTGTGTGTGTGTGTGTGTGTGAGATTTCATGATTAAACTCAATCAGATTTAGGGTTACCCTCTCCTTCCTTCATGACTCTCGGGTTGATTTTGAACTCCAGAGTTTATATAAGACTGAAATAGCAGTGGTGGGGTTTAGGTGTTCACTTCCGGGCTCTTAATATATTCTGCACTGACCTTCCCTGAGGAGTACAGTCACCCTGTCCTCCCTCCCTGCTGCTTTCCATTAAAGTGGCCAACTCCTCATCAGGCCTCTGATAGCACAGTCCCTACTGCCACCCAGTGCCGCTTCCCCTCATCATGACTACAAGACCCCGGCTTCTAAGTTTTCTTGTCCTACTTGCTTCCTTCTCAGTTCTATGGCTCTTACCTATTAGGGTAGAAGGATGGGGTGAGTAACCTAACAGCAAATATTCTTCCCTAGGTATTTCTGTCTTACACCTTGGACTGACACAGAAAACAGTAACCTAAAAACCAAGAGTATGTTCTGCCCTTCCTTTGTGACACCTGGAAGACCAGATTTGTGTCACTGCCTACCTTGAGAAGGGTCACGGGGTTGAGGGTAGAAAGGAGCTCAGCTAATTTTCATGAATTGTCCCATTGGATCCATCACAGTATAAATTAAGTCACAAAGAGACAAAAATTGTTTTCAAGACTTGATTGGAATTTTTGAATTTTGTACTTTAAAAAATACCAGCTTGCTTACTTTAATAATTTCTGTGTTTTGTTTCTAAATGATTAAGAGAGATGGTTTTACTTGGCAAATGTGCTTAATTTTTATTCCCAATAAGTAAAAAACTGAGTTGAATTTAGCCATAACTCTGTTTTGTCTTTTAGGGTGTTCGAAGTACTAGAGAAATTTTTACATGCTATATGAGAATTTTGATCAGATAAATGCTGTTTATGGGTCTGATGAGTATCATCTTGAGAATTTGTAGAATTTTTATCATTTTTATGGCTTATATTTCAACATCAGGATCTCTTTGATTCTTTCTTTGTAGATATATATTAAACAACTTATGACCAGTTTAAAAAATTTAACACACTATGAAGGTCAAGACCAAGATGGCAAGTTAGCAGTACTCAGCTTGATGATCAACAGAGTACCTGAGTCATGAGCACACCTGTCTGATTGCTACTAACCACTGCATGTGTTCAGTTCCTAAGAGAAATAAATGCTGGATAGAGCATAAGATTTGTGAAGAGTGGTCTTGGGAGGTAACTCTGAAAATATGTGTTTAAGACAGACTCCTTAGAGCCATAAATGCCAAGCTAACTCCATAGTCTTTCAGTTTCTATCTCCAATTACTAAGGCAAGGAGGAAAGTAGACCTGGGCAATGCCAGACCTGGCTAGGGGATTTGAAAGCAGACAGGAGAGCCTAGCCTAGGAAAATGAAATAGGGCAAAGGGAATTAAGAAACTAGCTGGGCAGAAATAAAGTAGCAAAGGGAAGGTGAGATTTGGAGGGGAAAAGGATCTGGAAGGCCTCATGTGCCAAAGGAGGCCAGCTTCTCCTCCCTGCTATACCCGTCACCATTTAATGAGCCTTTTTCACCCCAAATTCTATAAGGAGTGAAAAGTATAAATGGAAATATGTAAATAAAAATGAGCTCTTCTTCATGCTGCTCTATATAGAAAGCAATACCTATGTTGGACTTGTGTATATGAAAAGTGAGGCTTTCAAATACTGGTGATTTAAAAATCAATGAATCATTTATGCCTCTGCCAGGCTTGCCTTCCAGATTCTGGCTGCTGACTCACTTATGCAAAAGCTTCCTCCTCAGCCTCATCTATGTTAGGCAGGCCTGTTTTTACCTCTGTAGGCCCTAAGCTCTCTCACTTGTGAAAGCTTCAGCCAGCATCATATTTAACATATTAAAATGCATCTAAATCCTGAATTAATTATTTATATTTTGCTACAAAATTTTGAAAGGGCTTTTGTAATTTTTGTAATTTTGTTCTTGAAATTTGTCTGCATGTAACTTATAATAAATTTATAACGGCTGTGATTTCTCTATAATTATTATGCATACTTGGAAATTCTTGGGAAGTAAGACGATTCGACCAAAAATTTGTTTTCAAAGACAATGAATTTTTAAATAAATATGAAATTTAATAATTAATGAACTTAGCATGTTATATTTTGTAACCATTTAAATTGTTATTATTTTTGAGTTTTCCATTTTCTTTTAGTATTTTATAGTTTCTTTTTAAGATCTCAATTTTTTATTTTGTCTCTAAAAAGCCCATAAATCCTAAACACTTAGTTATAGTTGTCTAATGGATAAAAGACAGGCACTGAGCACCCATTTAATTGTGTGTGTGTGTGTGTGTGTACGTGCGCTGAAGGTGGTAAGACTCATGTTTTATTAAAGCTAGAGTTTCATTTATTTGAATTGTGTTCAATGACCATTTAGCTCTTCGCATTCGATATTTCTCGCATGTAAATACAAGTATAAGGCACAAGACCTTTATTCAGTTAGGCAAAATGCCATCTGATGATGATAGGTGAGAATAGTCAGAGCAATACATTAAGGAATTTACTATAAAACTGACCAAACTTGAGTTATGGGATATCATAGGTAAAGGAGAAGCAGGGTTCCTGAATAAACCTAAAGTTTCAAACTTGGGTGACTAAACAATGGTATCATACACAACCATAGGTTAAGTCAGAAGGTGGCTGTGGATTAAAAAAATGATTTTAGCTAACTTACAAAGATGACTGCATACATACAGAAGCATATAAGTAAGTATAGTCCCCAAAATGATCCCTCAAAGGGAAATACAACAATTTGTCACAGGATCAGGACTAGGAAAATTATTAAAGTGATCAAGTTTTCCTTCATCCGTTCTGCTGGTCCTACACTGAGGAGATTAATATCTTCACTTAACTTTGACTTCACTGCCAGTTATTTCAATACATCCTAAATACCACTTTAGACTCCCTCACCCCATTATCTTCTGCTGTGCCTGCTATACTAATTCCTAAGCCTAATCCACCTTCCTGGTATATTTTCTCTACTCCTGCTTTCCATCTGCCAAGCATTGCCAAAGAAAGTTACAGACTTGTGCTCGTTTAAACTACTATAAAATTTATGCCATCTACTCCAGTTGGGCTCCTTCTGTTGCTCTAAAACCCTTTAGCTTTTCTGAATTCATTGTCACTGTCCAACAGTGCCTGTTCCCTCCTTCTCTGCTTTATTCAAGTTCCCAAACCCTCTAATCTCAACTTCAATTTCATCAGATTAAATGTGATGAAACATGGGCAGAGGATCTGAACAGACACTTCTCCCAAGAAGACATACAAATGGCCAACAGACATTATGAAAAGATGCTCAACTTCACTAGCTATTAGGGAAATGCAAATCAAAACTACAATAAGATACCACCTCACATCTGTTAGAATAGCCAGCATCAACAGGTGTTAGAGAGGTTGTAGGGAATAAGGAACCCTCGTACACTGCTAGTGGGAATGTAAATTGGTACCACCACTATGGTAAACAATATGGAGGTTCCTCAAAAAACTAAGAATTGATCTATCATATGATCTAGCAATCCATTTTCTGGGTATTTACCCAAAGAACTTGAAGACATATATCCACAAAGATATATGCACCCTGATGTTCATAGCAGCATTATTCATGGTGGCTAAGACATAGAAACAACCAAAGTATCCTACAATAGATGACTGAGTAGAGAAGAAGTGGTACATATACACAATGGAATATTACTCAGCTATATGAAAAGATGAAATACTGTCATTTGCAACAACATGGATGGATCTTGAGATTATAATGCTAAACAAAATATGTTAGAAAAAGTTGAGAACCATATGATTTTGCTCATATGTGGGATATAAAACAAAGCAACAAGCAGACATGACAAATGGACTCATGGACATGGACAGTGGATTAGTGGCTACCAGAGGGACGGGGGAAGAGGGAGGTAGAGTTAAGGGGGTCTAATATTTGGTGACAGAAGGAAATTTAACTTTGGGTGGTGAACACAAAATGCAATATACATGACATACTGTATTATTGTACACTTGAAACCTATTTGATTTTATTAACCAATGTCACCCCAATAATATTTTTAAATGTCATAATTCCTGTACAGCAGTTACCATGGTACCTGACACATAGAAGGTTCAAAATAAACATTTACTCTTTCTACTATTAATACTGAATGAACAACATACTGTGTTGGTTAAAAACCTCAGGCTTTGGATTCAGACAAATGTCAGTTTGTATCTTGAGTCTGCCACTTACTGGTTAATGGGAAAGTTGCTAAACATCTCTGAGTCTCAGTTTTCTCATCTTTAAAATGGAAACGATATTACTACTTTATAGTGATTTAGTGAGAAATGAAAGGCCATGAGCAGAGTGTCTGTCACACGAGTATTTAACATTAGCCACCAGGATCAGGTATTACTATTGTTGTTATTACTATTACAATATCCATTTATTACTCCTATTTTTGGAGAAAATTATCATCTCCTTTGTGAGAGACCACAGTTTTTAGTGTCCTTGCCTCCATTTCTCCACAGCCTCCTATTCTTTACAACAAATATTTGAGTGCCCCAGTATATGTAGGGCACTTTTTTAGGTGCTGGGGATACTGTAGACTTGGAGGAGGAAATATTCTCTTCTCTAAGGCTGATGCTTCCATCTGTACCTTGGATCGTCATCCTTCCTAATTACCAAGAGATTTTTCTTACAACCTTTCTGCCCAGGAAGTGCAGAGAGTCCCAAACAAGATGAACCCAGAGAGGCCCACACCAAGACATATCATAATTAAAATGCCAAAGGTTAAAGAAAGAATCTTAAAAGCAGCAGGAGAAAAGTAGTTACCTACAAGGGAACTCCCATAAGACTATCAGCCAATTTCTCAACAGAAACTTTGCATGTCAGAAGGTCCTGGCACAAAATACTCAAAGTGATGAAAAGCAAGGACCTACAACCAAGATTACTCTACCCAGAAAAGTTATAATTTAGAATCAAAGGACAGATAAAGAACTTTCCAGATAAGAAAAAGCTTAAGGAGTTCATCACGAACAAGCCAGTATTACAGGAAATGTTAGGGAGACTTCTTTAAGAAAAAGAAGAAAAATATAAAAAATATGAATAATAAAGTGGTAATAACTACATATCTATCAACAATTATTTAAAATGAAAAAGGATTAAATACTCCAATCAAAAGATAGGGTGACTAAGGGTGGCTCTATAGTGTAGTGGTTAGCACATCTGCTTTGCACACAGAAGGTCCTGGGTTTGTGCCCCAGGTGGAACCACAGACCATACCCCGGGTGTGCCAGGCCCCCCGAGTGCACCGGGGGTGCCAGGCCCAGGGTGCTTGCCATGAGCCTGTGGAAGGAGATGTGCCCCGCCTTCAGAGATCCAGTCCTTAATGGGAAACGGCAACATCCATGGGTCAGGGGTGGAAGTAGGAGGGAGGGAATTAAAGAGGGGAAAAAAAGGGTAACTAAATGGATAAGAAAGCAAAACCCTTACACATGCTGCCTATAAGAAACTCACTTCATATAAAAAGACACAACACAGACTGAAAGTAAAGGAATAGGAAAAAATGTTTAATGAAAATGTAAATAAAAAAAAATGGGGTGGCAATACTTATACCAGACAAAATAGACTTTAAAACAAAAGCTATAATAAGAGACAAAGAAGGACCCAGTAATCCCACTTCTGGGTATTTATTTGAAGAAAATCAAAATGCTTCTTTGAAGAGACATGTGCATCCATATGTTACCTGCTGCATTATTTACAGTAGCCAAGATATGGAGGTAACCTGGGTGTGCAGCAATGAATGAATAAAGAAAATATATACAATATATATACATACATATAATATATATGTACATATGTACAATAGAATACTATTCAGCTATAAAAATAAGTAAATATATAAGTAAAAGAATAAAATCCTGCTATTTGCAACACCATGGATGGAACTATAGGGTATTGTGCTGAGTGGCGTAAGTCAGACAAAGAAAGACAAAGGCCATATGATTTCACCCACATGTGAAATCTAAGTTACAAAATAAACAAACAAAACAGAAACAAACTCATAGATATAGAGAACATTTTGAGAGTTGCCAGATGGAAGGGGGTTGGGGGGTGAAAGAGAGCAAGGGGTTAAGGAGTACGAATTGGTAGTTATAAAATAGTCATGGAGATGCAAAGTATGGCATAAGGAATATAGTCAATAATATTGTAATAACTATGGTGTCAGATGGGTATTAGATTTATCAGGGTGATCACAAATCACTATTTTGTACACCTGAAACTAATATAATATTGTATGCCAACTATAATTGAAAAGTAAAAAAATCGTCTGATCTTGGAAGCTAAGCAGGCTCGGGCCTGGTTAGTACTTGGATGGGAGACCACCTAGAAATACCAGGTGCTATAGGCATTAAAAAAAAAAGAAAAGCAAAAAATAAAAATAAAAATAAAAAACAATAAAATAAAAATAAATATTACGGATATAGTTGATATTCCCTGTATGTGCCTCTCCAGTCTCAGTCTACTCCCTCTTTTGTATTTGGTGATGATCATGCCCTTTCATGTTTTACATACTTTTACTATTATATCTCTGTAGCCGTAAGCAACATATAACATTTTCAGACTTTATATAAATGGTACGCCGTACATATTTTGTCATTTTCTCTTTATGCTCAACATTATATTTTTGAGATTTAACTCTATTAATGCATATAGTTTGATATTCATTTTAATTTCAAAATAGTATTCAACTTTATAAATACTATGATTTATTTATCCACTTACCAGCTAATGGACATTAAATTGGCTTCCATTTTTTCTTTGAGGTTGCAAATAATGCTGCAGTGAACATTCTTTTACATGTCTCCTTGTGCACCAAGTGTAGAATTTTGCTCGGGTCTATAGTTAGAATTGGAATTTCTGGGTTAAAGGGTATTACATGTACAATGTTATTATATGATGTCAAATTCCTCTTCATAGCAGTTCTACCAACTTACACTCCTCACAGCAACCAGAGTTCTATCTGTTCTACATCCTCAACAATACTTGATGTTGTCTGAATTTTAATTTTTGCAAAACCAATGGTTGTGAAATGGTATCTCATAGTTTTAATTTTCAATTTCCCTGAATAGTAATTAAGTGAAGCATCCTTTCATGTATTTATTGATCATTCAGGTTTCCTTGACTATGAGTTGCTTATTCATATATTTTGTCAAGTTTTCTACTAGTTTTCTTTCTTTTTTTCTCACTGATTTGTAGGGGTTCTCATGCATGCTGGATACCAATTCATTCATTCATTTACTCGATATTTTTCTAGCATCTGCTTTGTTCCAGGAATGGTTTTAAGTAGTAGTAACAATGAACAAAACAGACAAAAATCCCTGCCCTCATGGAACTTACATTCTAGTGGAAGAAGGTAAACAATAAATAAAATTAATAAGTAAAATAGAATAACTGATAGTGATAAGTCCTCTGGAGAAAAATAAACAGGGATAGGGAGCATGTGTGTATGGCAGTGGGAAAGGAGATTGTTGAACTGCTATTTTAAATAAAGTTGTACAGGAAAGCCTCACTGAGAAAGTGACATTTGAGGAAAGCTCTGAAGGAGGTGAGAGTGCAGGTAGGGTAAACAGCAAGTGCAAAGGCCCCGAGGCAAGAGTGTTCCTGTCAAGTCCTAAGAATAGCAAGGAGCAGTGTGGCTAAGCAGAGTGAGTTGGACAAAGTGACGGAAGAAGTCAGAAAGGTGATCACAGCTAGAAGTGTAGAACTTGACGGGTTATCCTTTGTCAGTTATATGTGTTGAAAAGATCTTCTCCCAGTCTGTGGCTTGCCTTTTAACTTGTATATGTTGTCTTGAAGTACATACATTTTGAAATGTAATGTAGTTAAATGTGTCCATCACTTCTCTTATTGTTGTTCTCCTATTTTCTTCTGAAAGTTGTAAAGATTTGCTTTTCACATTTAGATTTTAATTTACCTAGAATTGATTTTTTTCCCTCTATGGTGTGAGGTAGGGATCAAATTTTATAATTTTCCATGTGGATCATCAATAGGCCCAGCACCATTTAGCAGGTAACCCACTTTTCCCCACTAGTTTGAAATGTCACATATGAGGCATATCGACTTCCCATATATATGTAGATCTGTTTAGGGGCTCTGTATTTGGTTCCATTAGTCTCTCTACCTCCATACCACACGGTCTTAATTACTATAGGTTTAAAACCAGTCTCGATAAATAGTCTATTGTAGATTGTTGAACAAATGAATAACGCAATTGAAGTATTCCTCTGGGAAGAATATTCTTTAACTAACTGTCAACAGGGTATAATAGTCAAGGGCTTACAATAAAGTGATGGTGGTGCAAATAGAAGATAAGGAATCTAAAAGTACTTCCAAAGAAAATATTAACAAGGTTTGTTGACAGATAAGATACAGAGGAATTAAGAGAGACGAAGAAAGCATATGGCTTTGAAGTTTCAAGCCTGGGTGGCTATGTGAAATGATTATGTGTTAGTTTTGTCATTCAGTGTTGTGTTCAAAATGGGGTATATTAGGCAAGGGGTCGGGGCTAGGGATGTATATTTAGTCGTTGACTGCATAGAGGTGACCCGGAGGGAGCGCAAAGGTCTGAACTTTGGGGATTTTTCCGATTTACGGAGTGAAAGGAAGAAGAAGGGTAGAGATAGGATAACCAGCACAAGTGCATTACAACCGTAATAAGGATATTTTTGAATGGTTGATCCTATTGGCCCAACACCTTTGAGATCCCTCATAGGTATGATTTGCTTGTTTCCGTGGCAATCTTCAAAGTCCCCGGAACAATTCTTGTGTCACATGCAGCACTTAAAACCTATTTCTTGCTGGACGTGGTAGAGACGCCTCCGGTCCGTCGGGTCTCTCGCTGCAGTTCCGGAGGTTGGCCGCAGGGGGCGGACTCTGCGGCGGCCTGGAAAACCGGCGGGGGCGCGAGGCGCCGCTCTCTCTCGGGTCAGGCTCTCAGCTCCCGGCTTTCGGCTCCCGGCTCCCAGCGCGGAGCCTTTCTTAAAACTACAGGCAGCCGACGCGCGTGGGTGGGAGGACGCGGGAGGCACTGTCGTCGGATCCGCCCGCAGGCCGCAGCACCACTGAACCCGGAGGCCGCCCGGATGGAGCTGCCGCTCCCTGTCGGAGCCCAGCCCCTTGCCGTATCCGCCCGAGAGAAGGGGGAGGGGAGGCCGCGCAGGGCGGAGGTTGGGGTCGGGTGAACCGCGAAACGCGGCGGATGCGGGTGGGGGTGGTGCGGTCTGGCCCGGAGGCCGACCCAAGCTGGGGAGGGGGCTGGCGCAGGAGAAGATGCCTGGGGCACCGGGGAGGGCAGGCAGAGGGGCGGCAGCCTCACGCAGACCCTTGACTAGCGCCTGCATACTGTCGAGGGTATGGAGATGAAGGGTCCTCTCCGGGAGCCCTGCGCCCTGACCCTAGCCCAGAGGAACGGGCAATATGAGTAAGTAACCACCCGATTCCCGCAGAGGAGAGGACCCTGCCATTACCTCCCAACCTCAAACCGCAGTGAGCCACCACCCCCTCCCACTGAGGCCGCGCGGGCAACAGGTTCAGGGCCAGGTGTGAAGTGCCAGTTAACTTCCAAACCCCTGGATTGCTCCTGGCAATGTGGTTCAATGGACAGACTCAGTGGGCCGGGAAGCAGGAAGCCTGGGTTCTTATTTCCTGCCCCTTTAACTGACATGTGTTGTGTAACCTTGGGCAAGTCAATAAAGCTTTCTGGGCCTTAGTGTCCTCATCAGTTAAATAAAAACATTAACTGCTTACCTTATAGCCTTTGGAGTTGTAACTGGGAGAATAATAAATGTTAAAGTGGTTTGCAGAAAATAAAAATGCTATAGAATAAATTCATTGTTTACTTTGAAAGAAGTGCCTTTTCTTAACCCAATTCAACTGGTTCCTCCAGGCTCCTCACTCCCTTAATCCACTTGCTAGAAGGTATATTCATTAATTCAGGAATGGTTTAGTGTAGGCCAGTAACTGCCTCATTTATTGACTTTACTGTTAATGTAATGAAATGTGCAGAAATATAAACGATATTTGGCATTGTATCAATGTGTGTTGATACATTGATAGCTTTCACTCTGCCTTGCACATGAAAGCTCAGGTAATACTGTTGATCGAAAGATTATTTTGATAAGCTATCATTATAGCTGCTGATCTTACTCCTTTGCCACTAATGCTTCTTCTTAAAAGTATCTGTGGTGACCATTACATATTATCTGTGTGCCCAAGCCACCTTGGTTGTTCGCAGGTTTCTTGACATTAGAATTTAAAAATTAGTGCTCACTTAAATCTTGCTATCACCCAACATTGGATTCTGCCTAAAAGCAATTTTTCTCAGACCTCACTTTTAGATTATCAAGAGTTGGTGTCTATGCTAATTATACAGAAGAAATTCCCACTGGCCTATCCTGCCCTTTTCTGAGACTTGGTGCTACTCTAACTGGACATCAACTTGTTCTATGAAGTAGCTCTTCCCTAGGTCCTGCTTGGTCATTTCTATTGATGTGGGAAACTCATTTTTCCCAGATTTCATCAAATTCTGGTAGACCAATTTCATAAAAGTCAAAAAACATGAATTGGAAAGTGGAACACCACTGCCACTTCCAAAGGGTAGAATAGGGTGAAGAGATGTGACCCTTATGTAAAAACAAAATTATGAAGATTAAGTAAAATAGCTACATTGTTGAGATGATCACAGCTCAGGATCTGGTCCCTTGTTTCCATAGGTTTGGAACTCTATTCAGCTAATTAGGGAATGAGCAGCCGGCCTTGAGATAAATGGATGTCTCATTCTACCTAAGCTCTTGTATTAGAACTTTTGAATTTGCAGCAGTAGCTCTCCTGACTCTGTCTTTCCCACATAGAAATCAAATTCTTGTGTTCTATATCTATATAAGTTATGGGGATATAGCAAAAACTAACTGGCTTCATCTGTGCCAGGTACTCTTCTTCTAAGCACTTTTTGTGAATTAGTTCATTTAACCGTCATATGAGCAGTACTGTGAAAAAGTAGTAGTTTCCTCATCATCCCTTTTTTCTGGATATAGAAATTGAAGTACAGAGAGGTTAAGTTACTTGTTCACAGTTGGAATGTAGTATAGCCATGTAGCATATCTCAGAATTACATTGAGAAGTTTCTTTAGAAATCAGAGACACCTATAATCCTCAAATTCTTATCTCTTCAGTGCCATCTCTGAATTAGGTGTCCGGAACTTTTTTACTTTTGGCCTTTTTATCCTGGAATTGAAGCCTATTTTAATCTTTAGTTTGTAGTTACCACTATCAACTACAGTAGAAATTTACGTGAGAGAATAACAACACTACAGTTAAAAATAAGGTTTTTGGTTTTTTTGGAAAAAAACACTAGCATTCATGTTTTTCAAAGCAAATGGATTATGATGCAACCTGTTTCATATTTAACCTTCTTTGAACAACTCAAAGTATTTCCATGTCACTCTGTTCTGTTTGACACCTACCAAAGTCTGATTTCCATTGTTTTGCCATGTACCTATTTTTTCATCTTTCTGTTTTAAAGGAATGATTACAGTTAGGTAGAATTTTTATGATTATTATTAGCCATACTCGCTATAATTTATTTAGTGACTTACATATATAATAGATACAAAATAAATATTTGTGGAATTGATTTAAATTCCCAGTTTGTTTTTTGATGGGCTGGGTTTTTTGGGGGGGACTTTTTTTTTACTGAGATAATATAATTGGCATTAGTTTCAGGTGTACAATATAATGATTCGATATTTGTATATGTTGTGAAATGATCACCGCATATAGTTACAATTTTTTCTTGTGATGAGAACTTTTAAGATTTGCTCTCAGCAACTTTCAAATATACAATATGGTATTATTAATTCTAGAGTTCATGATATTAATAACTCTATTATTAACTCTATGCTATACATTACATCCCCATGACTGATTTATTTTATAACTGGATTTTTGTACCTTTTGACCATCTTCACTTATTTTGCCAATGACTTACTCCCCTGCCTCTGAGGACTACCAATCTGTTCTCTGTACCAGTGAGCTTGGTTTTTTATTTGTTGAAATCATAACGGTATTTGTCTTTCTCAGTATGATTTAGTTCACTTAGTATAATGCCCTCAAGGTCCATCCTTGTTTGTTTTGTGATAGTTCTTAACAATACAATCCAGTTGAAGCTTTACTGCTTATGTTTAACATCATTTCTATTTACTTTGATGTTATATTGGTTTGTGTTTATTTTCCTCAAAGTAAGCTCTTCCTTCTTGACCCTAGCTTTGTCAGCCTTTATCTAGTTTCTGGACTTCCATCTGAGTTTATAGGACTCTCAACTCATGAACTTTGCAGGTTGAAAAGGTCTTGTATTCCTCTAGTCACCTTAAAATACAAACCCCTGTAATTTAGGCAAGCAGGATCAGAACAGAAAGACAGCATTCTTTCCCTTAGTTTATTTCCCTTAGTCTTGTCTAAGCAATTTCTTTCCCCAGGTTATTGCCTTAAAAGTTAACACATTTGAAAAAATTTTTTTTCAAAAAGCTAAAACAAGCCCCCAAAAGACAAAAAAGAAGTCAAACCCTTCACAACAATGCCATTTTTATTTTATTTTATTTTATTTATTTTTTTAAAAGACTGTATCTTTACTGATAGTATTCCATTTGATAATTTGAAGAAAATTAAAGTAATGTGTGTTAATTCCATTGAGTATTCTTAGCAATGCATTTTAGATGTTCATGAATGAAATACTGTACCTATAATATTATTCAACCCTCTTTTTTACATAAAGGGTGTTTTTATTTTAGAAAAATTATTTTCCCTTTTGATTATCTTTTTTTTGACTCATTTATTTTTTATTATTTTTTTATTTATTTTTTATAGTGACACTGGTTAACAAAATCCAATAAATTTCAGCTGTATACTTTAACAGTAAGGCATATGTGTATTTCCACTGTGTGTTCACCTCCCATAGTTAGATTTCTTTCTGTCACCACATATTTGACCCCCTTTACCCCATCTACCTCTAGTCTATAGTCTATAGTCCATGTCCATGGGTCTCTGTTTGTTTATCCTGTTCATTTGTTGCTTTTAGGTTTATATCCCACATATAAATGATTTCATGTGCTTTTCAACTTTTTCTGTCTGGCTTATTTCACTTAGCATGATTATCTCGAGGTCCAGCCATGTTGTTGCAAATGGCAGTATTTCTACTCTGCTTATAGCCAAGTAATATTCCATTGTATATGGAATATTACCACAGCTTCTTTAGCCAATCCTCTATCATAAGACATTTCGGTTGCTTCCATGTCCTGGCCACTGCGAATAATGCTGCTATGAACATCCGTGTGCAAATATCTTTATGGATATGAGTTTTCAAGTCTTTGGGGTAAATACCCAGTGGAAGGATTGCTGGATCATATGGTAGATCCATTCTTAGTTTTTTGAGGAAACTCCATACTGTTTTCCATAGTGGCTGTACCAATTTGCAGTTCCACCAGCAGTGTATGCGGATTCCTTTTTCTCTACATCCTCTCCAACATTTGTTATTACTTGTCCTGTTGATTATAGTTATTCTAAAGGGTGTGAGATGGTATCTCATTGTGGTTTGGATTTGCATTTCCCTAATAGCTAGCAATGTTCAGCATCTTTTCATATGTTTGATGGCCATTTGTATGTCCTCCAGGGAGAAATCTCTGTTCAGGTCCTCTGCCCATTTTTTGGTTGGATCATTTGTTTTTTGGTTGTTATTGAATTGTGTGAGTTCTTTGCATATTTTGGATATTAGGCCTTTATTGGATGTGTTGCTTGCAAACATATTTGCCCATTCAGATGGTTGTCTCTTTACCTTGTTGTGGTTTCTTTTGCTGTGCAGAAGTTTTTTAGTTTGATGTAGTCCCATTCATTTATTTTAGCTTTTACTTCCCTTACCTTTGAGGTTAAATTCATAAAATCCTCTTTAAGTCCACGGTCCTTGAGTTTAGTTTCTATGTTTTCTTCTATGCATTTTATTGTTTCAGGTCTTATATTCATGTGCTTTAAGCCATTTTGAGCTAATGTTGGTGTGTATTGATAGACAACAGACTAGTTTCAATCTTTTGCAGGTGGCTTTCCAGTTTTCCCAGCACTATTTATTGAAGAGGCTTTTCTTTCTCCACTGTATGTCTTTAGCTTTTTTTGTCGAAAATTATTTGCCCACGTAAATATGGGATTACTTCTGGACTCTCGATTCTTTTCCACTGGTCCGTGTGTCTGTTTTTCTGCCAATAACCATGCCTTTTGGATTACTGTCGCTTTGTAGTATAATTTGAAGTAGGGCAGAGTGATGCCTCCAGCCTCATTCTTTTTCTCAGGATGGCTTTGGCAATTCGGGGTCTTTTGTGCTTCCATGCAAGTGTGATGATTTTTTGTTGTATTTCTTTGAAAAATGCCAATGAGATTTTGATGGAGATTGCATTAAATCTGTATAATGCTTTAAGTAAAGGTCATTTTGGCTATGTTGATTCTTCCAATCCAAGAACACGAAACATCTTTCCATTTCTTTGAATCTTCTTTGATTTCTTATAATAGGGTCTTGTAGTTTTCATCATATAGGTACTTCACATGTTTCATTAAATTTATTCCTAGGTATTTTATTCTTTTTGTTGCAATTGCAAAAGGAATTATTTTTTCCATTTCTTTTTCTGACACTTCATTATTAAAGTATAGGAACGCTATGGATTTTTGAATGTTGATTTTGTATCCAGAAACTTTACTGTATTTGCTTATTGTTTCTAGTAGTGTTCTTGTGCAGTCTTTAGGATTATTCTATATAGGGAATCATGTCATCCGCAAATAGTGACAATTTAACTTCTTCGTTTGCTATTTGGATGCCTTTTATATCTTTCTGTTGCTTGAGTGCACTCGCTAGGACCTCCAATGTTATATTGAATAATAGTGGCGATACTGGATATCCTTGCCTTGTTCCTGATCTTAGGGGGAAGATTTTTAGTTTTTCACCATTAAGTATAATGTTGGCTGAGGGTTTGTCATATATGGCCTTTAATATGTTAAGGTACTTTCCTTCTATACCGATTTTGATAAGTGTTTTGATTATAAATGGATGCTGTATCTTGTCGAAGACTTTTTCTGCACCTATTGATATGATCATATGATTCTTATTTTTTAATTTGTTTATGTGGTGTATCACATTAATCAATTTGCGTATGTCGAACCATCCCTGTGCGCCTCGGATAAAGCCCACTTGATCATGGTGTATCATCTTTTTAATATGTTGCTGTATTTGGTTTGCTAGTATCTTAATTTAGGATTTTTGCATCTGTGTTCATGAAAGTATAGTTTTCTTTTTTTGTGTTCTCTTTACCAGGTTTTGTTTGGTATCAGGGTAATATTGGCCTCATAAATTGAGGTGGGAAGTATTGCCTCCTCTTTGATTTTTTGGAAGAGTTTGAGGAGAATAGGTATTAAATCTTTGAATGTTTGGTAGAATTCACTGGTCAAGCCACCTGGTCCTGGACATTTTCTTTTTGGTAGGTTTTTGATGATTCTTTCAATTTCCATACTGCTGATCAGTCTATTTAGATTTTTCAATTCTTCTTAATTCAGTCTAGGAAGGTTGTATTATTCTAAGTAATGGTCCATTTCTTCTACATTATTATATTTGGTGTTATATACTTTTTCCATAGTATTCTTGTATGATCCTTTGTATTTCTGCGGTATTTTGTATGATCCTTTGTATTTCTGTGGTATGTTGTCATTTCCCCTCTTTTATCCCTGATTTTGTTTATTTTTGTTCTTTCTCTTTTTTCTTTAGTGTCTAGCCAGTGGTTTATCAATTTTATTAACTTTCTCAAAGAACCAGCTTTTTGTTGCATTTCTTTTTTCTACTGTTTTTGTTTTTAATTTCATTTATTTCTGCTCTAATTTTGATTATTTCTTTCCTTCTGCTGACTTTAGGCTTCATTTGTTCTTCCGTTTCTAGTTCTTTAAGATGAAGCGTTAGGTTGTTTATTTGGGCTCATTCTTCTTTTGGAGATAGGCCTGTAATATGACCACTTTTGCCATGTCTCAAAAGTTTTGATATGTTGTACTATCATTATCATTTGTTTCTATGTATCTCTTGATCTCTCTTTTTATTTATTCTTTGACCCAGTTATTCTTCAGCAGTATGCCATTTAATCTCTATGAATTTGTGGTTCTTTCCACTTTCTTTTGCAGTTGATCTCTAGTTTCAAAGCATTATGATCAGAGAATATGGTTGGTATGATTTCAACTCTCTTATATTGGTTGAGGCTGTCTCTTTGTCCCAGTGTGTGGCCCATCCTTGAGAATGTTCCATGTGCACTACAGAAGAATGTATAAGTAGCTTTTTGTGGATAAATGGCTCTGTATATGTCAATTATGTCCAGTTGGTCTAATGTATCATTTAAGGATGTTATTTCCTTATCGATTTTATGTTTGGATGACCTGTCTATATCCAACAGTTGGGTATTTAGGTCCCCTACTATGATAGTGTTTTGGTCTCTTTCTCTCTTTAGTTCTTTTAGTAATTGCTTTATATATTTCAGAGCTCCCTGGTTGGGAGCATAGTTATTAATAAGTGTTATTTCTTCTTGGTGCATGATTCCCTTTATCATTATGAAGTGTCCCCCAGTATCTTTCTTTACATTTTTTTATTTTGAAGTCTGTTTCATCCGATATTAGTACTGCTACTCCTGCTTTTCTCTGAATGCCATTTGCTTGAAATATCATTTTCCACCCTTTCGCTTTGAGTCTGTATTTGTCTTTGGAGCTGAGATGTGTCTCCTGGAGGCAGCATATGGTTGGGTTTTGTTTTTTGATCCATTCTGCGACTCTGTACCTTTTTATTGGTGAGTTCAGTCCATTTACATTTAGGGAAATTATTAAAATATGAGGTCTCTTATAGACATTTTATCTTTTGCTTCCTGGTAGCTCTGTGTTTCCATTGCTTCCTCATCCTTGTGTTTCTGTTTTCTTTATTTTGATTGGCTTTTCTGGGTTTTCCCTCTGGTTCTCCTTGTTTGATGTTATATATTCAGTTCTGAATCTTTCATGTGTGGTTACCAATATGAATATGTAAAGGATAGTTATAAATACACACGCGCGCGCGCGCGCGCACACACACACACACGCAGTCATCCATTTTCTTCTGCGCATGCCTTATCTCCATTCCCTTTTGGCAATTTGGATCTTTGAATCCTCCGCTTTTCAGTCATTGTCATCTTAGTTTGTCCCTATGTATGCTGAACGTTCATTACTATCTTGCTATAGCAGATCTCTTGTTTTTAAGCTTATAATGCCCTGTTCTTAGTAAGGGTTGCGCTCCTCTGCTTCTATTTGTCATTTTGTTTTAGATGAGCTGACCCCTTTCAGTATTTCCTGTAGTGCAGTCCTCATAGTGGAGATTCATCCTCAATTTTTGTATGTCTGGAAAGGTCTTTATTTCTCCTTCATATCTAAAGGAGAGCTTAGCTGGATACATTCTTCTTGGCTTGTAATTCCTTTCACTTAATAGCTTGAATATTTGATTCCACTCCTTTCTGGCTTGTAAGGTTTGTGCTGAGAAGTCCAATGATAATCTAATGGGTTTTCCTTTACAAGTTACTGTCTTCTTCTCCCTGGCTGCCTTGAGAATTCTTCGTCGTCGATTTTTGATGATTTTAATACAATGTGTCTTGGTGAAGGCCTTTTTGGCGGAGATAATTGGGTGTTTTGTTTACTGCTTGAATTCCAAGCTCCAGCTCATTCTTTAGATTTGGCAAATTCTCGTCAACTATTTGTCTGAAAATGCTTTCTAGTCCCTGCTCTTTTTCCTTGCCTTCGATAATGTCCATTATTCTTATGTTTCCTGTCCTGATGGTATCAGCTAGTTCTTGTATTTCTCTTTTATTACTTTTCATTCTTTGGTTTCTCTCTTCTTCCTTCCAATTTATTTCTAGATTTCTGTCTTCGATATCACTGATCCTTTCCTCCATTTGGTCAACTCTATTTCCCAAGGTTGCTATTTCATTTTTCAACTCTTGCAGTGTGTTCTTTATCTCTAGAAGATCTATTCTGTTCTTTTTGAGGGTTTCAGTCTCCTTGCTAAAGAACTCATTCTGCTCATCTAGTTATTTTTTCAATTCCTGAAATCGTTGATATGACTCGTTTCAGATCTCATTGAGTTTTTTCAGAATTACCATCCTGAATTCTGTCATTTAAGTTGCGTATTTCTATGTAAGCTTATTTTCTGGAGATTTTTCTCTTTCTTTCAGAGATGCCTTGTCACCAAGGTAGTTCATGTAGTGTTTAGTGGACTATTTCTCTGCCTGGGCATTAATGGAAGCATATTCCACTGTTTTGTTTTTTGGTTGTTTTGTTTGTTTGTTTGTTTTTCCAGAAAGAAGATTTATTATATAAAGGTCTCTCTTTAGCCTGTTGCAAATATGACACTTTTCCTTTGGTTTCCTGTAGCGTCTAAGCCTCTTGGATCCCTGATTTATATAAAGCCTTAATAATGCCTTTTTTTCTTATAGATGTTTAATCACGCTCACTAATCTCAGTTTTAGTTTCTGTTAGTGTCAGCAACAGTTTCAGTAGCATTGGCTCAGATTCCTCTGGGCTCCGCAGTTTTCGGTCTTGGAGGATATGGGGGAAGGGGCCCTCTGGGGCTGCGGCTCAGCCTTGATTTTGCAACCACAGTGGTTAAAACTCAACTGTCATCCTGCTTCTCTGCTTTCTGCCCTGATGACTGGGCACTGCTGCTGGCCGAGGCCACAGGGAACTCACAGCTCTCCCAGGCTATTCAGAGATGTTGCTGCACCTTCTCTCCTCCTCCTCCTCCTGCAGGGAGCTCCAGCTTCGATAGGCAGCTTCTTTGTTTCTCCCAGTCCACGATCCTACACCCAGAGTTCTGATCTGTGTTAGCTCTTATGCGCAGATCCCATGCTCAGATGTTCTGGTGTGTAGTTTAAGTGTTTTCCGTTTAGTTTTAGATGCTCAGGTTATTGTTGTTTCAAGGGGAGTGATCTGGGGACGTCTCTCACTCCACTATGTTTCTCCAAACTCAACAATGCCATTTTTAAAGTCAGTAGTTGAACGGTTATATTTAAATGTTCATCTCTTTATAGCTTATTCTAGTCTTTTATTAACTAGTATTTATTGAGCACCTATTAGGAGACAAAACTGAATATAATATGGTCCTTGCTTTCAAATCAGTGTGGGAAATAAATATAACTATTATGGAATGTGTAAGTGCTATATTAGAGGGACAAGCAAATGGGATGATGGTATTGGCTCTGCTTGGTTTTGGATGAAGCTTCAGAGAAGAGGTGATATTTGAGCTGAGTCTCAGGAATAAGTGTTCCTGGCAAAAAGAACCACCTGAAGAGTGCTTGATTTGGGGAAAGCGGGGAGGTGTTCAGAATGGCTGTTTACTAGTAGGTTATACCTTGATTCTGGGGCCACTAAGGATAGTAGTAAATGAAAATTAGTATTTCAGAAGTACATAGGAATTTAGAAATCTTGCATTTCATAATGGCAGCCAATTTTTTCAGTCATATTTACCTAGAGCTACCAGCATGAAGTTGGAAACCAGAGTAAAATCACAGGGATGTAAAGGCAATCTGGTTATAATATCTGCTACCTTGTTGGCCACTGGGGTTATTGTGACCTATCCAGGCAACTGGGTACCTCTTCTTACTCCTCCATGAACCTGTATACCTGTTTGAAGAGAGAGAACCATTCTTTGGTAAAAGCTATGCATATATAATCAGAAAGCTAATTTATGAAATTCCTAATTCATTCATTCTATGAACTTGAACTACAGTTATGTGCTAGCGACTATGCTAGGTGCTAGAAATACTATGGTGAAAAAACATCCATAGTCCCTGCCCTCACGGAGTTCACACCTAGCTATTCACTCTGATGTACATACTCTGAAGATATATGTGCTGTAATTCATGCTCTTAAGATTGTAAAATTTTCTTAGGATATAGACTATTCCGTGTTCTTTATAGCAAAGAACAGTGTGAGTATTCAAATATTGATCACCACTAATATCCTTTTAGACCTAGAGCAATATCTAGCTGTCATGATGCTTAGAACCAGGGAACGAGATACAGCAAGCCTAATCAATACAGGCTAGATTTGCATATCAACACAACAATGTATTTTATTAAATGTTTGGGTTCTTCAGTAGCTATTCATTGATGCATTCTTTTGTTTTCTAGGTTAATAATCCGGTTGCATGCGAAAGAACAACATGTTCAAGATATCATTCCTATAAATAGCCACTTTAGATGTGTTCAAGGTAGTAGCTTTAATCGCTTAGCTAGTTTTATAACATTTTTCTTTGGTCATTATTGCCTGTGTCATACCATACATATTTAAATTTGTCACTACATGTGAAATGAAATGTATTACTCTTTGCATAAAAAGATAACATTACTATTTTACCACTGAGAAGATGATCAGTGCTTTGTCTAAGAGGGCCGAAGGGTTATATTGAATAAGTGTATTCTCACTTGCTTCCCTGGCTGGGGGTTAGAGACATATGTAGTCTGTTGCCTGCATAGGTAGTCTATGCTGTCCGACCTATATGTGGGTTTAAGTAACATTCTTGGGTTTAACTGACACACTGCTCGTTGTAAAATAGCAAGGTTGCTAGGATTCATACACATTCAGCTCTTTCTCCCCTCACTCTCTGAAATTAAAACACTTGGCAAAATGCCTTAACAGTTTTTAATACCTTATATTCAATTGTGCTAATTCTCAAACCTTGCCATTGGTGAATTATAAGCGACTCCAGGGAGGAAATATTTGGCTTCCTGCCCTCAAATTTAGGGACCAAGAAAAGAAAATCTGTTGTTTCACCTGCTACAATGAGACTCAAAAATGAGGAGGCAGGGGAGTTGTGTAGGAGCTGTTGCTTCTGTCATGTCACATTGCTCTCGAAAGGAAATTGTTTACTAGAGAACAAATGCATTATGTTTCCAATGAGTCCATTAGCTTCATCAGACAGAAGCATTCTGTTTCAGCTATAGCTTCTTGGAAAATTTGAATCCTACCTTACATGGATTCTTTCTTAAACTACATTGAACATTTTTAATCACAAAACTAATATATATACTGTAAAAATGATGGAAAGAACAGAAAAATATAAAGAGAAGCAAATTCCCATCCTTCAGAGATAAACACCTAAGATTTACCTTTTTTCTACACTTGGAACTTTTAGAGTGGATAGGACTCATACTATATATAGTTTTTTTGTCTGTTCCATATGCCATCATAATATGAGTGCTTTTCCATGCTATTAATAGCTAGCTATACACTATTTTATGAATGGCTATTTTATAAATGGGTTATTTGCTAGTATAAATAGTAATTCGATGAACATCTATGTGCATAAATCTTCCTGCACATCTCTTATTTCCTTAGGATTTATTCCTATAAGTAGAAATACTAAGTGAGTGTGGCTTTTTAAGACAGTATGTGTTAAGAATTAAAATACCTGTAGTGAATAGTACCCACATTGTATAGAAGAATGAAGTTATAGCCATACAGCTTGCCCTGTGTTAGAGAGACATTGAACAAGGCACCTGCATGCCATAGCAAGTTGCTGAAGTCACCTTACTTTTCATGTTGTTACATACCCAGCCCTTTAAGGAGGAGAAAAGCCAAGAACATGACTTTAATATCCTATTAACTCTATACCTTTTTATACTACTTCTAGAGTCTCTTTTACCCTGTTTCTTTTAGTATTTTTAAAATAAGAAATAGCAGGTTGTTAGATTGGAATCTAAGAAAATATGTGCACACACATAATAGTTTCCTATAACCAAAAGAACAGTTACTTCCTTGAGTTTTCATATCTTTTCTGTTTTTTGACCTGTGCATCTATTTTGAAAATCTTATAAATACTCAGGTTTTAAATAATTAAAGTTACTAAAGAACATTGGTAAACATATAATAGCTATGTCCTGATGCCTAATTGTCCCTTGCTTCATCATGCTAGTAAGAATATTGAGACTATTTTCTAATATTACACAACTTAGTTTCTTACCAATTCCTTCTGTTGTGCCTGAATAACAGAGCCAAATATACAATCCAGGCTTGTGAGGGAGCTAGAAAAGGCTGAGACTACTCCATCTGGCTACAGTAGATCCAGGCTAACCTCAAGGAGTCAGTACCCACATTTAAACTAGCTGAGACGGTCTGGCAGGTGTTGGCCAAATACAAGGAAGTTAGGGATGACAAGAAGGGTTGGATCTAGACACTAGAGGTAAGAAAGGAAGTCGTGGAGAGCTATGGAGAAAAAAGAGAACTCTGAACTTGGAGACTATGCTTTGCTCCAATTTACACTTCCTTGTTGGGTGTTTGGACCCACAGATATTAATTGTAGTCTAAAGGTAAAGAACTTAAGATATTCTGTATTTCTAGATGGGACAGGGGCAGAGGTAATGGGATCATGGAAATTTTCAGAGACTAGATCTGAGTTAAAGTAATTCGCCTCTAGGCCTTTGGGGTCACTTCCTTGGCTTTTTACAAGAATTGCCTAAAGGATACAATTAAGTTATATTAAATTAATATGTTATAGTTGGGGAGAATTAAACTCATATTCACTTGAATTGACATGTTATATTCCCTACTATTGTCATTCCTTGATTTGCTTAGAGGTGTTCCGTTCAGTTACTTGATTCAGTTCATTTTTCTTTTAGTTGAATTGCTCATAATCTTTAGAACCCAGTGCTATTAAAATCCTTTTTTTAAAAAAAATGCTAACCAAAAAAAGCAAAGGATTTTTTAAAATATGTTCTACGCCCCAGGAGTGGTGACTGAGAGCAGCAGTTATTTAGTTAGGCATATACTTCTTTTGGTTGTAATGAATGGTTTTCTCATTTCTGATCCTGTTCTTCTTTTCCCTCAGAAGCAGAAGAAACTCTTTTGATTGATATAGCTTCAAACAGTGAGTATCTTTCTGAATGGAATTGATTTTCATTCAACAAATATTTACTTGAATTCGCACCCTATTTAAGACACCTTTTTTTGCACATCCTTTATCTTACCAACGTATCCTGTATTCTCCACTTTCTTCAAGCAACCATACGAATTAGCATTGTCTCCCAAAAACATTTAGGCTAAGCATAAGAAAAAACGGGTGGCTAGTAAGAATCTTTTAAAAAGTTGAAAAGATGACATACTTTTCTAATGCTGAACTTTTTTGAGCTACCAGTATTATTGCTATCAGTTAAATCATTGCTGTGAAATTGATAATTGTAGGAAGGCCTAGAAAATGTTTAAAGCACATAAGGTTTATGATTTTTTTTGCTGTTTTTTTAACTGCTGTTTTAAGCTTTTTCCCCTCACCTGCTTATTAATTTTACATGTTAAATTATGGTTTCCTTTGTTATATTATTTTGGGAGGCTGTATTGTCCTTCTTGTACCAGGCATACCTTTTTTTCTTAAAATAATTTTGGTATTTTATTTAAGCCCCATTCCCTCAAGGCATCCCTTCATTAGAGAGAACATGATCTCTTCTTACTGTTTTCATTCTTTCATTTGCATCTCTTTGAAGCAAATCATCATTGACTTTCTATGCAAACTGTTCTTTATCATATGATTATACTGTGTTATGGGGAGGAGAAAATAAACATTTGAATGCTACTGTGACAATTCTGTGGTTGCTATGGAAAAGAGTATGTGACCACATGAATCTAAATCAAACTGGTTGCCTTATCTCATGATCGAGTCCTTACATGAGTGGGGCTTGGCTCTTAGCTTGGAGCTGTGGATTATACATACTTTTATTTAGACACAGTCCCTATCCTTGGCACCATTAATTTGCATTGAACAGTTTACATGGGCTTTTTCTGGTTTGGGTTCTATTATTCTTTTCTTTGGTCATGGACTTTGGAAGTCTAAGGGCTGATCCTGAAAGGCTAAGTAAACTCAGCTGCTGGCTTCTACTGCAGGTACACAAGAAATCAAAAATAACTTAATATCTATGTCTTATTGTGCTTAGAAAGGAGAAGGCAAAAAGAACACTAAAAAAGCAAAATATGAGCAAAGGTAACTGATGCTGCTAAAAAAAACATACTGAAATGTCCTGCTCTTGATGTGGAAATAGGTATTTAATTCAAAGCTGAAAAGTTAAACCAAGCTGTGCCTTTTCCCTTATAAACACCTAATTTATGGCATTAGTTTTTTTTGGTTTGGTTTGGTTTTTTACCTCTCCTACATAGAAATTAGACACGTGTTGTTTTGTCCAGAGTTCAAGTTATTAGATCATAACCATTTGAATTTTTGTTATTCCTTTGTGATTTCTGTCCACTTAGTAATATTTACACCGAAACCAGATTTTATCTTCATCCTCGGGCTTCATACATAAACTTTAAAGTACATAGTATGTTACAGGAGAGGGACCCTGGGTTTGTTAGGCAGGCCTGATTTTAGTGTAAATATGTATTTTCCCATTATCTGGATGTTGATAGTAAATGGTTTCAAATCATTTTTTTCTGATGTCCAGATAATATATCTTCATTATATACAATTTGAAATTTTCAAAAAGTTTAAAGTATCAAAATTATGCTCCTGCAATCTAGAGATCACCACTGTGTTTAACATTTTTATGTATCTCTTCTACTCTTTTATTTATGCTTTTACATAATTGGAATCCTTTTATGTAGGTTTTATCATGCATTTTCATTTAATGTTGTATTGCGGCATTTTCCCGTGTCATTTAAAGATATTTAAAAACATGATTTTTAATGACTAAGATTTCAACACAGATATGTGCCAAACACTCCTTTATTTATTCATTATTCAACATATATTTGTTGAGCACCTTTTATTTGCCAGGCTCTAAGTGCTACACAAGCAGTAGAGAACCACATAGATAAGGTTGCTGTTCCTGCTTTGATTCGTCTTCTGTGCTATTTGGTACTAGTGTTATATAGATACCTATAATTCATTAATCCATTCCATAGAAATATGAATACCTTTTAGGTGCTAGGCACTGTGCTAGATTTTAGGGATTATAGCAGAAAACAATATAGTCATGGTACTTCATAGAACTTAGTGCAAGAAACAGATTTGAAGTTGAAAGTATAGATACATACTTACAAAACTTGCAGTTTTGATAAATGCTGTCAAGGAGAAATACAAAGAGTTTATAAGAGGGCTAACTAAATTAGGCAGGGTGATCAGGGGAGACCTCTTTGAAGAAGTGACATTTAAATTGAGACCAGAGGGACTAAGAGGTGAATATGGGGAAGAAAAGAGTACTCCAGGTAAAGGGAACCACATGTGAAAAGGTCCCAAATTGAAAAATAGCTTGACACTTTCTTGAAATGAAAGAAGGCTAGGGTGCCTGGAATAAGGCTTAGGCACCAAGGTAGGATGAGCTAGAGCCAAATCCGATAGGATCTTCTAAGCCATGATAAGGAATCTGGATTTTTAGATTTAAAAGAAAATAGGAAGAATATGAAAGATTTTATATTGGAATGTCATCATTTGCATGGAAGCCAGTTAGGAGGCTGTTTTGGTAGTTTAAGCTAGAGAGTGTGGTAGAAGTAGAGATGAAGAGAAATGGAAAGATTTGATTAATGTTTTTGGAGGTTAAATCAACAGAGGTTGGTTTGGGTGTAGTAGTGAGAGGAAGAGAAGGGTCAAGGATGAATCCAGGTTTCTGGCATGAATGTGGTTAATGGTACCACTTGTAGATATAAGAACATTACGGGATTACAAGAGGAATGATATTTCCTATGGGGGATCATAAATTCACTTTTAGCTATGTTTAGTTTAAGATTTCTTTGAGACATTTGAGTGTAGAGGATAAAAGTTGTGAATGTATGCATCTGAAGCTCAGAAGACAGGTCTGGGTCACTAGCACATAGTTGGTATTTGAAACCAAGAGTGATGATATGATTGCATGTAGAGCTGTGCCATCAGATGCAGTAGCCACGAGTTACATGTGCCTATTTAAATTAATTAGTAATAAAACTGGGAATTCAATTCCTCGGTTGCACTAGTCACATTTCAAGTGTTCATTAGCCACGTGTGGTCATTGGTTGCCATATTAGACAACACAGTTATAGAACATGTCCCTTATCACAGAAAGTCCTATTGGACAATGCTATAGAGTAAGTAAAACTTTTAGGATTGAACTCTAAGGAACTCTGCTTTGTAAAGGTTAGATAGAGAAGGAGATACCTCAAGGGGCACTGAAAACTAGTGATGAGAGAGATTGAGAGAGAGAGAGAGAGAGAGAGAGAGAGAAAGAGAGAAAGAGAAAGAGCGAAAGAGAAACTATGTGAATATGGTGTCATAGAAGTCTTTAGAAAAAAATATTTCAAGGAGTGGTCAACTATTGATTTCTGCTAATAGGTCAAATGAGATGACTGAAGAATATCCATTGGATTTAGCAATGTGGAGGTTATTGGTGACCTTAACAAAGCCATTTCATAAGGGTTGTGGAAACCAAAGTCATTTTTGGAGTGAATTAAAGAGAAAAATGGGAGGTGAGGAAGTAGCTTGGTTTTTTGAAGAAGCTTGACTGCAAAGAAGAATATAGATATGGACTAGAATTGGAGGGAAATATGGGGTTTAGGAAGATTTTTTGTTTTTAAAATGGGGAGGATCTAGAACACAATTTAATGCTGATGAGAAGTAGCCTATGAAAGGGAGAGGTTAAAAATATTGGGAGGAAGTGTCTAGGAATGATTGTGAGTGTACAATTTCCGAGAGAATCAGAGAGGTTGTAATTCAAAGAGAGGGTGACCTTTGATAGGAGTACTTTTCTTGTATCAGAAGGGAAAAGAGATGAGTAAAAATACAGGATGGCTTCCATTTTCTCTGAAATATGAGGTGAGGCAATCAACTTGTAATGAGAGGGCTTGAAAAGAGGGGGATCCAGAAATCGAGGATAAATGAGAAGGTATGAAATAGTTGTTCTTGATAGTCATAGGAGACTGATTGACTATGGAAACTTAGTTGCTTCCTATCGTAGAGTGCCCAATTGAGGTTAGTAATCAATTTATAATGGTGTGTGTGTGTGTGTCTGTGTCTATGTGTACACGGATTAAGTACAGAGAAGGCAATTAGTTGGATTTCTGAGGGTTGATTGTTAGCCAGGTAGGTGCTATGGAAGAACAGAGTGGTAAGGCAGTTCTGGGTATTTGGAACAGAGTATAATGATGTCATATGTTTGGTAAAAAGGGAAGCGAAAGTAGGAGGGAGTGAATGGATACTGAGGAAGTGAAGGGATCAATGAGCTGGAGGTTCCCATGTGAGCAAGTAAGCTGGAAGAAGTAACAGGTCAGAGTGGGATGTCTGAATTAGAGTTTTATGAAGTGGTGATGTTTCTATGATGAAAAGGTCCAGGGTATAACTGAGGGAGTTCCAGTAGGGACTGAGGGAGTATGTGGCTGAGATGGAGGGGCAAGATCATTGGATAAGGAAGTTGAAGGCATTGACCGGGTTTTCTGTGTTAATTTTGAAGGGACCCAAAATTAAGGCAGAAGTTTGAGTGGAGAGGAAGTCTTATGAGTCAGGTATTGAACCCTGGATTCAGAATTTTCTGGGAGGATAGTAGATGATCTCATGGAGGAAGGAATAGAAGAAGCTGGTATAGCCCATTGGGTGAGACTCAAAGGAGAAAAGATTTTACCTCAGGGAGGAGAGGGAATGGCCTGGAGATAGCATTATGACAAATAAGGACACCAGTCTTAAATTACATAGGATATGAGAGACTATAAACAGCCTTCACTTCAGAGAGCTACAGGGAGAGTTCTGTTCTCAGGGACCAGTCAGTTGCAGGTGACTCTGATTTTCAATCTGGATGCACATTAGAATCACTCAGAGAGTATTTTAAAAGCTACCAATGTGTGGGCTTTACCCACAGAGATTGTTTTATTGGCCTGGGGTGGAGCCCAAGTATCAGTATTTTAAAAAGTGCCTCTAGTAATTCAAATACAGCCATAGTTGGGAACCACTGAGTGATGCAGGGAATGTTCAGAAGAGAAGTTGAGGATCTAGGAGTGTTTGCTGATTACAAAGAGTCCAGAGGGTTTTGGAAGGGAGCCAAGTACAAGGTTAGGTCGTGGGATAATTTGTCCTCTTTCCCATGCAACATGTTGAGGCAGTATCTAGTGTTATTTTGTAAGCAATTTCTGGAGTCTTCTGTTTGTTAAATGGATTAGTTTATTTTTTATGTTTGCTAAAATATATCTTTCAAGGATTATGGGAGAGAGGTATATGTTCTTGTTCTGTTTCTTTCAGATAGAAACTTCTCTCTCTCTCTCTCTCTTTTTTTTTTTACTGCTTCTGATATAAATTATCTGAGAAAGAAAAGATTGCTCATACCCTGAAGGAGTTTTCAAGGCTGTTCCTAATTGGTGATCTTTGTTTTCCCCTCCTCCTTACAGTGGCACCATCGTTCATTTTCTTATTTCTGGTCCACTTGGATGCCTTCTTTTTCATTTCTCTGTTTTCATCTCTTTTCTTCTTCTGACCATTAAATCTATGAAGATAGAAACTTAAGGAAAGGCAAAGGAAAAGAGGAGAGTCAAAGGTTCAGAAGTGAATTTCCACCATAAGAAACTGGGATTTTCTTTTGTGGCCATGCCACCCTAAACGTGCCCGATCTCATCTGACCTCGGAAGCTAAGCAGGATTGGGCCTGGTTAGTACTTGGATGGGAGACCACCTAGGAATACCAGGTGCTGTAAGCATAAAAAAAAAAATAAAAGAAACTAGGATTTTCGTTTTCTCACTTCTTTATTACTTACAAGTGTGAAAAAGTCCAGTTAAACAGTTATTTATTAAATGCCTTCTGTCTGCAAAGTCTGTCATCATTATTGCCTGTAAAGTGACCAACCATCCCTGTTTGCCTGGGACTTTCCCGGCCTTAGCTTTGAAAGTCCTGAGTCCTGAGAAGTCCCTCAGTCCCAAACAACCCTGTGTAGACCATCAAAAGTTACGTTGGATAACCTGTATGTGCCCCCTGCCTCTTGCTCTTAAGTAGCTTATAGTTTCCAGAGGAATGAGAAAGCAATACATATAATAAGTCAGTTAAAATAAATATATAAACAAGTACATAGGTTTCCTGGATCACCATATCCAGATGATTGATACAGATGATAACTATAGGGCATCAGAAAAAGGGAGACAGTATGTTGTATACATAAGAAACTAAAGTCCTAGATAACCTCGCTTCTAATTATACTGTTTTCCAATTGGCTATACTTGAACCAAACCACTCATGACCATAGGTCATTATATTGCTTTTGTGAGTTTATTCAAGATGTACATTTTTCTCTTGTAATGAGGTATAGATGCTTCTTTTCAGAATGACTCAAACCAATCCCACAATTCTTTTCTTTTTTAATTAGTTTGTAAATTCAGTTGGCTAAGTATAGTTTGTACCTAGGAACAAGCCATCCTATTTCCTTTATTCCCTTCATGCTTCAGATACTCTTACTATATGATCTGGATTTAAAATAGTAGGAATTTCCAGCTGAGAGATGGGGGAAGGGTAGTTGGAGAATTAATCTTTTACTAGAATTTGGTGGTCCCTGCATTAACATCTAAGAGATATATCAGAATGTAGAAAACTATGATTTTAGTATGTATCATATCACTCTATTAGGCTGCTCATTGACATAGTCATTAGCCCTTTAGATTTCCTTCTCCACATCACCCCTAAATCCTGCATCTCCCTACTACCACCACTACCACCATGATGAATACCTTGATCTTGTAGACTGCTTCCTATATTAGAGGTCTGGGATATTTGTGATGTGGACCTTGTCTTATTAAACTGGTAAGTTGGGAATACAATCCCAAGAAAACATTGTATTCCATAGCTCTGTGTGTATGGATTTCAAATCTCTTTAGGTGGCTGCAAAATTCGGATTCAGGGGGACTGGACCAGAGAGCGCCGCTTTGAAATCTCTGATGAGGAGAACTGTTTGAAGTTCTTGTCAAAGGTCCTTGCAGCTCAGGAAGGTAACTCAAGACTCAGAAGTTTTCTTTCTACTATTTTAATGGGAGTGAAATTCTGATATGCTGATACAGAGGTAAGCGGCCGTGAGCAAAGTACCTCACCCCCTGAGCTTTGATAGCTGAATTTCTTTAAATTCAGAAATGACCCCAGGGATGGGTTAGGGAACAAGTGTATTCGACTTTAAGGACACTGAGCCAATTTCCAGAATCTCTACAGTCATGGCATGGACATCTTACTGCAGACTGTAATCTGCCTTCTACTCCCAGATGATCCCCAAGCTGCCCTCATTTTCTTAGTCTTTTCCTTTATATTCAAGAATACTACTGGCCCTGCATTTGAAGAGTGCTGAGTGAATGGCTTTTGGTTATGGTAAATTCTGCTCAATGAAGGGCTCCTCAGTTTCTGACCATGAACCTTATCTCTCCAGCACAGTCACAACTTCTTGTTCCAGAGCAAAAGGACTCATCCAGCTGGTACCAGAAATTAGACACTAAGGACAAACCTTCTGTCTTTTCAGGTACTGAAAAGATTCTTTTCCTGGTTGTTTTGCTCATTGCTGAGTCAGTAAATTTTATCTGGATAGATAAAATAATGTAGATTAATGTCAACGTCAGACACTTCCTATAGAGTGGTTGTATGGAGTCCATGCCCACTGACTGTCGTACACTCCTTATTCTTTCTGTGGTATGTTAGCCCTTCAGGAGCCAGCTTAGCAGTGTGGTAAAAAATGCAGGTACTAGAGCCACACTGCCCGGGTTTGAATTCCAAATTCTACAACATACTAGTTATATGACCTTGATCAAGTTACTCAACAACTCTTAGCTTTCATTTGTTTTTCTGTGACATGGGAAGATTTTTAATAGCACTGACCTCAGTGGGGATCTTTGCATTGACTAAGTGAGATAATAATATAATCCCTTACTATCAACCAAGCTTTGTGCTAAGTCTTCAGCAAATGTTAGCACTCATGTAAGGTCCAAATTAATGTAACTTACTGTTGTTCTAGTTAATATGTCAAGTACTTCAAGGACAGACATGCATCTTCCCCCAACCTAAGTTATCATTACCTTTTTGTTTGGTATTTGCCTTTGACCATGTACTGATCAAATCAAAACCACTGATCAAAGCAAAGCCCTATCTATCCTGGCTAAGTTGGATGTTAGCTCTCCCTCCTTTGACACTGGGTTCTGTTCCTTCAGGGCTTCTTGGATTTGAGGATAATTTTTCATCTATGAATTTAGACAAGAAGATAAATTCACAGAATCAGCCTATGGGGATTCATCGGGAGCCCCCACCTCCACCCCCTTCAGTGAACAGAATGTAAGTCCCATGTCAAAACATATTTCCCATGTAAGTGACTTTTCTATTTTAGGCAGTTTCACTTTTGAATTTCTCATTTATTTGCTAGGCTTCCACGTGACAAGGAAGCTTCTAACAAGGAACAGCCCAAAGTGACCAACACCATGCGGAAGCTCTTTGTACCAAATACCCAGTCTGGGGAGCGGGAGGGTCTCATCAAACATATCCTGGCAAAGCGAGAGAAAGAATATGTCAACATTCAGACTTTCAGGTACTCTCTTTTACTTACTGAGGTATAGCAGAAAATGGCCTTTTGATATTTAAGGTATTAGTTTAATTAGCTTAATTAGGAGTCAAAGCATAATAAAAAGGAATGGTCAGCTAATTCAAGACCCTGTCTCTATCCAAAATAATGCAAATACTACAATTTCTCTTGGATTTTCTAACTACTGATGATACCATGTCTATTAATGTTTCTATCTACTCTTAGAGAACCAAATCAAGCTCACATGTACTAGAGAACTGTTCCTTAGCACATTCCATAAGCAAGTATGTTTATCTACCTGGCCTGCCAAATATTTCCCCACTAATATTGGAAAATTAAAGCCCACCATTACTACTAGATCTTAACTTACTTAATTTTAATAGTTAACTAATGAAAGTTTTGCCTAATCCTCTTGATAGTGAAGTCTGTCTTGGATTTTTCCCTCTGTATTATATTTTTCATGTCACCTTGTTGATATCTTCTTTTCTGGGCCCAGTGTGTATGGTATGTGGTATGGCATGGCCTAGTATGTTTCCCAGTGTACAAAGCAGTAACACTTTGTTATTTGTGAATAGCCTGTACCCTTCTAGCCCAAGATTCCAGTCACATGTGCCATCACATTATGCCTCATTTATTCTAATTTAATTGTAACTATATCCCTGTGACAAAACCTCCAGTTCCTCTTCTTCCCATCATGCTTATATTTGTATATAAACAGTTAAGACAATCATGAGTTTTCCCTTGTGCTTACCCCCTTAATACTGTATCTGCCTCAACAGAATTTCCTACATGAGTGTCCTTGTAATCCTTTGGGAAGTAAGTTTTTGGATTCAACTACAGCTCCTTACACAACAGTTATCCATAACAGACATGCTTATAGCATGAAGGTACCTCTTTACCATCCACAGACTCTCTCTTCAAATATGAGTTCGAATGGAGTTTAATTGAAAGGAAATGTGGTAGAGCAATTAACTCTGTGTATTTAAAATAGAGACTTGGTTCCTTTTTGTAGATTCACCTAATGTAAAACTTAGAATAAGTTCACTGCCTTTGTGTTCTACATACAGAAGGTTTTACTTATGTGTGTGGCAAAACATTTGAGAAATTATGTTGGCTTATCGTGAACATACCATTGTCTTAGAAGTGATGAGAGAACTTCCATTAGTTCATTCTTGACCTTTGTTTTCACATTATTTTTTGGTATTACATATTAGATTTTTTGTTGGAACTTGGAACGTGAATGGCCAGTCTCCAGATAGTGGATTAGAACCATGGCTGAACTGTGATTCGAATCCTCCTGATATCTACTGCATTGGGTAAAGAACACGTCTAGAATTTCCTTTTGGCTATGTTTAGTGTTAGTTCACATGACATTTTGCCTTCTTTTTTTTAAAAAAAACTATTTGGTAAAAACCTACTGTAGACTATAAATGAGAGTTAACTTGTAGGTCAAATTTGTGAGATCACAAAGGAACAGATACCTAAAATGGTGTAAGGAAGCATCTAGATCTCTCGAAAGACATAGAAAACTATGTTCTTCCTAGAAACTAAGACATGACTTCAATTCTAACAGTGTCTATCCCTAGGATATATAAGCAAAGCTCTACTGTTACCCCATATGGAGGTTTTTTTGTTTAAATCTTGTATAGCCTGTGCATATGCTTGTGGGGAGTCTTTGAAAAAGAAAGCTACTTGTCCTTACTGATCACCTGGGTCAACAAAATAGTTCTTTAAAATTTCTCTTTTCCATGCTTTTTTTTCATCTGATGTCTCATAATAGGACAGGAGGTAGTCAGAGATAATTATGGGATATGTATAGATCTCACATCCTCTTGCTTCTCAGATTTCAAGAGCTAGACTTGAGCACAGAAGCCTTTTTCTACTTTGAATCCGTAAAAGAACAAGAGTGGTCCATGGCTGTGGAAAGGGGTTTGCATTCCAGAGCCAAGTATAAGAAAGTAAGCCACATTTAATTATCTTTTTTAGTATATGACTAAATAGAACTCCCTAGAAGTTATTCTTGTTATCTATGGCTTGTTCCAAAAGATGGTTTAATTGCATTCTTTCCCACATATAATATGGGAACAGGGCAGACTAATCCTTTTTATACCTATTTCCTGGGGAAAAAAAATTTCCCTGAGCTTCCCGATTCTATATATTCATAGCTTGGGTAGCTTTTAGGAGAAAGAAAAAAAGAATTTTGTTCTCATAACAATAATTAACTCAAACTAATTACATGTAAGGTAACTGATTTGTGCACTAAGAGTTAAGATTGAAGTTGTTAACCAACATGGTCAGAACTGGATGCTTACAGAAAAACAGTCTGAAGCATGTGGGTACTTAGGGTATGCTTTGGAATCAGAGCACGAATAGAAGTGTTGCGGAGTTTAAACGAGTTCTAAACTTGGTTGCAAGTCAAGAGTAGAGTTGACTTTAGCAAGGTGGACCAATTTGTTGGTCTTTAGAGGGCCCAAGGTAGAGGCTACCAGAAGAGGTATTTTAATTTCAGGGCTACCATAGTAAGACCTGTAAAAGGAGTCATCTGCCTGAGTAATTTTTGTCTATATCTTCTAACAGTTGATGTAGGTTATAAAACTCCTGATGGTGTTATAGGTCCCTAGCTAATACATATTTCAGACATTACTAGCTCTAGTTCACAGATTTAAAATGATCGAAATAAAAAGGATTGCTGTTTTATAAATGTCAATTTCTTAGGAAATTGGAAATTGGAAACTAGGAAGGAGGGGAAAAAGGAACAAGCTGGGATAGAGGCTTTCTCTTTATTATTTGAATTTTTAATGCTCCTTACTTCTGATAGGCTAAAAAGTGATTAAAATAATGAGTCTAGAGCACAGTTCACTCATTGTCCCCAAAGACTTTTAACCCTTACTCGTCAGAGCCAGATAAGAGTTCACCAGAGAAATTTCGTTCTTGATTTATGAGGTCAACTAGGAAATGAGATGATTTGGATTCAAATTTGGGCATCTTTCTATCTTTTTGGTAGAAAATTAGTTGTGGGAAGTTAGATATGTGGTATCTAAAAAGAGTGGTATTAACATGAACTTTTCTAACTCCCTGGAACTCGTAGGTTCAACTAGTTCGCCTTGTTGGGATGATGCTTTTGATATTTGCCAGAAAGGATCAGTGGCGATATATCCGTGATGTTGCTACAGAAACAGTTGGAACTGGAATCATGGGGAAAATGGTGAGTACCTTAGGAAATGAGCTTGATTGTTATTTATGTCTGTATGAAGTTCAGTTGATACATGTGTCTTTGTTCCAACTGAATAATTACTCTTGCCAACAGGGAAACAAGGGTGGGGTAGCTGTGAGATTTGTATTTCACAACACTACCTTTTGCATTGTCAATTCCCACCTGGCTGCCCACGTGGAAGACTTTGAGAGAAGGAATCAAGATTATAAGGACATCTGTGCACGAATGAGTTTTGTGGTCCCAAATCAGACCCTCCCACAGCTGAACATCATGAAACATGAGTGAGTGGTTAAATCTCCTTTAGCCTTTGAATAGTGGGGCTGAGAAGAGATTAAACATGGCAGGAAACTATAGAACTGTGACGAGTGAGGGATTACCACTTAGGGATTGGGAGTCACAAAGAAGAGAGGACTTTTGAGAAATAACAGATTCATTGAGGCAGAGAAATTGGATTTGCTATCAGGGGAAAGGTTAGTTCTGTTAGAGAGCATCTAGAGTAATGCAGAAAGGGTCTGTCAGTTGGAGTCAGTTTTTTTTTTTATCATTACAAAATAGAAATGTTCATCATGAATGTAATAATAGATAAAATTAAAAGTAAAATTTCCTCATCATACCCTCTGCTCTCCCCAGCCAGTCCCTTTCTCCAAAGGAAACCACTGTTAGCAGTTTGGTGTGTATCCTTCTAGGTCTGTGCTGTCCAATATGACAGCCAGTAGTCATGGGTAGCTAAGGGTACTGGAAAGCAGCTAGTTTGAGTTGAGATGTCCTGTAAGCATAAACTAATCAGTGAGTTTCAGAGATTTCATATGGAAAACATGTCAAATTTTCAAAATTTTAAATATTGATTACGTGTCGAAATCATAATAATTTGGATATATTGAGTTAAATGAAATTTATTGTTAAAGTTATTTTCATTTGTTTCTTTTACTTTTTAAATGCAACTACTAGAAAATTTTTAATTACCTTCACTATGTGCATTGTATTTCTTTTGAATAGTGTTGTTCTAGACTTTGTCTATGCACATATACATGCCTACTTGTTATATAGGACTATATTATTCTATTCATTGTGGATCTCTTTTCAAGCCAGTATATATAGATCTACATTATTCCTTTTAATAGCTGTGGCATTAAGAATAAGGGTGGCAAAGATTTAAAGACCCCAGTGAATCAGTAGGATAATATAAGAGAAAGGCTAGTGAAGAATGAGACTTAAGGATATAGAAGCAGAAATCAGTTGAGAAATGTATTGAGTGGTAGAAAATGATTAGTTGTAAATTAGTTTGGAAAAAGTCATTTGAGATGGGAATTATAGGAAAACAAAAGATAATTTAGGGGTATTAGAATCAATAGAGAGTAGGGTGATTGAGGACAGAGTAGGGAAGAGTAGCGATGTTGGCCCGTTTCCATATAGTCTCAACAATTAGGAACATATGAAATTCTTTTCCACAGTGAAATCAAGACCTTGACATTAATGTCATAAAGTTGCCCTGAAATTTTATAGATTTATTTCCCTAAGGTTCCAGAAATTTCATGTTGCACTTAAGATTGGCAGAGACTCATTCAGAACTTGCAATAGCTTATAGGAGAATCCATTTTGATACAGTTTCAGGGTCTCACCTGTGGGATTCTCAGCACATTTAAGAGTCTGTTGCTGTGATTGGGAGCCTGAGGATCACATGGGAGCCTGCATCCCATAGTATGCCAGTTTCTTTCCTGCCTGGGATTTGGAGTGCAGATCTGGTGCAGCGATAGACAGATTGGCTGCAGTGGAAAGCCCCAGATTCACTTTTCCTAGTGAGCCCTGCCTATGAGAGCTGTTGTTCAGGCCACGCAGACCTTAGCAAAGAGTCTGCAGAACATCAGGGCTTAGCGAGGCAGAAAACATTCAGATTCCCCAAGAGACCTGGCAAACAACCAGGCAAAATTTTACTGAAAGCTAGTTCAGTAAATAAACTACATGGTTCTCTCAGGCAGTTAACTCCTTGGCTTCTGAATCCCATACATATACTGTATTTCCCCATCTTTGTTCTTCATGTATGGAGTGCCTATCCACCCACATATTTTGTAATCCCTAGTCTCTCTCAGGTTGTCAGATAGCGATAAATGAATCCTTATCAATAATCTACCCATTTTTCTGCTCTCCATTCTTCTCTGATTGATTTTTATGCTAATTATTGGTACTTCATTTATATATTTCTTGATCTTCAGTGTTGTTATATGGTTGGGAGATTTGAACTATAGACTTTGCATGCCTGATGCCAATGAAGTGAAGGGTCTTATTAACAAGAATGACCTTCAGAGACTCTTGAAATTTGATCAGGTAAGTATATTTTCATTTTATAGGTACTTTCTTAGATAGCAGATAAAATTGTTAGGTTTATGAGATAGATGTGTGGAAGGTGTGACTTACTCTAGAAATAGATGGAAAGGTCTCATTGTCTTGGGGAACAGTGTGACTAGTGATGCAGTGAATACACACAAGGTTTGTAGTGCATTTATTAAGCACTTAGGTGGTAGAAAGAGAGATAGTTTTAGTGATAAAAATATATAAGGTTTATTCATCAAGTCTTTATCAAGAAGAGATTTGTGTCAGTAAGTTGAGGAATGGTTGGGATGAATTGGAGAACACTTCCTGGAGGAAGTGGGCCTTCAGCTGTGTTGATGTAGTTTGGCAGATGGAGCAGGGAAAGCTGCTCTGTGATTACTTGGCAGGCTCAGCAACATCTTGGCAGTAAAAGGGAGGCCCTGTGAGGGGATTGGGAAGCACAGAAGAAAAGTCTGGTACAAATAGCACAGACTGTGGTCTGATAAAAATTGATTGAAAAGTTTGGGATAGCTAGGTTATGGATGCTAAAACCTGTGGGGAAAGCATCGATTTGGTAACATGTATATAAAACTTGATATTCAGGAAGCTAGTTTTCTGTTAATTTTCCTTGGAACCTAGCACGTGACTTGAATTTTTATTTCAGCTTATGGATACTGGCTGCTAAAAGTGAATGTTTCTTAATGAGGAAAGAAAATGTTTCAACTTGATTTGAATGTCTTTAAATCTTTGTGTGAGACCTTTTGATTTTCTTTAGTTAAAATTCAGGTGTTTTATAGTAGAATGGTTTTTGTAGTAAGCCTGTCTTGGCCAAGTCTTCCTTCGCATTGAGGTTACCTGGCTAATTTCTTTATATGGCATCCTCTCCTGCCTCCAAAGAGCATACAGTTGGAATAAATTTGGAGTCTTATGTAATTCTAGTAAATAGTTGAGCAAGGATAACTTTCAAAATGATCTGTAACTATTTGCTGAATTTGGCTTTCGGAATTATTCATTCAACATTGTGTGCTTTTTTTAAAAATTAAAATTGTACTGGATGGTTCCTGTCCAACTTCAGGGAACTGGTGAGTTTAGGTGCTGTGAGGCTACAGAAATTTTATTTCATAAGGTACAGAAATTTTATTTATGTACTCTGACAATGGCAAAGGCTGTGAAATTAGATACTTAGGAATGGCTGATCAGTATGATTGTCACTTATTTTAAGATGGTATTACCCTGCTTATGTGATGCTTCTTTCCCTTGCCAGCTAAATATTCAGCGCACACAGAAAAAAGCTTTCGCAGACTTCACCGAAGGGGAAATCAAGTTTATCCCCACTTATAAGTATGACTCTAAAACAGATCGATGGGATTCCAGGTAAAGTAGCAAGAACCTCCTCATGGAATATGTTAAGACCCTATATTATTTCTGTCCATCCATACTGGTGAAGGGCTAGGAAATTTTTAGGTCATGCAGAAGCAGATATGAAAAATCTAATGGCTCAGTACTATTACAGAAGTTTTTAATTCATGTGTACTCAAAGGTGAGTGTATCTTAAAAACGTGTAACTTCTATATCAGGGCTGTTAAAGTTTTATGGACTGCCTGCAATGCCTTATTTCTGTCACCTCAGCAGACTTGCTTAGATTTTTGACCTTCCTGATCTTGCCCCTATTTCCTTACCATTGCCCTGTTCTGTTTTTTTTCCAAACTGTTTCTTAACTTTTTAACTTAAGACACCAGGAGATGAAAACAAAGAGCCATGAAAGGTTTTTCTAGCACAGTGATTCTCAGTCCTGAGTACATATTAGAATCTCTTCGTGCTTTAAAAAATACTGATGCCTGGGCCCAACCTATGTAACTGATAATGAAAGCTGAGACCCACTGTCTGGGAGGCCCTTTGATTTCCTAATTACTCTCAGTAAAGTGCCATTGTCATTCCATTCCTGGTAACTACTTGTCTTCTACCTACCATCTATTTCTTTGTTTCCTGTGGTTTGCTGGCTGGCTGAGCCCAGAAACTCGAAAGAGTGAATCCCTGGGTATATTCATCTTCTTTAGACTCAGAGAGTAATAGAGTGTGGTAAGGAGAAGTCTGTGCTCCACAGGAGCTGGTCAGCAAGTGAAAAGAGACACTGACAGGAGATCTGTACACTGGCCTTATTTCTTACACTCACCTGACTTAAGAATCAACTTACAAGCTACTGATAAGAACTTATTTGTGTCACCTTCTGGATCAAGTGTATGAGGTTGGTTATTTTAATAGAATGACGAGTGGGCATTTCCCCTATCCTTGATACTCTATAGGCTCTTATGTGTTCAGACTTGGCATACTTAGATGTTAGTTCATTTCTATTACAAGAAGCTAGGCTTGTCCATAAAAGTTCAGGTTTAAAGGAGAAATCTCTACTATTACTCATATCCAGAGATTAAGCCCAGTCTAGGAATATAGGATTGGAATTTTAGATTAGTTGTCTATCTGTTGTGAAGTATCATTGCAGTTCATAGAGCTGCAAAGGAAAAGGAAGAGGATGTGTTCTGAATATAATCCTGACCTTCTGAGGATATTTTAAGAGAGTATTATTATACATTCCCATGGGACGAGGTTGTTGAAGTTATAGTACTAATCTTAGGAGCACTGTTCATTCATTCATTAGATAACTGTCCATTGAATACCTGTTTTGCAACAGATACTGTGCTAGGGGCTGAGAATTCAGTGGCAAACAAGTAGACACAGTCCCTTCAAAGAGCTTGCAATATAGTAGGGAAGATAATAGTTGGGGTTGTTAAGAAAGGATAAGTATATAAGAAGAGGGCCTAACCCAGGTCTGAACCAGTGTGGTAGATTATACATTCTTACATGGGATATTCTCTTTATAATTTTCTTTATTTGCAGTGGGAAATGTCGGGTTCCAGCATGGTGTGACCGAATTCTTTGGAGAGGAACAAATGTTAATCAGCTTCATTACCGGAGTCATATGGAACTGAAAACCAGTGATCACAAGCCCGTTAGCGCCCTCTTCCATATTGGGGTAAACACTTGCTTGTTCTTTCATTTGTCTTTGTGTTAAGTATATATTCTTAGAGCGTTATTTAGACTCAGAACAGATCAGTAATTCAGTGAGCCATAAATGTTTCCATAGCCAGTCATTTGCAACGTTGAGAAGTTAGTGCCCTCGACCCTCCTAAATGCTGTCTCTGTGGCTCTTAACGCTCCAGACCCTTTAGTGACACAGATGTTTCTCATGCTGCATAATGGTAGTAATCTTAGCCTCCTAAAGTCCTCATACATAAAAAAGAGAGGCTAAGTTTTAGAGGATGAGTAGCTTTTCATCAAATAAATAGTAAGGAGCAGAAGCACGGGGAGAGAGATTCTAGGTGGAGGGGTGGAGATAGCAGGAGCAAAGGTACAGACCGGCCAGAATACAACCAAATTTCTGAATACCATAAGCATATTGTCAACCCTACTCTAGTGAAGTTTTCCCATCCAGCAGCACAGGTTATAAATTTTTCTTTAACTTTACTGTATCCTGAGCTAGATGAATGACCAATTATTTAATTTTTGTCTCTTTTATAAAGTTTCTGTTTTCACGTTGTATTTTCTACCTGTGTTATTAGTATGCAAGTTATAACTTGGGATCTTATTGATTTAATTTATGACAGCTAGCACGTTTAGGTTTTTTCTTGTAGATTTTTTCAGATCTGTGGTCATGCAGTTTGTCAGATTCTACATAACGCAGTGCTTGATAGGTTGGACTTTGTAGCTAGACTGCTTAGATTTTTATCCCAGCTCAATCACTTTCTGTATAACCATGAAAAATTTATGTAACATTTATGTGTCTCAGTTTTCTCCTCTGTAAAATGGAAATAAAATAGTACCTACTTATGAGGATTAAAGAGGTAAGACATGCAAGAGTATAGGAGGGTAGTTACTTTCCTCTGCGTACATGTCAATTTTGGAGGCTTCTGAGATGGGTTATCACCAACCTGTCTTATTGTACTCTTTTCTTAAAGGGAAATGACTTTAAGGCATTTCTTTTATTTGTAAAAATAGTTCTTCGTCTTAGAATAGAGTCTAAATTTTACTGAGGCAATCATGACTTTACTTTTGTCCATTTTGAAATTTTAAAATAAGAAGTGTTCCTCAAATAGTAGCTAGTATGTGTCAGGGACTGTGCTAGGCAATTTACACACATCTCATTAAGTCCTTCCAACAATGCTTTGAGTTAAATATTTCTCTTTTAACAGATGAGCAAATGGAGAACCAATGCATTTAAATAACTTCTTTAAGAGCATTCAACTAGGATTGCTGAGAATCAAATCTTAAGTCTGTTTAACTCCTAAGCTATAGATGCTCTTTCTACTACCTCCACAATGCCTCTGTAGTTCCAAAGAACTTACTAACTAGATATGCCTTCAGATACTATATTTTTAATCCCACCTAATTTCTAGTTTATACTTGGGGACTGCCCTGTTTTCACCATTTGAGTATTCTTAATCCATTTTTAAAAGGATGTCTTTCCCCAAACACTAACCTTTTTGATTTAATCAGCTATGCTTGGCTTTTTTGTTTGTATTTCTTTTCATAACCTTGGGATATTTGTGATACTCCATATATATTAATCCAGAGCTCTCAGCAGGATATTTAAAATTTTTCCATACTTGTATATTTTTGTGCATCTTTAATAAAGGTCTACTGTTGTAGTTTTTAATACTTTTTAAATTACTCAGGAACTCAATTAAATTTAAAATGAAAAAATATATATTTTAAGGAAAATTTACAGATAAGGCTGAAGTTTTTCAATTACTATTGTATCCCTCATTCCCACCTTTACCCAAACCCCCACTCCCCAACCAACCCAGTTACCCTTAGGAATTTATGTTTTTCTAGACCAGCACTGTCCAATAGGTTTTCATGTGATGATGGAAATGTACTGTCCAGCACAGTAGCTACTAGCTGCTACTAGCTGCTGGTGGCTATTGACTATTTGACATATGGCTAGTGTGACTTAGAGAACTGAATTTTCTATTTTATTTACTTTGAAGTAATTGGAATGTTCCTGTGTGGCTACTGGCTATTCTATTGACTGCACGGTTCTAGACCTTTGCATATACTTTTCTGTTTACCCACAGACAATATAGTATTGCTTTGCATGCTGGTGTGTATATATCATAAATGGTCTCATATGTGTTGAGACCAAATGGCAGTCCCCAAGTATAAACTAGAAATTAGGTGGGATTAAAAATATAGTATCTGAAGGCATATCTAGTTAGTAAGTTCTTTGGAACTACAGAGGCATTGTGGAGGTAGTAGAAAGAGCATAAATGGTCACTATATGTGTTGGTCTGCAGCTTGCTTTTTGTTTTAAATTCAGTGTCATGTCTTGGAGAGCTATCCATGTGGTTACATAAAGATCTAGCTCGTTGTGCTTTTTTCTTAATTGCTGATTTTGTCAGTGATTTCCTTTTCTGAAATGGATGTATCAGGTGGTGACATTCTATGGTGTTTTCCCCCTTTATTATCCTTAATGTGCCATTAAGGGCAATGATCATGATAACCTGCTGAGAAAAGCTTCGATTTTATTGAGTAACCACCATATTTTAGACTCTTGGGCATGCTATGATTAGAGGTATTAAAAGCCACATTATATTTTTACCACCATTAGTATCAGTGACTGTTAACAAAGAGACCAAGTACTTAGTGACAAATTAACTTTAGAAGACTTGCTGTGAGCTGGCTGAGATTAAGCTGAGATAGGGTTCCTACCCTTGCACTTGGTAATGGTATCTGTTGCTTTGGTTCTCAGACTTTGGTAGACATAAGAATCGCCTGGAGAGCTTTGAAAATGCAGATGCATGGACCCCAACCCCAGAGATTATGATTAGTAGGCCAAAAAAATCTGCATTTTTAATGCCTACCTGAGTTGATCCTCTTGCCTACCTGATATTTTGTAAAGGGTATTACACTAGAGGTCCAGGTATCACCTGTGGTATTAACTGTATCAGCAATTTAGTTGATCTTTTTGTATCTCAATGTTCTCAACTATTAGAAGAAGAATAATCCTTGCTTTGGTAGCCTCGCAAGTTGTTGTGAAAATAAGATGATACATGTAAAATACTTTTTGAGATAAAAAGTTGCAAAGTTTTGTGAAAGTATTTAGAAAGTATAAAATTCTTCTCAACTTGATGCTATAGTATGACCCTTGTGACACTAGTGATTGCTTGCTCCTAGTTCTCAAGTGTTATATTTCAGATATGTAAAAACCTCCCCAGTCTTTGAGATAATTGACTCAGCTTTAATGTTTTTATTTCCCACATCACAACCTCTACTACCTGCATCAACTTTTTTTTGACATCGAATTTGTGAAGTTTTCCATTCTAAAAAGAAACCGGGTTTTCAATAAGTTAAAATGCTGTGTTAATTATGTTCATTTTTAGCATAGATTTGTATGAAGTTTTAATAGTGAAGAAAGTGCAGCTATGTCAGGAAGCTGAAAGTGCTGTGTCAAATGGGAGGTTTTTGATCTCTTCGTCAGAATGACTTGTCTTTTGTCACACTTTTATCTAGGATATTTTGGGTTAGCCATTTACTAAAATGGCCATAGGCTCTATTTACTAACATACCTTTATCATTATAATCTGAGCATTGATATTATGATCCTTAGCATTGTGTATGGCAGCAAATAGAGCTAAGTGCTTTCTTTAATCATCCTTTCTGCTATTTCAATAGTTTATGATCATTGTTAGAAACAATTAACAGGTATGTTTTGACACTGTTATTCTGTACAGTGCAGGAAATCATTTTACAAAATCATCACATCTTCACCACCACCTAATAACCATGGAGCAAGAAAATATTCTTCCCAAATATTTATAGTTATTGCCAAGCTTCTTAGCACAGAGGTTTAATTTTTCCAGGAAAGTAACCAATTAACCTTACCTTTACTTGAAAGTGTGTGATTCTGTAATGCTTAGTTTAATTTATATTTGCTTTAGTGACCTTTTAAAAATTGTTAGACTCTTAGAGATATTTAAGTCGAGAGCCTATAAGACTAAAATAAAGATCTGCGTTCTTTCAGGTAAAAGTTGTGGATGGAGTGAGATACCAGAAAGTGTTTGAGAATGTTGTTTGTACCACAGTACATTTTAAATGGTTGCTGTAATGATCAGTTTTAAATTGTTAGGTAATCTCAAAGGAAGATGAGCTAGGAACATGTAAGACCCCAAAAAGGGGTATATCTTCTTTCAGGTGAAGGTTGTGGATGAACGGAGGTATCGGAAAGTATTTGAAGATATTGTACGCATTATGGATAGAATGGAAAATGACTTCCTTCCTTCCTTAGAACTCAGCAGAAGAGAGGTGAGTAAAAATATGTGGCTATCCTGTCTATTGCCCATCCTGGTTAGCAAAGGGGAAACCATGTTATTCATAGAAGGCAACACGGCAAGTGGTGAAGACCATGTATACTGAAGTCACACTGCCTCCATTACAATCCCAGCACTGCCATTTAGTACATGTATGACCACAGGTGACTATCTTACCCTTTTAGAGCCACAGTTTCCTTTTCTGGATAAAAGGGTAGTTGTGAGGATTATACAAGTTAATACATGCGAAGCTCTTAAAACAGCGCCTGGCACAAAAGAAGCCCTCAGATTTAGCCACTCTTATTTAATATTTCAGAGTTGCTAAAATATCATATCTCAGGAACCAGGACTCGGTCACGGGATGAATGCCCTGACCCAAGGTTAGATTAACCTCTTAGGATCCCAGGAACAATCAGAATGGCCTAGAGAAGTAGCTGCCTAACTCCTCATCTGGTCTGAGGATAATAATATATGAGAGGGGATGGTGTATAGCTGGCTCAGTTGGCGAGTGTATATGGCAGTTGCACACCTGGCTAATAATTATCTTATTCTTTATTCATATTTTCTGTGGAATAATCCAACTGACTTACTTCCCCTACTAGTGATACATGTTTGTGTCTGTCTGTTATTCCCCAGTTTGTGTTTGAGAATGTGAAGTTTCGGCAACTACAAAAAGAGAAGTTCCAGATCAGCAACAATGGACAGGTTCCTTGCCATTTTTCTTTCATCCCTAAACTTAATGACAGCCAGTACTGCAAGCCATGGCTTCGGGCTGAACCTTTTGAGGGCTACTTGGAGCCAAGTGAGTTTTCCCTTTACCATCATCTCTGTTTGTGATGTACCATCTCCTCATGATTCCCATATCCCCTGCCTTTGTTTAACTTCTTGTTTTCTAACCATACGTCTCTTACCTTCATTGTTATTATATTGGAGATATGTCTTTTGTGTGTCCAATCTCTCCTTTGTCACTTGATGATATTTTAGAGAACACTTCTGTTGGTTCTTAACCCCATTTTGGTTTTCCACTGGAACTTTCTGTTGTCATGTGTCATCTCTTACATTTCAGATGAGACAGTGGACATTTCTCTTGATGTGTATGTCAGCAAAGACTCTGTGACCATCCTGAACTCAGGGGAAGATAAAATTGAAGATATTCTTGTCCTTCACCTGGATCGAGGCAAAGATTACTTCTTGACCATTAGTGGAAATTACCTCCCAAGTTGTTTTGGTACATCCTTAGAGGCTTTGTGCCGAATGAAAAGACCAATCCGAGAAGTTCCTGTTACCAAACTCATAGACTTGGTAAGAAACATTCTAAGACATGAACTTCCTGTAGATACAATTTTCACAATACTTAAGTGATGTCCTCATTGTCTCTGTGCTTTCTCTTTTCTTGGGGGCAAGGGGGACTGTAAAGTGATAAATAAGAATAGGACTCATTTACTCTAGCACTGCTTTCATTGAATTAAGCCTAAAAGGAAAGAGGAGAGGATAATCTATATTTGGCTCTTGTCAGGAATATAATAGATGATACTTAAATTCACTGAATTACAATAAAGATTCCCTTCTATAATGCTTGTTTGTTATGCTCTTCATACTTCCAAGTCACTTTTGTATAAATTAGCATGTATGTGAGGTACAGTAAATGGGAGAGGCAGTATTATGCTCATTAAATGAAAGAGAAAACCAAGGCACAGAGACAATCACTTGCCCAAAATGCAATAAGTTAGTGACAGATCTATCACCGAGATTTTCTGACTCCCAGTCCACTACTCTTCGCTATATCATATCTAATCTAGGTCAAACTCGGCTGCTTGTTTGCAGCCCAGACCTATCCGTGAACCTCAGAGTACCTGCCTCAGAACTCCTGGGGCCCTTATGCAAGTCCAGGTCCCTCTTCCCGCTCACCTCCAGCAATAGAATCAGAATCTCAGGGTGTGAGGCCTAGGAATCGGCATATATTTGCACTCCAGATTATTATAAGGTGCATAGAAGTGTGATACATGTTTTATGTGACTTGCGTAATAAAGGAAAGGAAGAAGTTTCCCATCACCAAGCTATAAAATCAGTGTCTTTGTGGAGAAAATGCCTGTATTATCTTCAGTGACATAAATTGATTTAGTAACAAGTTCATCCTATTAAGTTTTCTTCTAAATGAAAGTACGTTGAATTCGTGTGCAGACCTCTTTGGGCTTATAAAAGTATATTTTTGGTCTTTTACCAAGGAAAGTTAGGTACGTGACAGCCATACATTATCATTACCATTGGAATTCACTTGATCCTTTTGCCCTAGCCAACGGCAGTGATTCTATCATCTATGGCAGTGATTGTATCATCTATCGGGAAGGGCTGGACCAGCGGGCAGGCTGCTGGTTTGTCTGAGTGTGATCTGTTCTCTTGCCATGGAATTGTTTTAGCTATGACTCAGATAGCAGATTAAAACACTTGAATGCAGTCCTAGCATTCTTTCTTGGAATTATACTTGTTTCCCTAGAGCCCTCATGACTGAGTGTATTACCTCTGAGAGAGAACCATTTTCTTCAGAAATTCATATCCTGACATTCTGTTGTTTTTCATACTTGTTTTTTCTTCTACCACCATATTCCTGTCTTTCAAATTTAATATTTAACCTTTTAGAATATATTCTAAATGAAGTCGTTTCTCTTTCATATCCCCTTCTCTCCACCCTAAACACCATTTCCCAGCTTTCTTTTTCCCAACTTTTTGATTTTGAAAATGGCAAATGTGCAGAAAAATTGAAAGAACAGTGCAACGAACACCCACATGCCTTACATACATATATAGAGATACTTAATTTTTTTGCTGTACCATTTTAAATTAAGGGATGATATGCACTTTCACTAGTGAATACTTCAGTCTGCCTTTCTTAAGAAAAAGGACAACCTCTATATAAGCACAGTACCATTATTACACCTAAGAAAACTAGCCAGTCCATATCCAGATTTTTCCAGTTGTCCCAAGTATTCATTTTGTAGCTTTCTTAAAGCCAAAATCCAATCTGGATTCATACAATACATTTGGTGAGGTCTCTGCAGTCTCTTTTAGAGTAGAACAGTTCTCCCCTTTTTTATTTTAATGGCATTGCATTTTTAAGAGTCCAGTGCAATTGTCCAGTCATGAATCCACCATTTCCTAAACTTGTCTGATTGTTTCTTCGTAATTTTTAAAAATTTATTTATTGTAATTAGTTTCAAGAATATAGTATATTGGTTAGACATCTATATAGTTCGTAAAACGATCTCCCAGATGCTCCCTCCCTCCCCTGATCCTCCACCTAGCCAACGTATTAATGCTAACTGTATTCCCTATGCTGTGCTCCTCATCCCCATGTCCATCCATCAGCTACTAATTTGTGCTTCTTTAACCCTTCACTCCATTCTCCCAGCCCCTCAAACTTCCCTCCCCTCTGTCCATCACCAAATTGTCCACTATATTTGTGAGTCTGTTTTTAATTAGTTTGTTCTTTTTATTCCTTAGATTCTGCATATAAGTGAAATCATATACTGTTTGTCTTTCTCTGTCTGATTTAAATACCTTCTAGGTCCATCAAAGGAATATCATTTCCCATCCCCTTCCTTTTCATATGTAGGAGTCTTGTTTTCTTATCCTTTCAGCCACTCTCTTTTGGTTGGAGCACTTAATTCTTTTCCATTTAAGGTACTTACTGTTAGGAATGTAGTTGTTACCATTCTTTATTCCTGTTTTTGATACAAGTTTTTTCTTCTTAAAGAAGTCCCTCCAACATTTCCTGTAATACTGGCTTGGTGGCGATAAATTCCTTTAGCTTATTTTTGTCTGGGAAGCTCTTCATCTGTCCTTCAACTCTAAATGGTAGCTTTGCTGGATAAAGTATTCCTGGTTGTAGATACTGGGTCTTCATCCTATCGAATATTTTGTGCCAAGTCCTTCTGTCCAGCATAGTTTCTTTTGAAAAATGAGCTGCCAGTCTTATGGGTGTTTCCTTATAAGTAACTGTTTTTCTCTTGCTGCTTTCAATATTCTTTCTTTGTATTTAACCTTTGGCATTTTAATTATGATGTGTCTTGGTGTGGACCTCTTTGGATTCCTGATTTTGGGAATTCTCTGAGCTTCCTGGGGTTTTATGTCCATTTCCTTCACCAGGTTAGGGAAGTTTTCCATCATTACTTCTTCAAACAACTGTTCAACATCTTGCTTTTCTTCAGGTACGCCAATCAGATGGATATTTGGACCCTTAATAGTGTCCCATATGCTCCTTAAATTATTTTTATAGTCTTGGCATCTTATCTCTTGCCATTCTGATTGCATGTCCTTGGCTTTCCTGTCCTCTAGATAGGGCATTTGATCCTTTTCTTTATTCAGTTTGTTTATTCCTTTGTTTATTCCATTTAATATACTCATCTCAGATAATGTGTTCTTCATTTCAGACTGGTTCTCTTTTATAATTTTCATTTCCATTTTTGTTTTTTATCTCTTTGTTGAAGTTCTCGCTGAATTTATCTACACTTTCCATAAGTTCATTGAGCATCTTTATAACCAGTGTTTTGAACTCTGCGTCTGTTAGATTACTTGACTCCATTATATCTGGATCTCTGTTCTGTTCTCTCATATGGTTTCTACTTCTTTGTCTTCCCATTTTGGCTGCCTTTCTGTGTCTGTTTCTATGTACTAAGCGAAGCTCCTAAGTCTCCCGGTCTTATTAGTGTGGGTTTGTGAAGTAGGTGTCCAGTGGCACAGTCCTGAGAGGGGTTCAGCTGCAGGCCAAATTTAGCCTAAGCCTCTGTCCCTCCGAGGCTACCTGTTAAGATTCAGCAAGCAATCCACAGATGCTGTGCTTATAGTTGCCTCAAAAGGCTACACCAGAAACTGAGGCCAGCTGCCTCCAGTGTGAGTCTAGGCACTGCTCAGCAAGGGGCACCTGACTTGCTGAGGATGTACCTGGATGTGGCTTGGGTAGGGCTGCGAGTTTGGAGAGATGGAGTTTCAGGGAATCCTCTGGGCATAGCGACCTCTGTTATTCAGTTTGATGACATCACAGCAATGGTGGCGCTGTGTCCAGGCACTGGGAGGGGAAGGGCCCAAGAGGGAACAATGGATACCACCAGCACTTTTGTACAGAACAAGTCTCGCCTCGGCCCTCACTCCGACAGTGTCTCCCTGTAAGTCCCTGGTGCTCCCTGTGCACCACCGAATGGGCACTGGTGCTCAGAGTGAGCAGGTCCGTCACCATGAAAATCTGCTCATGAAAGCGGCCCCTTTAAGAGGCTTCTGCTGCTGCCGCAGCCTCTGTCTCACTCAGCTGCTCAGGACGGGGCAGTTCCGTGTCCTTGCCCCATCCCACCCTCTGCCATCGCAGGGTGATTTCTCGTATATCTCCCTAGTTGTATGGCTTGTTCCTCTAGATCCCAGGCAAGTTTTCCTTGCTGCTGCTGCTTGTTTCCATCACAACCCCAATTTGGTCACTAGAGGGATGAAGAGAGCCTCTATCATCTACACCATTTTTCTTCTTCGTAATTTTTTAAACTTTCCCTTTAAACTCCTTCATCACACCTTTTTTTCCTATAAACTGGAATCTAGCTTAACGTTTGGTCAGAGTTGGCAAAAGCATTATAATACCCTTTACTGTAATTGTCCCATATTAAAGTGATTAGAAGGAGGCTCAACCAGCATAAAATTTTTAAATTTCATTTAAAATATTATCTGGTGATTTAACCATGTTTGACCATGAATAGGAAGTAGCCAAAAATCTTTAATGGAGTTAATTGCTCTATAGGAAGCCCTTTCCTTCTTTTTGTGCACAACTGATTCAAAGTTTAAAAAATAGAACCTTTATCATTTTTTGTTACAAAATTGCTAAGTTCTTATTAAATGGTATGTGTGTGGTCATCATTTATTCTTTTAAAAAGGTTTTTGTAGGATTTAGGGTTCTAATTCTTTTCACAGTCTGTTGCATTTCCATGTTATTAAATTCCTATATCTCATTGATGAGGAAATTATACATATTAGTATGGGGCAGTAAACAAGAAATCTAACATCTGTACCCTTTTTGTAATACCTTCACACTCTGTTTTGATTTGATTTTGCCCTTCGGAAATGCTTTCTTAGGTTTGTTTGTTCATCTTTGTTCCAAGACCCAAGATATTTCAAATCCCCTGAGACAGCGTTATTAATAATGGTACCTGTTGTCTTCTTTGTATTATTTACTCTGAATTTTTAGTAAAACCAGAAATGAGTTCAGTGCCTGTGTTGACTCTCCATGTACCGTTTCAGAAAGATTCTTGTGCCAAACCTACTCTTCCCACCAAATGCAGCATTACATAGCTGGTATAAATCCTTTTCATTCTTCCTGCCCTTCTCAATGACAGTGACTTTGCCACTCCTGGAAGAGTTGGGTTTAGCTCAAGTGGCAAACAGAGGAGAACCTATAATTATCTTTATTCTTTTCTAGAATTAAGATAGACTTTTTTGGTTTATTAACTGGTATATTAAGTAGCATATAATCATCAATATTAATTTGTTACACATTGGATACAAAGTATTATGCAGTTTATGTGAGTTCTGTAATTTAGTGGTCACGAAAGTTTGCTCATATGTACAATATAGCTAAATTTGAATTGAGGTTAATCGAGAGTTTGGTTAGAGATAATCTAAACATTAACCACCTTTACTGGCTAATGTCCAATCTTTTTGGTAAGTCCATATTTTGGAAAGTCACTTAGAATGAGAGTTATGGAGCTTGTAATTTGTATTAACAATAAATTACTTTCCTGTGCTATTTACTCAAGCCCTCATGTGCTATAAAAGCTTATTGACTGAACAGCTAACCTCTGTAAAAATCAATCTCAGAATCAGCGTGTTTTGGCTCTAATGAATATTTCATGCATGTAACATTAACATAACTAAAAATAAATTCAGCACATAAGAATAAAGTGGACTAGGAAAGTGTTTTGGGGTTCATCATAGAAATATTTTGAGTCAAATCCAAGTATTTAAGAAGCATGTATCACTATATTAGGTGAGCAGCCTCTTTCAGGAGTAAGGGACATCATGAGTAAAGGTTAGAAGGTGAAAGCAAAAGGACCATGTATGAACAATTATAAGATTTCCCTGGGAAGAGTAGAGATTAAGGATAAGAGCATATAAAGCTGACTAGGTAGGGTGGGGGCAGAGGAATGAGGGTCTTGAAATCAGCAGATGAGTTTATGCTGGAGCCAGAGGGCATCTAGAACCATCGGAAGGCTTTGATGAGTGCTATGAGCTTGTAAATGGACACATTTAGAGGAGCATTTCAGTGTTGCTTATAGACTAGACTAATGGAGAGACCAGATTTGAATGTGCCAGATCTGGTTAAAGGTTTGGATTGTAAATACAGAGATGAGAAAAAGTCGAGGGATGGGTGGAGAAACTGTATTTGCTTGAGGACATGTCTATTAGGAAAACAGTATCAAAAATTTGAAATAACAAGATTAACAATTTGGTGATTAATTCATCCCCAGTGATTTCTCTATTAGGTGTTTCCTTTGTCTTACTGATCTAACCACCCATTTCTGATCCTGTTAGGTGTGTGGTTTGTGTTTCTTCTCTTTATATTTCACATGAAGTAATCCTTTGTAGAATTTAAGTATCCATTCAGTTTTCTGCTTTTTATTTTTAAATTTGAATTTGCCTCTAAATGACTCTTTTATATTATTTTAGCTGCATTTACTACTGGGAAAATTCCTCTACGGGTGAACGTTGGGACGAATAATGATTTGCAATACATTTTTAGTGTACAAGGTTGCCTCACTGAGGAAATCCTAAACTACGTTCCCTTTTTTAGTGTGATCAATATGTAGCCTTTTGCAGAGAGTGGGCAGGTCAGTTAAACTAAGTAATTAGCAGTCACTGTAGGACTACCTTAGCAGTGTGCTATTTATTAGTGGGGACTAAGTGGTGCTTCTATTTTCAGACTTGAGCCTAGTGTTGAAATAACTATAATTTACATCTACTTTATGCCTGTAGCCAGGGAAGCAAACTCTCAATATAAATCTGCTGTCTTTTTGATTTCTTCTAACAGAGTTTTCTTTTGCATCCATTCATTTAATATATACACACATACACACAAACATACGTACACATACATTCAGAGATGAGAATATATATGTACAGAGATTGTGTGTGTGTGTGTGTGTGTGTGTGTGTGTAATTTTCTCATTTTTAGTTAAGGTGTTTATTCTCTCCTGCTTGACCTACTTCGATAGCTTTTAACAATTCCTTTTGCCTCTATATCCCTTCCATTTTTCCTCTTCAGGGCTGTCAGATTGATCTTTCTGTAATACGGCTTTGGGGCCTGTCGCTTCTTTGCTTAAAGGTAGTCAGTGGCTCCCCCATGCCTGCTGAATGCAGTCCAAATTGTTTTACCTGTTGTTCAAGGTCACCCAGTATCTGACTTCAACATACCTTTTCAGGTTTATTTCCCACTGTTTTTCTCAATATCCTCCCATGTTCCCTACAAACCCGATATAGCTAACTTCTCCCTAATCTCACCTTGTGATATACTTTCTCTGCACCTTTACTTATTTCTGCCCCTTCCACTTGTAACATCCCCACCATATTGCTACCCTTTAAAACCCTGTGAATCTTTTTTTTTTAAATTTTATTTTATTATTAGTTTCAAGTATACAGTGCATTGGTTAGAAATTTATATAGTTTATAAAATGATCCCCCTAATTGCTCTCTCTTCTCTGGCTCTCCACCTAGCCATTACATTAATGCTAACTACATTCCCTATGCCGTGTTCCCCATCCCCGTGACCATCTATCAATTACTAATTTGCCTTCTTTAACCCTTCACCCCCCCCCCCCAGTCCCCCTCCCATCTGACCATTGGAAGCAACCTAAATGCCCATAAACAGACGACTGGATAAAAAAGTTATGGTTCATATATACAATGGAATATTACTCAGCCATTGAAAAAATAAATTCTATCATTTGCAACAACATACATGGACCTAGAAGTTATTATGCTCAGTGAAATAAGTCAAAGATAAATCCTATGAATCTTTTAAGGGCTAATTAGGTCCCATCTCCATTGTGAAAAGTCCCCTGACAGCCCCAGGTGAAAGCCATCTCTCCTTCCTTTGAATGCTGTTTTGTTTGTTTACTGAGAACTAATACTTGTGTATTATAACAATATCAGGCCATAAACTTTGGCACTCCTCATCCCAACTCAGTTGCAAACCCAAGTCAGGGACCATGTCTTTCTCCTCTGTAGCCTCATTTCTCATCCTCCCTACCCCTCAAAGGCATTAGCACAGTGTCTTGCACTGGTTGTGATCACTGCTCAGAACTGCTTTGAGGGACTAGTTTGACAGGTTAGTATATAAAAACTGCCTAGTTTTACTCATCGTATCATGTGTCATGTATGCATGGGAGGGAAAATTGAGTTTGTCAGATAGATTCTCTACTTGTTACTCTGTAGTCCTAAATTTTAAAAAAGATAATGTTCTAAAATTGTGTTAAATTAGATATTTGGTGCTCGGAACTAACTTTGACACTAAAAAGTATTGTAATTACAATACTATAAATACTGTATATTTTATAAAGCACTATTACTCTGATTTTTTAAATTTCATCTTATATGCAATATTTCAAAGTCTAGGTAAAGCCACAAAATAATGTTTAATTCATAATGTATCTAGTAATACTAACAGCCTACCCACCATATATCACATGGTCATTTGGGGGAAATGCACTCAGCATTACCACTCACAATGCCAGGGAACACATACTCCCCCACTCCCTCAGTCCCCTACACATCTCTGACAGCAAGATCAGATTTCTCCTTTTACTACCACACCTGAAATGTGTGATTTATACTCAAGTTCTTGGTGGCCCATGGTGGAATTGGAGGATTCCAGTTGGGAGTTGGCTGGGGAGATGTGAGGAGCTTTGAGAGACCTAGACTCTGCTGGCCCACTGCTCCACCACCCCTGGGTTTAGGCTGCTTCCCTGTCCCTATGAGGTAAATATAGTTATCCCTATTTTAGAGATGAAACGAAGGCTTTGCAAAGTTTAGTTACTTGCTTGATGTCTGTACAAAAGTAACGAGGCAGAACAGAGATCTGTATCCAGGAGTGTACCAATGCCTGTACTCTTTCCACTAACTCTGCCGCCTTGTAACTGGGGTTTTTCACTGTCTTTAGCCTGCTATGGAGTGGAATACATTCTCGCAGCATTTTTCTGCCTCTTTGTTCAGGAAGCAGTCATATTGTTCTTTTTGAGTTGTCTAAGGGAGCATAGTGGTAATGACTGTGGAGTCAAACCTGAGTTGTAATCCTGATTCTGCCACTTACTACCTATTAGTGTGACCTTGGGCAAATAATTTAACCTCTCAGAGCCTCAGTTTCTTCATCTGTAAAATGGGAATAATATCACTTTGCACACGTGCGCAGACTGAGTGACATTGTATATGAGCACTTTGCACAGTTCCCACTACATGGTGGAAGCTCCCTAAGTGGTGGCAGTAGTTATTGTTGTGCTGCTGTAATTGGATTGTAGTAATAACACAAACAACAGATGGTTTAAAAGCTTTCTAATTCAGTGCTTCTTCCGTCTCCCCTGCTTTTCTTTTTTTTCTCTTATACTCTATAAGATAACACAATAGGAATAAAGATGGATGTTCTGAACCACAAAGATCTGAAATGAAATTAATTTACATTTCAGAGGGACCACCATATTTAGAGACTCTAGGGGCCTTTGAGGAGGAGAGTGGGTTTAGGAAGATAGAAAGGAGTGTGGCTGACTAGGGTGAGAGGAATGACAGTTGAGAGAAGAGAAGCATACCGTCTCCTGAATGGCCATAGTCAGGCTCACAACCAAATTCTCCCGTTGAAGTGGCATTATGATGGAGCAAGAAGCCACATGGTGCCATAGCAGAGCCTGCCTCCAAGCAGCACATAAAAAGGAAACATCAGTGGGCATTTGGCCAGGTCAACTGACAGCTGCCAAAGGACACAAAAGTCTAGGACTGGAAACATGTATGTTTCTTGAATGATAGTCTCAGTAAACTGCACAAAAATTTAATATGCATAATAGACAACTTTGCATGTGAGAATGTGTTCCATTTTCAACAATCATGATTTATCTGAAGAATTCAAAACTATTTAAAACATATGTGTCTAGTAAGCTTGTGGGTTCTAATAATACTGATCTATTTCTAATTCTGTAAATTAATTCTAATCATTTTCTATCTGTCAATGACTTTCTTTTCCTGCTCTGCTCTCAGGAAGAAGACAGCTTCCTAGAAAAGGTAATATAATCTGTTGGTGGTTATACGTTTCCCTGTGCTTGATTAACACTTAACTGTGGTCCCTGGAATTTGTCCCTAGGCTTTCCCATATGAAAAACCTCTAACTCTATGAAAATCCCCCAGAGTCTTGCCCGCTGTCTTTTAGTATATCTGAAGTACAGGAAAGATATGTACTATACTGGTCCAGTCATTGAGACCCAGGACATAAAAAGCAATAGGACTCAAGGTTCCAGACTTGTATTTTTGAAATGAGAAGTAAGTAAAGAGCAGTCTGGTGGTATCTGAAAGCTCATGAGTTGGAGCAGGATACCATTTAGCTGTCCTCCATTTCCAGTGATAGTAAAACCAGAAGTGACTTTCCGTTGCAGTAAGAGTGATTTGAGGTTAGTGATAATGTAATGAATTACCAAAAGAATACCCAGATATGGTCAAGAAATAGAGCGTAGAACAGAATCATAGAGCTGAATGAGCTCATAAGGGATTACTGGTCCAACTCTCTGCCTTCAGACAGGGTAAGGTGTTTTCTCCATTTTAATTGATGAGGCAACCAAGGTCCAGCAAGATTGTAAAACTCACTAGAGTCATATACTGCTCCTGACATCAGGGGTGTGAGCTAGAAAGGACAAGAACCCAGGTCTCCTGAATGCCTAGTGAAAGAACCTAGTAAGGCACTCCTTCTGCAGCTTTCCACCTCTTTGAGCTGGAGAGTGCCTGGCTCGACACAGGGCTATCAAGCAGGGAAGCATATGCTTGAAAAACATTTTTAAAGCACTTTCATACAGTATCTAATGAGACCTCCCCATTTGGTGGAGTTCAGAGATTTTGATGATGGGGATGATGTACTGTTTTTATTCTTCTGTTATTGGCACTAAGGTTAAAATGTTTGGGCTTATCAGGTACCAGATGTGTCTCACTGAAGGAAGACAAAGTGTACCTGGTTTCCCTTTGAAAATTAGAGTTCAGGATAATTTGTGGATTTTTAAAAAAGTATTGTTTCTTTGCACGATCTTTCTCTAGACTTTGAGGATATAAGTATGACATTTCATATGGTCACACATTAATTTGAAAATGGATAGTGGATGGTGTATATAACCTACTGACATTTTATTAACCTTTTTAAACCACTAAGGATTGTAACAGCTTTGCCTCCCAGCCGTTTCCTGTTAATAGGCCATGTTCTATCTTTTCATCTTGGACAGTGCCTTGTGTTGCCTTAATACCTTAGCACCAATTGGATGTCAGATTTTTTTAAGTACATGCATGAATCAGTGCTGAATAATTTATATATGGTAAGTTTGGAGGCATCTGCTAAAGAATCTACATGTGTTGCATTTGGTTAAGGTGAGCAGAGTGCATTATGAATGGTGTTGTGGCTCAGATATCATGTGGATGCCTAGATTTAATACTTACACCTGGAAAAAAGTTAGTGGATAAGCCACTGATAGAAGCTCTAGGAAACATGAATATCAAGTGATAGAAGCCCGGGGAAAGAAAGAAAAGAAGCAAAGTTAATGTAGAAAAATTAGATTTTAAATGGTAACCAGCTGTCATGCTCCCTTCTATTTCTCATTCCCTTAGACACAGTGGCTTTAAAAGGCCACCAGTGCTTACTGAAGAACTTAATGTTAAGAACAGCCCTCAGCTCTGCAATAGTAGACAAAGTCTCTGGAAGTAGAGAAATGCTTCTTTTCTTTCCCTTATAGCCACATGGCTGGAGGTTGTGGATGGAATTTACAGAATTTCCTCGTGGAGGAGGGGGAAAGACACAAAACATTGGTCACTGTTTTCTCCCCTAGGATTTTTCTGAAGGCTGCCTTCAGATGCCTTTTAACCTATGCCAGACATCTTTTTGATATAATTTATATTTGACTGTATAAACATAAGATAATTGAGTTTATTCCACTGCCATTTTCAAGTTTAGATTTAGTTATTGATTTGCTCTATTTCTCTTAGATTCTTTCAGGAGAATCTAACAGAAAGTAGAAAGATAGGTGAAGGTAGTCAAAACCACAAGAAATCTTTGCTGAGCTATTAGTGTGAAAAATAACTTCTGGACTGAGACCCTAGACTTTTCATAGATTTCTGGCTCTTGCTATGCTATATTCAGTTTACTATTTTTGGATTTTAAGGTTTATGACTTCTAGTACATTACGATTAGACCTATCAAGCCTGAAATAGTTCATGTATGTAGGTCTATGTGGAAAATTGTCTTTAATTCCTGAGGACCACAGAACCTCATTTAAATCAACAATGAAAACTATAATATTTATGATTAAACCTGAAAGAAGAATAAATTAAAAGTCAACAAAAACTTAAGTAGATGCTGCTCTCTCAGAGTACTGTGTTAACAATTATAATTTAATGGTCTGCAAGTCTCTGGTGGCCTATGGACTCTACCATGACTGTATTGCTGGTCTCAGTGTCACCCTTGAGAGGATTTATAACACACAATACAATGATAAATAATATTAACAACACACAATACAGTGATAAACATATTAAACCTAAATGGAATGCTTAACAGTTAAGTGAAGCATCTAAAAAAGGAGATCTTCTAACTGTGGGAATCAGTAACAAGTACCTTCTAACCAAGGGTGTCCCCAGTGTGAATAAAAAACAACAAAATCTTGAGACACAAATGTCAAATTGTAGCCATATAAAGCAGAATTTGAAGCTTTACAGACAGAAGTTTTTATTGAGACCCCTTTGATTCTCATTGTTTTTCATCTCTTAGGAGAAATCCCTTCTGCAGATGGTTCCCTTGGATGAAGGTGCCAGTGAGAAACCCCTTCAGGTCCCCAAGGAGATCTGGCTTCTGGTAGATCACTTATTCAGATATGCCTGTCACCAGGTAAATGAGAGTGGGCCTGCCCTGCAACTTTGGAAGGTGTGTGAGTCCAGTGGGAAATACTAATACCTCATGTCAGTATAGAGCTTTTAATGTTCCCAAGCTACCTCCACAGAGCAGCGCTGTCAGATTGCCTGAGAAGATGGAGGTATCCCTGTTTACAGATGTGAGAGCTGAAGCATGCAAGCTAAGTGATTTACTTAAGACCACAGCATAAGCATAGTGGCAGAGCTGGGTCCTGAACCCAGTAGTCCTGTCTCCTGACTACACATGCTTTCCCCTGGACCACTGTGTTCCTGAGTCTATTATGCCTGCTTTAGCTGTCGTGTAAGCATTGCAGATGTTAAAGTTCAAAGCAAACTTGAAGTCCATTCTTTAATTTGGTCCTCATTTTTCTTTTAAGTCCTATCTCATATACTAGCCACTCCCAAGCCATTCCCTCAAAAATGAGGAATTTCTTGGGACTAAATCAAAGGGCAATGTGTCTTACCTACTGAAGAGTAATAGAACTTGAAAGCAAGGTTTGGTATGGACATGCCATTTACTCCTGCCCTAGCATTCCATAGTACAGGTCTCCCCTGCTATCTGAGAGTAGAGAATTCCTATGAAACTTTTCATAAGCCATAAAGCAAAGAAGCAATTACCATTAATTTATATGAAAAAAGTCTCGAGTGTTCCCAGACCCAAAAAATAACCTACCAAATCATACCAAGTAACACATAAAACCTAAAATAACACTAACATAGTAAAATCAGGAATGCACAAAATAAATGGAGATAAAGCACAAATACTCACAACATAGTTCAGAGCTATAGCAGCTTAATGCTGAGATACTGAGTGTGGTTTCCGGGGAAGGAGCTTGGCGGGGCCACTCTCACTGCTAGGGATGTATGCTGCTTGTATAATAGCTCACCGCAAGTCAAACACTGAATGTTCATTTAGCTTTCCACCTTTTCTCATAAAAACAAAAATCTTCAGATTTCTTTTAGTAAAGCAAAGTGGCATAACACGAAATTTCAAAAAGTGGGGGATACCTTTATCAGTGTTTGAATGTGGTTCTGCTTTGACTCTGCCTTCTACTTGTCAAGAGACTAGAAGTGTTAACCCCTGCTCTCCAGATCTAGCCATCTAGGCCCTTACCATATCAGGTACAGGCTAAAACCTTTGAAGATAATTTTCTGGTTTGAAATAAAACTTCACATGGATTATAGAGATGATAAGAAGAGGCAGCACCATTGTCACACCTCCATTCCTAAATCATGAATACACATACCACCCTTCCCTTTATTTTGTGCTGCTCTCCTGATCTCTGGGTAGTCTTCAGAACCTTAGGACTTTTTATCATTCCTTGTGACCTCTTTGGTAGGAGGACCTGTTCCAAACCCCTGGAATGCAGGAAGAGTTACAGCAGATCATAGATTGTCTAGATACCAGCATTCCTGAGACAATCCGTATCCTTTTCAACAAAGGCTTAGGAAGCTGAATGAGTACTTGGCCAAGCTCTTCTTCTCACCTACATTTGATTTTTGTGCTTCCATCTTTATTTTCTTCATAACTGCCTTTTATTATAAGGTAATCATAGACTATACAGTTCTTTCTCAGTTTGTTTCAGGAACTTTTGACCTCTCTGTACCAAACTCTTACTGAAAGGAATCAGGGGTAAGTAACTTTTAATAAGCATAGAACATAGGACCCACAGCACTGGTACTGTTCTGTTTCAGGCCACTGATGAGGCCACCATGTGTCCTGTCACTAGGACAGGAAGGAGGATGGGAAACATCAGCAACTAGTTTCTAGGACTAATCTAGTGTGGACTGTCATTGTGCAGGCTATATTCCCTTGACTCTCAAGTTGGGCCAAACCTTCCAAGAGTCTGATCAGTTCTGTAACAACTCAGCTGCAACATACCTGGGCCAGTAAAATATCAAACCCTGATTAGGATCACTGTGCCAGGAATAAGAGGAAGGAAACCATCACTAAGGGAGCTTGAGGGGAGCAAATCAGGTGTCTGTGTGCCTTTTTTCTCAGAGCTTCTTTCCCTTGACTTAAGTCAATCCAGCTGGCAGTAATCACTCTGTGGCTGAGGCATTGCTCATTTTCCTGGAAGCCCTGCCAGAGCCGGTCATCTGTTATGAGCTGTATCAGCGGTGCCTCGACTCAGCTCAGGATCCCCGGGTCTGCCGTCAGGTGAGTTTTATTGTTCTGAGGATGTGTTTGGGGCAGGTTCCCCCACAGAGAAATCATTGATTTTACAAAGCCAGATGGTTCAGCTAACTATGTGGTAGAATGAATCTGGATCTGTTTTTCATGGCAGCACACCAGCACTGGGAGGTGGGACCCATAAATTTTAGGTTGTGTTATTTCCTATTTGGCACCTTTTTCCAGTTTGTCTATTAAGTAGGGTGATAACCTCTACCCTGCGGTAACATTGCTGAAGCTGATCACACATGGAATTCTGGCTGACATTACTTGTGAGCCTTTCTTCTTTTTGTCTTCTTGGTGTTACAATAGCTGAGAATACCTCTGAATCAGACTAGTATTGGGAGGTGCTCCTATCCATGCTAAATGACATTGCAGCGAAAATTATTCAGCTTGGCAGATGCCATGGGTACCTCGCATTTTCCCGTTATAGGGAGATGGGAAAAGACCATATTAACACTGACCTGCTTGTGAGGTAGGGCGTGTGTATGAATGTATGATGATGGCATGGCCTGGTATTGAGTGGACAGGGGCCAAACAGTATGACTGTTCTGACTTGGAAGTTATCATTTGGCTGGTACTGTGTTGGTCATAAGTAAATCAAAGAGGGTTGGGACAGGTGAATGGGGTCCTGTAAGGGTTGGATTATAAACTAATTATATGGCAGCTATAAGCTCTTCTAACTCCTGTTTTCCACCTATTCTCACTGCCTACCCCTTTTTTAAAAAATAGGTGATTTCCCAGCTTCCAAGATGCCATAGAAATGTCTTCCGTTACTTGATGTCATTCCTTCGAGAACTCTTAAAATTCTCTGAATACAACAATGTCAATGCCAACATGATCGGTAAGAGTACTTCATAAATGGCCACAGCAGGTGCTGGTCAGGACCATCTGAATGGTGTACACAGTGTATTCTGTCCTTAATGTGTAGGCACAGGACAGTCACTTCCTTCCCACTGCCCTCATTCCTTAGCCCCTCACCCCTGTCCCTGAGGCTTTGCTTAGATCATCTATAACAAGAGGTTTCCCTCCTTTTCTTTCCTTGCCCTCTAGCTACTCTCTTTACAAGTCTTCTCCTAAGGCCTCCACCCAACCTGATGACAAGACAGACTTCAAGTGACCGCCAGCGTGCTATCCAATTCCTTCTGGGTTTCCTGCTTGGGAGCGATGAAGACTAATAAGCCTTTTTCTTTTAACTACTCTCCAAGATTCTAGAGGTGGAAGATCTTAAGTACCAAGTATTTCAGAATGATTTGCAAAGTCATGCCACAGGATGGGTTTACTGCAGAATTCCGAGGCTGTTGGCATGAAAAAAGTTGTTTCTAATGCGAAAGGAAGAGAATTTCCTAGTCCCTCCTTTACCATATCCTACACAGAAAAATACCTTTAGACTTACATTGCCAAGCCAAAGTTATCATATTTTGGTGTTTTTTGTGTTCTCTCTTTATAAAGCAAAGAGGTCTGTATTTACACTTCTTTACCTAGGGATGTGTTTGTTGCCTCCTGCCCAGCTGTCATGATTGTCTTTAGTACCTTAGGCCTAGATTCTGAGATGTTCCTTTTCTAGGCCTATAAACACTACTTGTTGTAGCTCAGATTTGTGTGTAGTCCTTCCTCTAAAGCACTTTTGCCCCCCCTTCACCATGTCACCCCTTTGCACTCCACTTCACTAGTATTATCACATTGAAGGAAGTCTGAGTAAGGTTAGTGACTCCTTCGGTGTCCCTAACAGTGAGGTGAGAGCATCTACATGTGGTTATTACATGCATTTGTGCATTTCTACTATAATGGTGTCTGTATGTTTCTGTAACATTGGCCTTTTCATAGATCTATACTGGATGGAACCATATTCTCTTGTCTTAGACCACATCTAGTAGTAGAACCTTAGAGACTATTAGAGATGACATCCCATTGATGTGAGAGAATCACAGTCAGAATGGAAGTACTTTGAATATTTCAGGAGTGAGAATATTCATGTTTGACAGGTCCTGCTTCCTACCATCCCTTTCTTTTATTCAAATTTTACATGAGAACTAATTCTGGGTGTCTATGGGACCTATCCCCCACTTAGAAATCCACCTCTGGAGCAACACTTGTACCACAGTCAGAAAGCAAGTCTGCACCTCAAGCAGACCTTTCTAGAGATACTGCTGCTTTCTCCAGTAAGGAAATACTGAGGATAACCCTTGGACCCCTCTTCAGTCTCCCAAAGTACAAGGGGGTGGGTATCACCTCCTCCCTCATCAAGGCTGACTGGGCTCAACAACTAGCTCCCTTTGGCTCCCAGCCACTTTGTCCAGTGCTGTGTAAGAGAGACTGTGCAGTGAGACCAGCCAAGCACCTTTCTCTCCCATCCGAGAAAACCCTCTGTGGGGCAGTCCTTTTTTTTTTTTTTTTTCAGTCTATGTTGGTTGGCAAACCAGCCACCAGCCACTGACTACAAAACTGCCTGGTGCAATTGGCTTCCTCCTGGTTTTCTTTCTTTAAAACCACCCTGAGTCCACTCATGCTTGCCTGTTACCATTAAATCCAAAGATCCTAAAGGGCAGGTGCTGCATCTGGTCTTGGGCTTTGACTCCTGACTCTTCAAGTATATTGGAGGAGAGAGCCAGGAAAAATACCACAGCCGAATGGTTCTCCAGTTTCTCCATCACTTATAAGTTGAGTTCTTTGAGGGAAGAAAAGGTACGTATCCTGCAATAGACTGATTAAACCCTTTCCTGACTGGGAGTTATGGAACTAGGAGTCAAGTTATTGGTGCCACATAGTTGTACAATAGAAGATGGTAAGCAGAACACTTTGGTTATCTCTATTAGGCCAGAAAGTGATCACCACAGAGACAAGGCCATAACACAAAGACAGGGCAATGCCTGTCCTGGGCCCATTTTCTAGTATGTTGCCAACCTGGGACCTTTGGCTGATCAAGGATGTGGTTAGTGGGGGCCATGTGCAGCATCCTAGCTCTTCATAAAGCAAATGAACTAATTTGGTTTACTACTTCGACCTTTTTCAGCTCTGGTCCTGGGATGTACACAGGGTTGAGGGATTTAGACAATCTAGGTAGCGGAGACAAGAAATAGAACAAACCATAAGAGAGATGCCTCCCTACTGTGCCTCCTCTAGCACCTCAACCTCTAATCCCTAAGTACCTCTAATGTACTAGTACATAGCACCTCAGAAGTAAAGAGTTCATATCCAACTGGTAGGGAAGTGCTCTGTATCTATGGTTTTAGAGAAGAAACTGTTCAAACTCATGTGATGTTGCATTAATGTCCCTTTCACTGTTTTCTGATTCTTATTCTGTAATTATTTGTTATATTTCCCCAGAATGTCATGGTCACTTAGCAAAGCTGCTAGTGGGATTCTGTATTTTGTGTCATCTTTTTTATTATTTATTGCAAATTTTTCTCTGAATAAATATATGTTGTGAAAAAATCAAAGTGTGATCTTGGTGAAGAACTGAGGAGAGAGACATGTCCCTGAGTCCCATTTGCTGCAGTTCCCACAGCTACACCTGTACTGTCATTTCCTGTCTTACAGAGAAATCTCAAGAATTCTCACTATATTTACCCTTGGAGAGTAGAAGCAGCCACATATTTTCAGAGGCTAATAAAGAAGTCAGTGCTTTCTGAGGCCAACCAAGGATTCTTATTTAATCCTAGATATTCAAGCAACAAAATAACAGTTAGGAGAAAGGATGTTGATTCTTAATGCACATAAATGTCACATTGGGTCAGATCCATGAGCACTCCAGGCCCAGAAATCTGACAAACCTCAACATACTTATTTTGAGAGAACCCAGTTGTCCTTGCCAACATAGCCTCGGTAGTTTCAACATGCCCCCCAAAGAGCCTGTTTTTACATAATTCATTTTGCAACTTCTTTGAAAACAAGTTTTGAACTTTTATTACCTCTTGGAGTGACGAAGTCCACAAATTTAATAACTTTTTTCTCTAATATGAACTCTAGCACTTGAGGGAACCCCTAACTTGAGTGTGGTGCCTTTATTCCCCTGCCATCTCCATTATGGATTTGCACATTCTGATTTCATTCCCTTTGCCACTGAAGGCCTCTGCCAAAGGTTCCTTCTCAACCAGGGCCCTCTTCCAGTTCCTTCTGACTGTGAGCTTGACCCTGATGAATGTGCTGATTCAGCGTTGTCATGAACAGTGTTTCTAGCCACACCCTGAAGCCTCGGCAAAAAAAAAAAAAGTTTTTTGTTTTGTTATGTTTTTTTTTAAGCGATTTCCCCCGTGAGTGGAGAGTGATACACACACAGCTGTTTTTACAGAGCAGCAGGCAATGTCCAGAGCAGCCTTAGTGACCACCTTTCCAGAGATTGGAAACTGCATCCTGGGCAGCTGCTCCAGGAGAACCATTAAGGCTTTCCTAACTGCGGGGCAAATTGAAGACCTTGTTCTTGGTCTAATCTAAAGCCACACACTGTCATAGCAGGCTCACAAAGTGTTAGGGAGAGAGCCTAAGTGATGAACTAATCCAATCTAATTTTTCTGATGGGCAAAGTCAGGCTTAGAGGGGACAATGAGGGACTTAGGTTTGATTTGAATGATTACACAGTATATACCTCCCCCGCCAAAAAAAAAAAAAAAAAGTCAGTTATACAAAATCTGACAAAGAGCTTTCCAAGCAAAGGAAAAAGCAAATGCAAAGATCCTAAGGTAGCAAAACATCTTGCCACGTTCAGGGGACAGCCAAGCAGAACAGTGTGGTTGAGGGGGGATGTTGGATGAGAGATGGATAGGAAGCTGATCACTCAGGCCTTCAGAGCCCAGGGAAGGAGGCTATCTTTCATTAAATGTGCAACAGGAATCCGTGGATGACCAACTTCTCATCAGTCACCAGTTGCAATTCAACAAATATTTATTGAGCACCTGCTAAGTGTAGGCTACTAGGCAAGGTTCTGAAGAAAACCAAAATGAGTATGACTGGTTATCACATGATAAGGCATATATAATATATAATTAGAGGGAAGAAGGAAGGAAGAGGGAGGGGAAGGGAAGTTGAGGAGAGGGGAAGGAGAAGAGGTATGGTAGAACATCCACAGAAAAGGAGCCAAGGTCAGGTAATTCACAGTATCCTCTATCCCGCCCCTATTTCCCACTGCCCACTTCTCACATCCAACCACCAAATTCAAACCCTCATTATCTCAGGCTTGGGGTATTTCTTTTAATCCCTTTCTAACTAATTTGTCAGCTGCCAGTACCTCTCCCTTTCAGTCTATCCTACATATATCACTGCCAGACTAATCTTCCCAATGCACTGCTTTGATATCACTCCTCCAATCAAAAGCCCTCCGGGCCCTTCATCGCCACTTACCACAAAAGTTCCAGTTTTTCAGCCTGGCATTAAAGCCCTCCTTAGTGTCTTCAACTCAGCTCTCTGGCCAAATTGCCCACTCTTGACCTACTCTCCACTTCCCTAAACTCATTGACAGTCTCCACGTTGGTTCAATGTGCCAGCCACTGGGAACCCTCTAAACACTACCACGCCACCTGCCCATACCCATCAAACCCAAATGTCACCTCCTCCAGGAAGACTTTCCTCATGACTCCTGCCTCCCCTGAACCCCCAAAATCTTTCCTTTGTAACACTTTTAACACACCGCACACCAAAGGGTGTTGCTGCCCCTCTGGGACTAGAAGCGTTGTGAGAGTGGAAACCAAGCATAATTTGGGTTTCCTCATGATGCCTTGCAAAGAACAAGTACTCAATATTTGGTTATTATTTTGTGAATAAATAAACCATATTTGATTAATAAATAAAGATTGTCCTTCAAAGCACTTAAAGATACAAGTCTTATACAATAGGTGTTCCTGAAATGTGTATATATTTAATTATTCATACTGAGATCTATTAACTTTAGAGGCATTCACGCATGTGTGCTTGGTAAGTTATATTAATGTAGTCCAAGAAGAGAATAGCTTTTAGCAGCCATCCACTACTATTTTCTATTGTTTTGTAGGCAATCAATAGCCTTGCTATATTTGCTTTTTAAAGTGATCCTCAAGGTTGCTCAAAAAATTAAAATACAACTACCATATGATTCAGCAATCCCACTTGTGGATATTTATCCAAAAGATCGAAGGCAGAGACTTGAATAGATATTTGCCCGCCCCCATGTTCATAGCAGCATTTTTCACAATAGCCAAAATGTGGAAGCAACCCAAGTATCCGTCAAAGGATGAATGGAGAAACAAAATGTGGTATACACTGGGATATTATTTAGCCTTAAAAATGAAAGCAATTCTGGTAACTGCTACAATATGAATGAACTTTGAAGATATTATACTACATGAAATAAGCCAGCCAGTCACAAAAAGACAAATACTGTATGATTCTACTTATATGAGGCATCTAAAGTAGTAGTCAAATTCATAGACACGGAAAATACAATGGCGGTTGCCAGGGGCTGCAGGGAGGGGGAAATGGGAAGTCATTTAATGAGTGTAGAGCTTCAGTTTTGTAAGAAAAACGTTTTGGGGATCTGTTGCACAACGATGTGAATATACTTCACGCTATTGAATAATACACTTTAAAATAGTTAAAGTGGTAAATTTTATGGTACTTATTTAACCATAATTAATTTTTTTTACTGCAATTTAAAATTAAAAAAAAAATTAAGGGATTCTCAAAGGGCAAATTTGATCACATCTGTTTAAAACCATTCAGCGGCTTCTTGGAGTTCTTATGAAAACCCACAGGCCTAGCAAGTCTGAGTGTCACTGACTCCAGCCTCTTCCCACATCCTGCCACCCCCATTCTCTTGGCTTCAGCCAAGTGGGACATCTGTCCTTGACTGCTTTCTGCTCCCCCTCACTACAGAGCCAACTCCTCTTGTGCTATGTTCTCCTCACACCTCCAGAGCATGCATCACAGTTTGTAATCTACTTCATTATTTGATGAAAACTGCTCTCTCCCACCAGGTCAGGAATTCAGTAGAGGCACAGACAATGTTATTTTTTTTTTCCTTACTATGGTATCCCCAGTGCCTAGCCTAATGCCTGGGACTCAAAAATCTGTGTCATCTGCAACTCTAGTGTTGGCAAAGGTGAGCAAAAACATGCATGTCTGCTGCTTGTCAAAGGGTGAATGAGTGTGACCTTTCTAGAAGCAAATTGTAATATGTGCCAAGAGCCTGGAAACATTCACAGCAATAATTCTGCTTCTAGGAAATGATCCTAGAGTTACACAAAGGCAAAAGTCCACTGAGGTTCATTCCAGCATTATTCATTAGAGCAAAAACTGGAAATAATCTACATAGCCTTCAGAACCAGAAGGTGAATAAACACGTAAATTTTTAAGAATAAAATATTGTGCAGCCTTTACAAATAATGTTGCTGAGGAATGGTGGCATGGAAAAAGGCCAAGATGCAACTTTGAATGGAAAAGCAGGATATAAGTAGGTATGGACTGAATGTCCCTAAATTTAAAAATCAGATATGAAGATAATACATGAAGATAAGACATGTAATGTATAGCATGTTGACTATAGTTAACAATACTGTATTGTATATTTGAAAGTTGCTAAGAGAGTAGATCTTAAAAGTTCTCAGCACAAGAACAAATGTGTAACTGTATAGTGATAGATGTTAACTAGACTTACTATGGTGATCATTTTGCAATACATATAAATATCGATCATTATGTTGTGCACCTAAAACTAATATTTAACAATTATAAACTAATTATATGTCAATTATATCTCAATAAAATAAATTAAAAATAATAATAATATGTAGGCACAAAAATGTTGGAAGTCAATGTTCCATCTGTAAATAACAGTCACCCTTAGATAACATTGTGTATAAAGGAAGGTTTAGAAGCCATTCGAAAGGAGGCTACAGATTTGTCTTGAAACTGCAAGTTGCCTTTGCATAGGAAGCAGCTTTCCCTTAAATTGAATGTGTATTTATAGTGACTTTGGGGATGCTGATGGAGATTATGGTAAAGCCTCCAAGTCACCCTCTGGTGCCAACCTATATGATTTTTTTTTTAAATTTTTATATTTGTCCAGTTTTCTAAGTGTTTTACAACGAATGTGCATTACTTTTTTATTTATTTTTTTATTTTTTATGTTTTTTTTCTTTTTTTAATTTTTAATTAAGTTTATTGGAGTAACATTGGTTAATAAAGTTATATTATTTTCAGGTGTACATTATAATTTGACACCGGTATATTTTATTATGTGTTTACCACCCAAAGTCCAGTTTCCTTCAGCTACTATATATTTGATCCCCTTTACCCACTTCACCCTCCCCCTGCCCCTCTATATTTGACACCCTTTACCCCGTCTACCTTCCCCCCTCCTCCCCCACACCATTAGTAACCACTAGTCCATAGTCTATGTCCATGAGTCTCTATTTGTTTGTCCTGTTCCTCTGTTGCTTTTAGGTTTACATCCCACATGTAAGTGATCTCATATGATTTTCAACTTTTTCTGTCTGGCTTATTTCGCTTAGCATGATTATCTCGAGGTCCATCCATGTTGTCACAAAAGGCAGTATTTCATCTCTTCTTATGGCTGAGTAATATTCCATTGTATATCTGTACCACAGCTTCTTTAGCCAATCATCTATCATGGGACACTTCGGTTGATTCCATGTCCTGGCCACTGTGAATAATGTTGCTATGAACATCGATGTGCAAATATCTTTTTAGATATGGGTTTTCAAGTCTTCGGGGTATATACCCAGTAGAAGGATTGCTGGATCATATGATAGATCAGTTCTTAGTTTTTGGAGGAACCTCCATATGGTTTTCCATAGTGGCTATACCAATTTGCAGTCCCACCAGCAGTGGAATGTGCATTACTTTTTATATCAGAAAATGGTTAAAGAAAACATTATTTCATAAAAGAAAGAGATGTCTGTGTGTTGGAATGAACAGACACAGTGTCATGCTCAGGCATGTAGGTGGCTAAAGAGGGATTCACCAGTATAGAGAATGGCCCACTCCACCCTTGCATCCCAAGCCTATTCTGGCCCTTGCATCTGTAGGCTATTCTCCTCTAGCTTCTGGCACATCAGACCAGTGGGACACCAGGCAGCCTCAGGGCTCCTTGGCTGGTCAAGGTCCCATCCTGACTGTGGACCTCCTGGCTCCACTGAGCCTGGTGCTGTAAGCCATGTTCAAGCACAATGCATACTTGCAAGGGCTATTTGGCACCATGGCCACTCCTCTACCTCTAATGGTGACCCTAGCTCCAAAAACCAAAGATGGCAAAGGAGAATGACTGTTTCCTGTTATAAAAATGATATTTAAAGCTGAACTTACTTTTTGGGTTTCATGATCATTTTAATTTTGAGAAATTAGACTATTCTCCTTAAAATTTCTTACTCGTGGCCTAAAAAGTCAACAACAACCACCACAAAACCCTTTTTCAAGACTAGATTGAAATTGTCTAAAAGCCATGGAGGTTTCAGCCCTATCTTTCACTGAAAACCAGAAGGAATTAAATAACATTTTCCTCTCTTGCTTCCTTCACTATTCCTCAATGCTCCAAGTTATTCAGAAACTTTAGGCAAGGGTAGGAAGGTAATTTTGCTGCTGAAAGCTGATGAGCTAGATCTTCTCTGGAGAGAGGAGAGCTAGAAGAAGTGATGAAACAGCTGGAGGAGGGAGAGGCACAGACGTGAATGGGAGGGAACTGAATGCTCCCTGGCCAGATGATTGGACAGGAAGTAGAAAGAAAGGAAACCAACAGGCTTACTATGGGTTGAATTGTGCCCCCCACAAAAAAAAATATCATATAGAGTCCTAAACTCCAGTACCTGTGAATGTGATCTTTTTTTGGAAATAAGATCATTGCACATGTAATTAGTTAAGTATGATGAGGTCATATTGGAATAGGGTGGACCTAAACTCATATGACTGGTGTTCTTATAAAAACAACAAAACAAACAAACAAACAAACAAAAAACTTCCCTTATAAAAAAGGGAAGTTTGGATACAAAGACACATGCATAGGGAGAGCACCATGTGAAGATGAAGGTAGAGATCACAGTGATGCATCTATAAGCCAAGGAACAGCAAAGCTTAACAGCAAACCACCAGAAGCTAGGAGAGAGGCATGGAACAGAGAATCCCTCACAGCTCTCAGAAAGAACCAATCCTGCCAACACCTTGATCTTGAAATTCTATCCTCCAGGACTGTGAGATAATCAATTTGTGTTGCTTAAGCCAGCAGTCCCCAACCTTTTTGGCACCAGGGACAGGTACTCCTATGAGAATCTTTGCCTGGTGATCTAAGGTGGAGCTGAGGCGGTGATGCTAGCACTGGGGAGTGGCTGCAAATACAAATGAAGCTTCACTTGCTTGCCCACTGTTCACCTCCTGCTGTGTGGCCAGGCTCCTAACAGGCTGTGGCCCATTACTGATCCACGGCCCAGTGGTTGGGGACCCCAGGCTTAAGCCACCCAGTCTCTGTTACTTGTTATGGCAGCCAAAGCAAACTAGACTCTTTGGGGCAAGGCTCTCAGAGGTAAATGGGATGATGGAAGAAAATAGACAGAATTGCTTCCCCCACCCCTGCAGGACTTTATGACAAGTAGACGAATGGAGACCCTGAAAGGAAGAGAAAGAGAGAGAGCTTAAGGCACTTGACACCCAAGCTAGTGTCTAGATCCTTACAGAAGCTCAATCTTAGACTCTAAGAAGTATTAACTATAACAACAACAAAGCACTTTACATGTATTAACTCATGTAGCCTGAGTGAGATATTAACACCTATGAGGTATTATTATTATACAGATGAGGCAAACAGTTGTATATTTCTCCAAAGTCCTGGACCCCAGAAAATAGGGGCCAGGGCCCACAGGGCTCATAGTAAAGGCCGATGCCCAAAACATGATAGAAAGCAGAATGCATGCTATACCTAGGTGATGGCTCATTATCTCCAGGCAGATGGTACTAGCAACACCAGCAGTAGGCCAGTGATCACCACAGCCTGGGGTATCCCCTAGTCCCCATGGCAAGTGTCTTCAGTCCGAGGGCTGTATTTCTTGAGCTGGGCTCCTTAGAAGACTTTTTCAATTACTCCAGACTAGCCTTGCACTCCAGCCCACAATGTCATCTGAGGCCTGATGTCTCTTAGCTCTCTGGCTTGGGTCATAGAACCCTGACTCTAGCCACAAACTCAAAGACTGGTGTGGAGGGGAAAGAGAGTGGGATGTTTGGTAGGTTCTTTCTGACTGGCTGTGACCTCAGAGAAGGTGGTAACACACTGGAGAGTTGGGCAGCCACCCTCTATGGTGGCCAGGCCCACTGGCTGGCTGGCAACATACCAACTGTGGGGAGCTCAATTGTGAGACCCACTCCATCTCTCCAATTTTATGGGTGGGGATGTCCATAGAAGGTAGGGGTGGGGATGTTCCTCAGACACAACTACCTTTATTTGTAGGGTGGTATCTATCAAATATGGAAGGCTGGGGATTTCTGAGACTCTGACTCTTTCTACCTGGAGCACTCTCTTGAGTCCTGCCAAGAATGGAGACCTCAGGGTCTAGTTGTTCCATTCTTTGGATGTCATCTTGGGCCACCTCTCTACAAACGGGTCCACTGAACATATGTGTTTTTCAGATCCCTAACTGCTGAGGAGTGCCATTAGCACTCCTGATGGATGGCCACCAGTAAGGCGTGGACCTCTGTGCCCTGCCAGGGGAGAGATCAAGAAAGTAAAGCTTTCCCAGTGGTCTAAAAACCAGTCTCCCATCATTCAGCCTGCAGTGTGCTCTATGACCACTGGGAGGCACTGCTGGGTCACAAGAAGCTCTGAGAAGCCAGGCCACAGTTCCAGCCAGCTTTCTGGGAATGAGAAAGCCCCTAGGGAAGCCTGGGGCATTCTAAGAATGTTTGGGACATTCTTCACTGGTAACAAGGATCTGTCCTAATCAGCCATGGAGACCTGGGCTGGGTGCTTCATGCTAGCTATTGCGGAGTGATGCAGAGAGGCAAAGAACAGAGGCCTAAAAGAACCCTAGCTTGATTCCAGGCACCAGACCTTGGCTGATTAGCTGGATTAAATAAGTGGTGGGATCGAAATGCAGAACCAAGCAGATGTGAACCTTAGAGGAACCAAGCGGGAGGTAGGCCAGAGCAAGGGTAGGGGTGGGGACAGGAGTCTGGACGGTCTTGGCTCTTGGGTTCAGGAGTTCTCTGGTATGTTTTAGGAAGGACCCTTGATCTCGGTGTGTATGGTGGTTGGGCTGGAGTACAGCTAGAAGATCCAACACAGAGCAAACAGTCCAAACTGGAGATTGAGTATTATGTTTGACACCTCTCTTGTGCCTTCCCTCATACACGTCATCCTCAAGTTCTTCCATTTCTATCTCCTGAATACCCTTTGAATTTTCCCACTTCTATACAATTCTACTATCCCTACCCTATAGTCCAAGCCTCCATCATCTCTCCTTGATGACTCTAAGATAAAGTTGCCAGATAAAATTTGAACTTTGGATACACAAAGAACTATTTTTAGTACATCCCAAACAATTTTGGAGATACACTTATATTAAAAATTGTTCTCTATCTGAAATTCCATCCTGTTTATTTTTCTTTTGTTTTGTTTCTAAATCCAGCAACCCTTCCAAGAGTCTGCCCAACCTTACACCTCTACAACCTATTCTCTAGAAAGCAGCCAGAATGAACTCACAGAAATTCACAAATAACCATGTCATTACCCTACTCAAAGCCCTTCAAAGATTGTCGACCTCCCAGGGATCAGGTCCAAACCCACCCTGTGGCTCACAAGTCTCTCCATGCCCTGACCACCAGCCAACTCTCAACTTCATCTCCCACTGTCCCTCCAAATCCACACTATGACTCCAACATACAAAATATCTTGTAGTCCCTTACATGTGCCCCACATGCCTTCACACATACCCACTTCTGTCCTGAAGGCCCTTCCCCCAGCCACCTAAAGAAAAAAGCCATTAAACAACCACCACCTCTTCTTGCCAAGCTCTTCCTAACATGTACCCTGCTTACCCCAAACCAAGTTATCTCTCCTTGCACCACAAAATGACTTTTAACAGAACATTTATTTAACTGTATCAAAATGATCTCTTTGTGTGTCTGTCTGCCTCACTAGACCGCAGCCCTTTTCAAGGAAGAACCTGAGTGTTATACATCTTTGTACCCATAGTGTACACCACAGCTCCTGGCCCAGAGTGGGGCACTCAATAAATGTGTAAGGGATGAATGAATGAATGAACAAATGAACATAAGTGATTCTAAATTTCCTGAAACCTAGATGAGCCACTAAGAGTGACTGCAGTGATAGAAGAGGACACCAGGGGGCAGAATAACATCAGTTTTGTTTGGCTTGTTGGGGGAGTAGTACAGAAAGCTGCTCCCTGGCGTTTGGCTCCCCTCTCTGGTTCCAAGGATAGTTTTTGTTGGTGTTTTGTTTTGGAAGCACAAAACAGTAGAGAAACTTAAGAGACCATACAAACCAGCCCTCTGCTTTCGGGTAGTTAAAAAATTACTTCCTTTTCCATGTAATACCCATTTTCAGGTAGTTAAAAACATTCTTTGATTTGATACAGATCAATCACAGAGAGATTAGGAGACTTGCTCCAAATTACACAGCAAGTGAATAGTACAAAGAGGCTCTGCCATGTATTAGCTGTGTGACTTTGGATAAACCACTTCCCATCTCTGAACCTCAGTTTATTCATATATTAAGTAGAGGTGATAATACCTCTCTTGAGATGTGAGTGGGTCAGACAGATAACATAGCATACAAGAAATGTGAGCTAGCAGAGGGCTTGGTAAGTAGAAATATACGATCAATGTTGGTAATAGCTACTGTTATTAGCAGGCATTACTAAGGGAAGGAGGAGTCAGAGAAATTTTCCTGGGGGGAGATTAGGCTTGAGCTTGACTTTGAAAGAAGAGAATTTGGAAGGTCAGATAGAAGAAGATGCTTGTAGGTAAGTCTTGCCAAGCATTAAAAAAAAGAGATGGTCTATGGGTGGCCTGCCCTGAGAGGGTCATACCAGTGAGAAGTCACAGGGAAACTGAAGTGGTGAGATGTCCCTCCTGTCCCCGATGAAATTTATACCTCTTCATGGGCAGGGGAGGGCTAACCCTGGGACAAGCTCTGTGGTATGCCTCTAATTTGCGCCCCACAGTAGCCTCCAGAGGCCTGGGCCTGTCAGCTCCAGCCCTCCCCTGAGAAACTAATCCTTAAGAATGTGCTTTCCTGGTTGTCAGTGGATAAACGTATGACCCTTTCCAGGAAACTGGTATGCATTTCAATGGGAGCTTTCTGGGGACAATGCCTTACCTCCCAGGGCTTCCCAACTTTTGAGCAGTTGGAGTTAGTTTTTTTTTATTATTATTATTATTTTAAACTGCAATGGATTCCTTGAGCAATTTACACCTTCATTGTTGGCTGAACCCCAGGACCCAGAAAGTACACTTATCTTTTGTCTGAATGCCCAGGACTCACTGAGTCCACACTCAATCTTGGGGGCAAGCAGGGCCAGAGGGAGAACAGCTGGTGGTGCCCATCTGTTTTTTCTCCTGCTTGGACAAACATGGCATACATGTCATTTCTATGCCACTATGCATTGGTCAGGATAGACTAGGTTATGCTGCTGTAACATAGAAACCCGGAAATCTCAGTGGTTGAACACAGGAAAGCCTGGGCTATCTAAAACATGTGGTTTCCAAAATCTCTATAGCAGGGAAGAGAGAGATGGAGAAACACATGTGTTAGCCAGCTGGGGCTGCCATGACAAAATACCACAGCCATGGTGACTTAAACAACATAAATTTATTTCTTCACAGTTCTTGAGGCTTAGAAGGCCAAGATCAGGGTACCAGCCAATTCATTTCGTGGTGAGAGCTCTCTTCCTGGCTTGCAGAAAGTCTCCTCACTGTATCCTCACATGGCAGAGAGAGAGAGCTCTCTAGTGTCTCTTCTTATAAAGGCACCACTTCTATTATATCAGGGTCTCATTCTCATGACCTCATTTAACCTTAATTACTTAATCTAAATACAGCCACACTGGAGGTTAAGGCCTCAGAATATGGGTTTGGTGGGTTGGGACGCAATTCACCGCCTTAGCTCAGAAATGGTGCACATTACTTCTGATGACACTCTTGTTCAGAATTAGTCACGTGGCCCAAACTTAAGTGGAAAGGAGGCTGGGGTATGTAAGGGAACAAGTGGATATCTGTAAAGCAAAATCTTTGCCACACACTCTCTCATGAGCTGAGCATTGCTGAAGAAAGTCTTCAAAGTCAGAACAGCTCTGAGATATAAGGTAAAAAACACACCTGGGACTGTCTGTCAGGTGAGTTCAAGGAGCCATTACCTGGAACCTGATTCTGAATAGGATTCTTAAGAGTGGGATGGGGGAGAGGGAGGATAGGAAACTTGTCCCAGGAAGTGAACACAAATGTTTCATCATAGATGTATCGATAGATGCTCAGGAAATTCAAATGAATTGAGCAGAGACCAGGCTTTTGACTCAGTTTTTTAAAAAATTAACACATTGAATGTTTCTTCCTTCCCAAAGTTCTGTTTCTCATTTTAAAAAATCATTTCTCATCACATATAAATAGGAAGAAGGCTAACACAGTGCCATTAAAACTGCTCTGTGAGCTGCACAACCATAGTTGATTTCTACCTTGCTGGAGAGTCTGTTCTTTCAAACAGATGAACTCTGGTTCCTTTGGTGGCATGTACAGAAAACTCACCATCTCAACCCAGTCTCCTCATGGACTAGTTTAAAGTTTGAATTGATGAAGTCCAAAATAGAAAAGCTTTGCTGTTCTCAAGTGTCCATGACCATGATGAGAATATGCATGACTGAGTGTCACATCTTTCTTCCCTTCTGATAGAATGTAGGTAAATTGAGCAATATGTTTTGACAGGTTGTTTTAGGGAAAAGTCTCAGTCATCTGAGATAGTGGCCTCCTTCACTGTGAATTAAGGGCCTGCCTGCTGCTCCAACCTTACCCTTCTGCCTAAGGACCCAGGCACACTGTCATCCACTTGGTTCCAAGATACCCCAAGCACTTTGTTGCCCTGTACTTGCTGTTCCTCTACCTAAAATATTCTTCTCCCAAATCTTTGCAGTCTGCTTCCTTTTCATCTTTCAGGTCTCAGCTCAAATGCCACCATCTCATAGAGGTCTGACTACCCACATAAATTCATAAAGTCTCCTTGCCACCCATCAACACCTAAACTCATTAACATCACTCAATTTATTTCTTTGGTAACAATGATCAGTCTGCATCTACCTGTTTCAGTGACTTAATTACTTATGAAAGGCTTGGAGGTGATTTTTCAGGGCTGGACCTACTAGATTCTGAGTTTCCCCAGGAAAAATAGGAACTGAGATCTCTATATCCTTTGTTTCTCCTATAGGATGGAGTCATGTTTAGGAATATTTGAGTTCTAAAGTAACGGGAGAGTTACCAAAGCTCTGGGTGAAAGTCATGCATGTGATTTAATTGAGCACCTACTGTGTAGTTTAGTGTTCACTATGTTCTAGGGCTCTAGGCAGCCATGGTCTCTGCCTGCCTTCTTGGAGCTTGTGGTTCCTGTGGAAGACACATAAATCAAGTAATTATACTACCTACTCCTAATCATCATCATCATCATCATCATCATCATCATCATTATACTGATAGCAGTAGTAATAGCTAATACTTATATTGTGCTTACATATTTTGTTCTGTGCATGTGGGGAGGGGAAATATAGATCCTCTCCTATAGAGGCTCACCGTCTAGAAATAACGATACAAATAATAAGTGACACTTACATAGTGCTCGTTATGTACTGTGCATTGTTCCAAGCACCTTACATACACTAACTCATTTAAGCCTTACAGTGGGCCCTATGAAGTAGACAGCATTATGGTTCCCATTTTTACAAACAAGGATACTGAGGCTCAGAGAGACCAAGTAATTTGCTGAAGGTCACATAGCCAGTGAGTGTGAAATAAGCTATTATTAGTCACTAACCAGGGAATTCCTCTGTTTCTGTTGTGGTTGTTGTTGACTGACCTAGGTTGCTTAGGAAGTGCTACATCAACTCCTATTGCAGATTAGATCCTGTCTGCTGATTGTCGCAGTGAAGGAACAATGCTCTAGGAGGCCTATGCGTGCCCAGAGCACTGCTGAATTTTCTCATTGATTTTATATATGATTGAATAGCTTTGAACCTGAGTCAGTGAGGCCCTTCCTCAAGAGTAACTGATCTTAGCATGGAAGTCATAGTTATAAGGATTTTTCTTTGTTCTAAGTTAGGATCTCACACTGACCAGTTTAAAGCTATGTTCTCAAATGTCATACCTCTCCTTTAGGAATGGCTGAGAATATATGACAATGCATATATCATCATGTTTTATATAGTGCTCAAAAATAATCGAAATCAGTGAATTCATTCAAGAAATATTTCTTGAGTGACAACTATGTGCAAAGTACTATTTTTGCTATTGGGGCTACAGTAGTGAGCAAAAAAACCTATAACCCCTTGCTTTCTTGGTCCAAAGAAAGGGATAGAGAGACAGATAATAAAGAAAATTAGTAAGTGAAAAATGCCATTTGATGATAAATGCTACTGGAGAAAAGGAAAGCATAGAAGGAGACTAGGGAGAGCTGGGGATGGGTGCAACTTTAAATAGGGTTGCTGGGGTAGGCCTCACTGAGAAAGTGACTCACGAACAATATCTGAAGGTGAGAATGTTCCTCCTCAGCTTAGCTTGAGGCCCTTGTATACTTAAGACCTTGGGCCTTGGCCTGGCTTGTCAGTGCCTAAGAGGTAGATCTCCTATTTTTAACTTTGTTTGTGTGTTTAGCAGCTGTTGGCTGAAAGTTGGCATAAGCAGTTCAGACCAAGGGCACCCACTTCTCACTCTACCAGGTCTTGGGACACTGCTGTGCTGAAATGATGCCATCCCCATGACCCTCTTGCAACTGAAGGGGTAGGTAGACAACTGCAAGAGGCTCCACAAAGTCTTGAAGAGGCAACCCCTCTCCCCAAAATGTTATCAGTTCTCTGCTGAGAACCTCAGCTGATGTCTGTCCTTCTGATTTTGTATTTTTAGTATGAAGGCAGACCTGGCATAGGCCCTCCCTTCCCCCTTAACCCCCAGCAGCCTGTGCTCTGCAGAGTCACCTCCCTGCTGAGGATTGCGATTTACACTAAAGAGATGTTTCCAAAGCCATGGATGTGTGTGTATGTGGGTGCATTGGAAGGAGAAGTTTATCTCAGACCTTTACATTTAATCAATTTTTGTCTTTTGTTTTGAGCACAGGACTAATGAGGTCATAGTTGTGGGATCCAGTTTCTTTCATTCATTTGACAGTATAACATGGGGCTATGAACCTGACTCTACCATCAGATCAACTTTAACTTGAGTACAGTAGTCCCTCCTTACCTGTGGGGGTGTGAGGGAGATGTTCTAAGACCACCAGTGGATGCCTGAAACCACGGATAGTACTGAACCCTATGTATACTGTTTTTTCCTATATGTACATATCTACGATAAAATTTAATTTATAAATTAGGCACAATAAGAGATTAACAACAATTACTAATAAAATAGAACAATTATAACAATATCCTGTTATAAAAATTATGTGAATGTGGTCTCTCTCTGACATATCTGATAACTGAGACTGCTATTAAGTGACTAATGGGTGAGTAACGTATGCAGTGTGCATATACTGGACAAAGGGATTATTCATATCCCAGGTGGGATGGAGCTGGACAGTACAAGATTTCATCACACTACTCAGAACAGAATGCAATTTAAAACTTATGAATTGTTTACTTCTGGACTTTTCCATTTAATATTTCAGAATGCAGTTGACTGCAAGTAACTGAAACTGTGGAAAGCAAAACTGCAGATAACAGGGCACTATTGTACTAGTCCAACCATACACTTGCTCTATGACCTCAGACAAGTCATGTTTAACCTCTCTGAGCATACATTTTCTCATCTGTAAAACACTAAAAAGCAATACCTTCCTCATAAGGCTGTCAAGATTAAATGAGATAATCCTTGTAAGATACCTAGCACAGAACCTGGCACATAGCAGATGTTCCATAAATGGCAGCTGTTATTACTATTAATTAGCAAGGACTTGATGAACATGAGCTGTGTGCCAGGCATTGTGCTAGATGTGGGAGAGTTAGGAAGAGGAATTCAGAGACAAGTCAGACAAGAGCCAACTTGGCTGTGTTCCTCACCCAGCTCCCATCCAGCCACCTCATCCATGAGAGTTGGGTGTGCAAGCCCCTGGTGTGGGTCCCACGAAGTTCAGGCCAGAGAGTGTCACTGGCTCAGTGAACCACCCACACCCCTATCCTCCACACTCCCACTACTGCTAGAACTACAACTGAGTGCAAGTTCAAGTGCACAGTGGACCAGAGCATACATTTCTAGCTGCCCATTGAACAGGGAGTGGGGAACTAGTGATGTGCAGTTTGTAACTGGGTCACTGTTTTTCTGTTTCCCCTCCTCAGCTTCTAGGCCAATGGCAATATGTCATCGCTCTCTACCTTTTCTTGATAAGTGGCTTCCTCTTCTTTTCAGAGACTCTTCCTGTTATCTTTGTGCCCTTTTGTTTGCCACCTGCCCAATCCACAATCTCCCACTCCCCAATCGCTCTTTTCAGTCACTACTAACCTCAAGGTCAGTAGATCCCTTGTGGCAATGGGGAGACTCATTGGATCATATAAATATGTCTCACTGCCCCACAGGGCATGGCCCATTGTTGGGTGATGTTGGGAGAGAAGGAGAAGGAAGAAGAAGGGGAGAGAGGAAAAGACTTGCTCTCTGCCCTGGCTGATGGAGTGTGTCATCTGCTACAGCAGGGAGAGAGGAAACCCAAGGGACATTCCACACAATGCCCAATGCAAAACAGTGCAGCCTGTACTTTATGTTGTGAAAGAAGAGGGAAAGAACAATGAGAACCACAGCAGAGGAAGTGGGACTGGGGCTGGACATTAAAGGAACGCAAGGATTAGGATGGGGTGGGCAGACTCAATCAACTGTCTGAGGGTTTGTAGCAGGGACCAACAGGCAGCGAGAAGTGAAAGAGATGTGTGTCAGGCCCAGGCAATAGGTAGCATACCCAGATGGGAGCCAGAGGTTGGGGCAGAAGAAAGGCACAGAAGGACCCTTTGGTCAGATGGTTGCAGAGGCCATGGAGTTGGTACTTTCTCTCCAACCTTCATTCTGTTCTTCTTTTAGCTTTCATTTTCTGCACCACTCCCCCTACTCTCGCTCCCTTCTTTGGATCTCTTTGTGGTCCTCCTCCCTTTCTTCTGAGTCTCAGTTACTTCACCTGCAAAATAATGGTACTCGTACTGGAGATTGGTGGTGTCACTTCTCTTCCTTTCCATTCCAGTTCTGAAATCTGATTCAATAAGAGCTGCTGCCATGGGTTTGCTCTCCTTGTTCTTGGCTCTGCTGGCTCCTGTAAATGTATGTCCTAAAGGGGAGACATGAAGGGTCAGGCCTTGTGTGCCCTGCTTCTGCTTTCTGGGTGTTGTTTTGCTTCTAACCCAGGCTGGCGATGGACAAGGATGCTAGGTCTAGAAGTCGCTTTTCTTCCAGAAACAAATGGCCACCTTTCAGTGCCAGTCCCTTTAAGATGAGACAGAAGCCAGAAGAGAAGGTCTTTGATGTTGTTCAATTGAGAAATACATCAGGTGGAAGCAAGCCTGGAAATGCCAGAGCGAAGGGCTTCGTCACTGGAGGAGGCGCTGCCTGGACTTTGTTGATGACAAACATTCCCCAACATAAACACAGGCAGAGCAGAGAATAAAAAAACTGAGTCCCAAAGCAAACAGAAATGGGACCTGCCTCACACGGGCAATGGCCTTGCTACAATGATGTAGCTCAAGGGAATTTCACTGTGGAATTTCCTGCCTTGGACATGATGTATTTTCCATTCCTGTCCCCGAATGAACACCAATCTTAGAGCCTAGTGGAGGGCAGTGAGGCTCAGCAAGACTCCCTGGAAATGGGCAGCATCATCTTAGCTGGGCCTGGATTCAGAGGAGCATACCTCCCTTCTTGAGTCAGGCCTGGGATGAGTGCTGCAAATGCATCTCTCAAAACCCCATGCAACCCATTGCTCTCAGGTGCCTGAAGATTGAACTTGAATCACCTTCCTTCTCTATCCCATCTTGGACTACTCTCCTTCATGTACCAAACTCGCCAACCATAACAGACTCATCTCTGCTTTCCATGAAGGGGCCATGCTTTCTTACATCCCTGACCCTTTCTGCTTATTCTGTTCCTTGGACCACTCTGCCCCACCCTGTTTCTGCTCATCCAAGACACAGTATAGTGTAGTAGTTATGAACATAGACTCTGTCTAGGATTGATTCTGGGCTCCACGGCTTACCATCTACATGAAAAGTCATTTAACCTTTGTGTGCCTCCATTTTCATATCTGTTAAATGAAGGTGATAAAAGTACTTACTTCACAGGATTGTGGTGAGCCCTAAAAGACCAACTATTTGTAGTGCACTTAGGAGAGTATCTGGTACAGAGTAAGCACTATACAAAGTGTTAGGAATTAATATCTAAATCCTACCCCCTTTGGGAGGATTCAAATATCCAAATTTGCAAAGGGGAATGGAGATAAGGCACGCACAGAAGAAAATGGATGACTATATATGTATAACTATCCTTTTTCAGATTTGTAATGGTAACCAAACACCAAAGATTCAGAACCAAACTATATAACATAAAACAACAAGAACCAGACACAAAACCCACAAAAGCCAACCAAAATAAAGAAAACAGGAACACAAGGACAAGGAAGAAGTGGAAACACCAAGCTACCAGAAAACAAAAGATAAAATGGCTATAAGAAGACCTTGTATTTCAATAATCACCTAAATGTAAATGGACTAAACTCACCAATAAAAAGGCACAAAGTTACAGACTGGACCAAAAAACAAAACCCAACTATGTGCTGCCTCCAGGAGACACATCTCAGCTCCAAAGACAAATATAGACTCAAAGTGAAAGGGTGGAAAACAATATTTCAAGCAAATGGCATTCAGAGAAAAGTGCGAGTAGCAATACTAATATCACACAAAATAGATTTCAAAATAAAAAATGTAAAGAAAGATACTAGGGACACTTCATAATGGTAAAGGGAATCATGCACCAAGAAGAAATAACACTTATTAATATCGATGCTCCCAATCAGGGAGCCCTGAAATATGTAAAGCAATTACTAACAGAACTAAAGAGAGAAACAGATCAAAACACTATCATAGTAGGGGACCTAAATACCTCACTGTCAGATATGGACAGATCATTCAAACAGAAAATCAATAAGGAAATAACATCTTTAAATGACACATTACGTCCAACTGGACATAACTGACATTTACAGAGCCTTTCATTCCAAAAGAGCTGCTTCTCTAGTGCACATGGAACATTCTCTAGTGCACGTGGAACATTCTCAAGAATCAACCACATACTGAGACACAGAGATAGCCTCAATAAATATAAGAAGGTTGAAATCATACCAACCATATTCTCTGATCATAATACTTTGAAACTAGAGATCAACCGCAAAAAGAAATCAGGAAGAACCACAAATACATGGTGATTAAATGACATGCTACTGAAGAATAACTGGGTCAGAAAAGAAATAAAAAGAGAGATCAAGAGATACACAGACGAATGATAATGATAGTACAACATATCAAAACTTTAGGGACATTGCAAAAGTGGTCATAAGAGGAAAGTTCATATTATTACAGGCCTACCTCCAAAAACAAGAACGAGCCCCAAAAAACAACCTAACGCTTCATCTTAAAAAACTAGAAAAGGAAGAACAAATGAGGCCTAAAGTCAGCAGAAGGAAAGAAATAATCAAAATTAGAGCAGAAATAAATGATATTGAAAACAAAAACACAGTAGAAAAAATAAATGGAACAAAGAGCTATTTCTTTGAAAAGGTTAATAAAATTGACAAACCCCTGGCTAGACTCACTAAAGAAAAAAGAGAAAGGACACTTATTTCATCGGGGATGCAAGAGGGGAAATTACGACAGACACAGCAGAAATACAAATGATCATACAAGAATACCTTGAAAAAGTATATAACACCAGATTTAATAACCTAGAAGAAATGGAACAGTATTTAGAAAAATACAATCTTCCTACACTGAACCAAGAAGAATTGGAAAATCTAAATAGACCGATCAGCAGTATGGAAATTGAAACAATCATCAAAAACCTACCAAAAAGTAAAAGTCCAGGACCAGATGGCTTCACCAGTGAATTCTACCAAACATTCAAAGAAGATTTAATACTTGTTCTCCTCAAACTCTTCCAAAAAATCTAAGAGAAGGCAATACTTCCCAACTCAATTTATGAGGCCAATATTACTCTGATACCAAAACCTGGTAAGAAAAATACAGACCAATATCTCTCATGAATACAGATGCAAAAATCCTAAATAAAATTCTAGCCAACCAAATGCAGCAACATATTAAAAAGATTATACACTACGGCTTCATCCCAGGGGCACGGGGATTGTTCAACATATGCAAATTGATTAATGTGATACACCACATAAACAAATTAAAATATAAGAATCATATGATCATATCAATAGATGCAGAAAAAGCCTTCGATAAGATTCAGCATCCATTTATGATCAAAACACTTAACAAAATTGGTATAGAAGGAAAACGCTTTAACATAACAAAGGCCATATATATGACATGCCCTCAGCCAACATTATACTTAATGGTAAAAAACTAAAAATCTTCCCTCTAAGATCAGGAACAAGGCCAGGCTGTCCACTATTGCCACTGTTATTCAATATAACATTGGAGGTCCTAGCGAATGCAATCAGGCAACAGAAAAATATAAAAGGCATACAAATAGCAAACGAAGAAGTCAAATTGTCACTATTTGTGGATGACATGATTCTCTATATAGAAAACCCTAAAGACTCCACAAGAACACTACAACAAACAATAAGCAAATACAGTAAAGTTTCTGGATACAAAATCAACATTCAAAAATCCATAGCGTTCCTATACTCTAATAACTAAGTGTCAGAAAAAGAAGTGGAAAAAAATGATTCCTTTCACAATCGCACCAAAAAGAAGAAAATACCTAGGAATACATTTAACAAAACATGTGAAGGACCTATATAACGAAAACTACGAGAGCTTATTAAAAGAATTCGAAGAAGGTACAAAGAAATGGAAAGATATTTTGTGTTCTTGGATTGGAAGAATCAACATACTTAAAATGATCTTATTACCTAAAGCATTATACAGATGTAATGCAATCACCATCAAAATATGATCAGCATTTTTTAAAGAAATAGAACAAAAAATCATCAGGTTTGTATGGAAGCACAAAAGTCCCCGAACTGCCAAAGCCATACTGAGAAAAAAGAACAAGGCTGGAGTCATCACTTTGCCTGACTTCAATTTATACTACAGAGCAACAGTAGTCCAAATGGCATGGTATTGGCAGCAAAACAGACACACGGACCGGTGGAACAGAATCGAGAGTCCAGAAGTAAACCCATATTTATAGGGGCAAATAATTTTCAACAAAAAAACCAAAACCATCCAGTGGAGAAAGGAAAGCCTCTTCAATAAATTGTGCTAGGAAAACTGGAAAGCCAACTGCAAATTATGAAACTAGACTGTTGTCTATCACCACACACCAAAATTAACTCAAAATGGATTGAGGACATGAATATAAGACCCGAAACAATAAAATGCATAGAAAAAAACATAGGAACTAAACTCAAGGACCTTGGACTTAAAGAGGATTTTATGAATTTGACCTCAAAAGCAAGGGAAGTAAAAGCTAAAATAAATGAATGGGACTACATCAAACTAAAAAGCTTCTGCTCAGCAAAAGAAACCATCAACAAAGTAAAGAGACAAACATCCGAATGGGAAAATATATTTGCAAGCAACATCTCCGATAAGGGCCTAATATCCAGAATATACAAAGAACTCATATGACTCAATAACAACAACAGCAAAAAACAAATAATCCAATCAAAAAGTGGGCAGAGAATCTGAATAGATACTTCTCTCTAGAAGACATACAAATGGCCAACAAATATATGAAAAGATGCTCAACATCGCTAGCTATTAGGGAAATGCAAATCAAAACCACAGTGAGATACCATCTCACACTTTTTAGAATAGCTATAATCAACAGGACAAGTAATAACAAATGTTGGAGAGGATGTGGAGAAAAAGGAATCTGCATACACTGCTGGTGGGACTGCAAATTGGTACAGCCCTATGGAAAACAATATGGAGTTTCCTCAAAAAACTAAGAATTGGTCCACCATATGATCCAGCAATCCTTCTACTGAGTATTTACCCCAAAGACTTGAAAACTCATATCCATAAAGATATTTGCACACGGATGTTCATAGCAGCCTTATTCACAGTGGCCAGGACATGGAAACAACTGAAGTGTCCTACAATAGATGATTGGCTAAAGAAGCTGTGGTACAGATATACAATGGAATATTACTCAGCCATAAGAAGAGATGAAATACTGCCATTTGCAACAACATGGATGGACCTCAAGATAATCATGCTAAGCAAAATAAGCCAGACAGAAAAAAGTTGAAAATCATATGATATCACTTATATGTGGGATATAAACCTAAAAGCAACAAATGAACAGAACAAGCAAACAGAGACTCGTGGACATGGACTATAGACTAGTGGTTACCAGAGGGTAGGGGGTGGGGGGAGGGGGCAGTTAGATGGGGTAAAGGGGGTTAAATATAGGGGGGGCATGAGGAGAGTGAAGTGGGTAAAGGGGATCAAATATATGGTAGCTGAAAGAAACTAGACTTTGGGTGGTAAACACACAATAGAATATACCGAAGTCAAATTATAATGTACACCTGAAAATAATATAATTGTATTAACTAATGTTATCTCAATAAACTTAATTTTTAAAAATTTACAAAAAAATAAATAAATAAAAATAAATAAATCCTACTCCCTTTCAAAGTTTGACTCAAATGCCACCTCCTCCATGAAGTCTTCCTGATCCACCCAAAGGAAATGCTGTCTCCCTCTTCTAACTTCCCATAGACTTTTAGCTGCATCTGTCCTAAGGAACTAACTACTTGGTGTCATAACAATGTATACACAGGCACCAGCTACCTGAGGGCTGGGACCCCTTCTGTAACTTTCACAGGACCTTTCACCCAGTAAGTACTCAATAGATCCTTGGTGAATGATTAAATAGAGTTGAGAAGGGAGAGAACATATCTGTTCTTCAGCCATGGCTGGCCTTTTCATGAGAAGTTGAAAGACATATCACCAGCGAGTTACGTGTGTAAAAGTTGGAGCTAGCTCATACAAATATACCGCTATACTCTGGTCAGACCTTCCTCATGAGCATGGACAAGGCTGCAGCACAATCCACAGGGGACAACATGAAGAGCTGCACCAAGCAGCCCCCATCATGATGTCCACTGACGGTAGCCCTGAGGCACCCTGGACAACATCTGGGCTACTCTATACCCACTCTAATCCACGGATTCTCAGGCTACAGTAGGGCCAGATCAATCAGGAGCTTAGAGCCAAACCCCACAGATTTTCTTCTCCAAAAATTCCACCCACTACTCCCCTTCCCATACAATTGACTTAGTTCCTGCTGACCTTGGGCCGCCAGGTGCTGCCCACTTCCCTTCCCTCCTTTCCATCCTGGCCAGGGATTATGGACACACCTATTACCTTCTTGAGTCATGTCTATCATCCATTGAGGCTGGAGTTGAGCCCTACTAGGGTGCTGAGATGTTTTCTTGGTGGCTCCAAGCTCTCCCATTCACCTTTAACTACTCTACTCTCAGATTTTTGGTTTTTGCCTATGCCTATGCTATCTCTTGCTAAAATGACTACTCTGTGAGCTTCAAGTGACCATGGCTATTTTGTATACTTCACAGCACCTAGCATGGTGGGGGTAGAGGTCGGCTTTGCACATAGTAAAGGCTTCCTTAATCTTTTTGGTTCAATTGCTGAATTAAGATGTGGGAAGAGAGAAATAAAGCTAGGTCACTCTGATCATATTCTTCTTAACTTTTAAAATCTTATCATACTAGTGTATCCCTGAGTTACAAGGTCCTGTCTGCCCCTTGAAATCTAAATGACATTGTTCTGAGCCCCCCGTCTACCCCTGTGCCATGACTCATGTAAGTCAAGAGCCTTGTTCAAGGTATTCGTGAATTTCTTGGGATAGAGGAATAAGGAATCCTCCTGTGCCACCCAGGTTCCTGCAGCTTTGAGTATGGTCTCTGCTTTCACCACACTGACCAAAGCATGAAACCTAGAGCCTTCTTCAATTCCCACCAAAAAAATGAGAGCAGTTTACTGAAGGTCTTTGGTGGATGGAGTCTTGGGGAAGAGGTCACATTACACACAGCTCATAGACTTTTTCCATCTCTCCAGCTCCTCTGTCCCCCTTCCCCTCTGCTCCTTACTCTTTACCTCAAGGGCTTCTGAGGTTGCTCCAAATTCTCCCTCCTCTCCCCAAAGCCTTGGTACCTAATAATGGTGCGAAGGTCAAGAACTTATTTAAGTTTTTTTTGTTTGTTTTTTGTTTTTTTTTTTTTACCAACACAGTTAGTTCTTGCCCTGTGGATTCTTATTAAATAATGAAATTTTCTCCACCTCATTACATGAGCAAGCTCCTTCTCCTTCTCTGGGCCTCAGTTTCATGGTCTGTAAAATACACTAGAATCACTAGATGAGTACTGTTCAATAGAAATATAATGTAAGCTGCATATGTAATTTTAAACTTTCTAATAACCATATAAGAAATATAAACAGGTATAATTAGTTCCATTTAATCCTCTCAGGTAATAATGAGGGAGTTACTAAAGAATTTTTTAACACAATTGAGGTATAATTGACATAAGTAATTGAACATATTTAAGGTGTGTAATTTAAGTTCTGACATATGTATATACCTGTGAAACCATCCTCACAATCGAGATACCGAACATACTTATCACCCCAGAAGTGTCTTTGTGCCCCTTTGTAATTATATATTTACTAACATATTTTATTTAACCCAATATATCAAAAATATTGTCATCTCTACATATATTTAATATGAAAATTATTAATGATATATTTAACATTTTTTATACTAAGTTTTCAAATTCCAGTGTGTTTTATACTGACAGTGCATCTTGTTTTGCACTAGCCACATTTCAAGTGTTCCACAGTGACATGTGGCTGCTATTTTGGACAGCAGAGACCTATGTTCTCTCTCATTGAAGGGCTCCCTGTGTCTGTACTTCTCTCATGAATCTCCTGAAGTGTGTCCTCATCTTTGTTCTTCAGGCCCCACAGCTTTCTGAGCCTGGATCCTGTCTGCTGGCCCTGTCTGAATGGACTCTAGCTTTATGATGTGTACCTAAAGAGTGGTGAGCAGCAGGCTGCTTTCCAGCATTCAAGGTGGCTTGAAACAAGCTGATACTGCTGTGTACACAACCTGGGTGCTGGCCCCTGGTACAACCTGCCATCTGTACCTATAGTCACCTCCATCCCAGCTGAGATATCCAGGGGAGGGCCACTCATTGGGACCCCTCTTAGGCAATCAAATTTCAGAGCAAGCTCTGGATGGGGCCATTTCTGTCAACAACAGAGTTAGGCAGATTGGTTACAAAGTACTTTATTACTAATAAAGTACCGAATTCACAAATGAGTTACTTTTTATTATAAACCAGGTTGGATTCAGGATTATTCCTATTATACATAAGAATAGAGTCAAGTTCCCCCTAGAACAATGCCATTTTCACTCCAATAGGCCTTCTTAAATGGGAGAGGAAAGGTGGGATTATAGCTTCTGTGCTGGAAATTGAACATGATCCCTTGCCTCTCTTCCTTATGTGGAACTCCTGAGCAACAATTGAGGATCACTTATAGGTGTGGTCATGATGACTACAAATTTGGGGTGAGGAGGTATCATGATCTGAGTATGTCAATGGGAGCATGCTTAGAGTGTGTTGTAGTGCAAATAGCTTGAGAAGTCCTGGAACAGGGTACCAAGGTGGGATAAGCTGTCCAGAGTGAAAGGCTTCTGGAACCTGATGTTGTTCACTGAGGCATTGACAGAAGACATTGAGGCTGAGCGATAGCCAGCAAGACCATATTGGTGTGGGTCACAGTGGAAGGGCGAGAGGACAGTCAAATCTTCCAGACCCAAAACCCTCAGAACCAGCCCCACTTTGGGCAAAAGAAGCATAAGCCTAGGTTCAGGTGGAGAAAGAGCTATAGATGATCATCTTAAACTAGCCCAGCTTTCCTTCAGGCCCAAAGAGCACCTTGCTGTGTGTTTCAGGAGCAGACTTTCTTCCTCAGGTACAGAGAGGGAGGCTGGGAGTGGGGGTTGACTGAGGCCCTACAGCTTCCAAAGTCTAGGATGGCCGTTTGGAGCCAGAGAGAAGTTGCAGCTTTTGCTTGTGCAGCTGCAGCGGCAGTGAAGAAAGCGGGAGGGCATCCTGAGGCAGGAAATGCCTATCAGTGTCATCCCCAGATGCTTCCTGCTTCCTCCTTCACGGATCTTGAGGCTCCTCTGTATCCGCACCAACATCTCTCCCCTGTCCCAAGTTCTGGCAGGCAGCTGTGCGCGCCCTCAGGGTTCACATCATAGGTCCACTGAGGAGCTCTCAGCTCCCCATTGTTCTCTGGGTTTCTTCAACATTCCTTTGGCTCATGAGGGGAAATGCCTGAAGCTAGCCTCCCATCCCCTCAGAGATGTTTGGCCGAATAGTCACCAGCACTCCTAGCCCCTCAAGGGACACTGCTTGAGAGTGCCTGGCTAGGCTGGCAACACAAGTACACCTGCTAGAGGCCAAAGATCAATCAGAGGGGCTAACTAGGACTCTTTCATGGGCTCACCCTAAAGGCCCCAGAAGGACATCTTTCCTCTCTCTCTCCTGAGCATATACACACAGTTACCCTACATTCACACACACACATAGCTACACTCCTATTTCCAATCTTATTTATTTCCATACAGTTTCGCATATAGCTTTATATGTATACTCCCATCCAATCCATTCTTCCAGGGAAGCTGTCAGGTGCGGCAGGGCCAGAAGCTACTTTTGCTGTGGGCATGGACTGAGACTCTTCCAGAAAACCTTCCCTGACAATAGATAAATCTTCCTGGGTGGAAGCTGTCCCCACCCATCCACCCCCAGCTACTATGTGTCAGGCCCATAGGCACTGGGAATACAGTACAGAACATACCAGAAAAAAAGCCCTGCTCTCCTGGAGTTTACATTCCAGTGTGTGCAGATGAGTATAATAGACAAGTAAAATGTATATTATGAGACATGGTGATAAGAGCTATGGATAAAAAATGAAGGATGAAAGAGGAAAAGCGAGTATGGAGAGGGTTTGCAATTTTAAATGTGGTGAGTGGGGAAGGCTTGACTGAAAAAGTGACATGTAACTAAATACTGAAGGATGTGAAGGAGTAGACCATGCTGGTATCCAGGAGAAGAACGTTCCAGAACAAGAGAGTAGCAAATGCAAAGACCATGTGGCAGGAATGTGCCTGGAATAAGCAAGAAATAACAAGGAGGCCAATATATTTGTAATGGAGGACTTAAAGGAGAAGCAGTAGTAGGTGAGCCTGGAGATGTTGTAGAAGCCAGATCTTATAAGGGCTTTATTTGCCATTGTAATGAGGGAGATGGGAGCTCCCAGATTGTTCTGAGCAAAGGCCTGATGTGACCTGATTTATATCGTAAAGGATTATTTCAGCTGCTGTATTGATAATAGTCTGTGGTGTGGGGATAAGGGCAGACACAGGGATACCAGTTAGGAGCCTCTTGAAATCATCCAGGTAAAAGGTAATGGTATCTTAGGCCACAGTGGTAATGGTGAATGTGATGAGACATGGGCAGAATCTAGATATACTCTGAATATAGAGTCAACAGAATTTGCTGATACATTTGATGGTGGGGCGGGAGGCGGATGAGTGTGGATGTGAAAGAAAGAAGAATCAAAAAGTTTCTACCTGAGCCACTTTGGATTTGGCATTTATTGCCATTTACTGCAGGGAGGAAAGAATCAGGTATTTACTCAGTGGCAGGGACAGGGGACTGCAGAGAACCAGACACTGAGTTATGGCTATATTAAGCTTGAGATGACTATCTGACATCCAAATGGAAACGTGAATGGGCAGTTGGGTACATGAGTCTAGAGCTCAGGAGAGAGACCTGTTTTTATGCTTTTACGTTGCATTATGTCTATAAATAATTTCTAAGACTGCTGTATGAGTGTTTAAATTTTATATAAATGATACTATGTACATATCTTTTTGTAACTTGTTTTTTTGGGGTTTTTTTTTGCTCAATGCTAGGTTTTTTGATATTTATCATGCTGAAATGTATAGTTCTTTTAATTTGACTCTATAGCATTTCATTGTGTAATTATGCCCCAATTTTTGTGTCCATTTCCCTATTAATAAATTTAGGTTGTTTGAATTTGTGGATGCATTTTCTGCTTCCGCGGAGTGCGATGCAATGCTTCCTGGTGCTAGGCACACAGATAATAAGTGATTATTTCTGCTCGCCTCCACCTGTATGTCTGGGATCATTAATTCCCAGGCTATAGGGAACAAACCATATCTATTGAGTTCATTGTGTCTTATTCATAAAGCTGGGCCCAACCAGTTTTCTCCCTGGCGATATTTGGTTAGCCGCATAGCCCAAATGGCTGGAAAATAACAGCAATGATTTGCACTTTTCGAGTTATCCCAAACCTTAACAGCTTAAAACAATGAGCATTTATCTGGTGGTTTGTGTGGATGAGAAATGGGGTGTGGACCCTCTATCTCGGGATTTTTCTCAGGCTGCACTCAAGGTGTCATCCCAGGCTGCAAGCATCTCACGACTCAAGTAGGGGAAGATCTCTTCCAGTTCATTCAAGAGGCTGTTGGCAGGGACCTTCAGGAGCTAACTGGCTGTTGGACTGACAGCCTCATTCCTTGCCAGCTCTCAGTCACCTGCATTTCCTTGACATGTGGAACTCTCCATAGGGCAGCTCACAACATAGCAACCAGCTTCCAAAGCACAAATTGAAAGATGGTGAGAGAATGTGAGAAAGATGAGAGTCACAGTCTTACAACCTAATCTTGGAAATGACAGCCTATCACCTTTGCAGTATTCTATTTGTGTGAAGCAAGTCACTGTGTCCAGCCCACGCATTAGGAGAAGGATTAGCCAAGAGTGAGAATACCAGTAGACGGGGATCATGAGGATCATCATAGAGGCTGCCTACCACAGAAACTAAAGAACTTAGGTGGGTATAAGATCAATGGGATCAAATGCCTGCAAAGACATCAAAGAGGATGGAGGATGAGGAGGGGTAGAGGGTGAAAGCTAGAGAGCAGGAGTAGGAAGATGGGCGATGGGCTGAGAAAATGAAGGTATCTGGCAGAGACCATTTGTCTCAGATCTTTGGCGATGAAAGTAAAGTGTATGTCAGTGAAGAGACATGTCAGTGGAGAGATAGGGAAACTTCAAGCACATTTAACCCATTTCCCATTCAGAAAAGAAAAGTGGTAATTTATTTTTACATAAACACGCTCTTTGAAGCTGAAGCAAATCTGACTGGTTTTCAATGTGAAAATAAAATATAAAAACTGTTCTTGTAGTTATTTCTGAACAGAACTTGTCTCTAATCCTAATGTAACAGAAATGTATATGCTGATCAATATTTAACCTTTTTTTTGTGTGTGTGGTAAATTTAAAAGTATAGAAAGACACAAAGAGGAATATCACGTTCCACACAAAAATATAGCATTTCTCTCTGGACCTTCTTGCCATCTTTGTCATTGCGCAAGCTGCAAACTTTGCAGTGACCAGTTGGATTCTGTTTCCCTGATGTTGGTGGTATGCTCTTGGGGAAATATCTTCCAGACAGGCAAAAAGGTGTGACATCATCAGAGCACAAAGACATTGCTGCCCTGGCTTGTAATGCTTTTCCAGCATTCTTTCAATCAACGTCAGTCTGAAATTCACATGGCTGATCGTGTGCTCAGGATTGTCCTTCTTGAACAGGATGTAGGCATTCAGCACTGTAATGTTTAGAAGGTGGCGAAAGAATTTCTTACACCGAAATTTATGCTTTTTGCTCTCAGTTGGGTAAGAAGTGAGTGTCTGATCAGGCAAGTCCACTGCTCCCATATTCTCATTATAATCCACAATGACACATGGCTTCTTTCCATTTCTGTTGTTTACTTTGATCACAATATCATTGTAGAATGTTGACAACATTGTCACCTCCTTCTTATCACACCATTTCAGTGCCATGAGTTCACCATAGAATTTGACTACAGTTCTTCCCTTTGCAATCCTTTTTTCAGATCATTTTCTATTTGTTTTCTGTTCAAATGAGCTATCCCAACTGCATCAGTCATGTTTTGATGTAATTCTCTGAAAGGCATGGGAGATGTATAAAGGTTATCGAGGAAGACACAATATCCTTGGCTAAGAAGGTCGCTGACTAAGACAAGAACAATGCATGACGATTTCAGACCATCAGCTGAATCTTTCAAATTCATACGGAGCTCTGTGTGAACAAGTTCATTCCACATATAATTAGATTGGCTTTCACAAAATACACATAATTTGAGACCAAATCGTGCTTATTTTGTCGGGATGTACTACTGCTTCATAGTTACTGCCCCTTGAACAGCATCAGTGATTCTTCGACTGCAGTGTTTCCATTTGGAGTACATACAGTTGAAAACTTATTTACAAAAAAGTCGAACACAGGTTTGATCTTCTGCAATAAAATCTGGGCCTTTGATTGACCAGCAGATATAGAAGAAACATCTCCAGCTCAGGATTCTGCACAATACTTCACAATAACATTACTGCAAAAAGAGACTTTCAGTTCGTCATTGTCAGTGTCTTTCCATTTATCCATTTCAGACCAGGTGGCTTTAAAGCCAACAAAGCGGCTTGGGCATTCATTTCACTGGCAATTTTTGAAACTAATTCCTCAGTAAAGAACAGTTCAAAATACTGCAGTGGGTCAGTGGTATCCCTGACATCAACTTTTCTGCCAGATTTGCTGGTAAATTTATACCTTTGTTATAGAATCATAACACAAGTTGACCATTTCAAAGTATGACCTAAGCCAGCTGATGTAGGACTATTTCCATCAGATTCCAAATTGGATGGAGGCCGGATCATATAGTCTTCTGAAGCACTATCCAAAAAATAATCAGAATCGTCTATTTTGAAAAAATCAGACTCATCAAATGAAATTTCAGTTAACAACTGTTTGAGAACGAAGTTAACATCACATGTAGGAATGCTGTTTTCTAGGATTTGACGTTTTCAGCAATCGAGAATTACTGTATTTTGTAAATGGAAATACCACTACTAGAAACAGAATGCTGTAAATAGAATGATGTCGTTTGTTTCTAAAGACTATCGATATACTAGAGTGATATGAAAATAATAACAAAAGTGAGATATTTCGTGGCAAACTTTGGAGGTAAGATTAGGACTATGATCTGTGAGTTATCTTGGGTAAATGCTGCAGCTTTAAATGCCGCTGGCGATTATTCTTGGGGTAAATGAGAAATGGGTTAAAGACCAAGGGGAAGGAGCCAGTGTGAAGCCAGACCCCTAAGACAGAAGGAAGGGCATCCTGCCATCTACTGCTGAATATTTGTATAGCACACTGTAGGTTAAAGGCACTTTTACAAATATATTCTTATTTAATTCTCATGCAAACTCAGTGAGGTTGGAAGAGCAGATTATAGCATCGTCCCATTTACAGATGAAGAAACAGGTGCAGAGATGGAAAGTGGCTTTCCCAAGGTCATATAGCAAATATCTAAACCGGGACTGGAATTCAGTATCCCGTACCCCAGCATTTCAAGTCCAGTGCTGGTGCTTCACTAAGCCCCAACACTTTCATCATGCTTTTCCACTGCTCAGGAACCAACCTGATTCCATTGTGCCTGTGAAGTTGAGGATCTCTCCTCACCCCCAGGGGACTGGAAGAAGGATTTCCTCTTCTAGCCACTCAGTGTCACTGGCTCTGCAGGCAGCTGACAAGCCCAGTGAGAGTTTCATTCTAGGCTTGGAAGGCCGCAGTGAGATCTAGACAGTTGCTTTTATCAAGCCTCGCCAACGCCTGTCTTCCCCTTTCAGTTGTAGCTTGGCTCACTTTGGGTAATATTTAGAAACTCACTGGGGAGATGACGATGTCCCTCCTGTGAATCCCTGCCTCAGGCCCCACCTCATCTGCCACCATGGGCTTAGCCCTTCCCTAGGAGACCTAGAGCACCTTGAGACTCTGGGTAGCTGTATCTCTCCTGGCAGACAGGCAACCCAAACCCTGTTCTTTGTGAGCTCCAGGACACACACAAGTTACCCCGACCCTGAGACAAGGAGCCAGTGACAACTCGCAGATCACCTGAGCTACAAGGGTTCTCAGAGACCTTCCGGAGCCTCATTTTTCAGATAAGGAAATTGAAGTACAGAAGAGAGACAGGTTTGGTGCAAGATCACAGAGCTAATGACTGGCCAAGGAAGAGAGCCATAGTTTGAAGGAGACTCAATACTAAGAAATGACTTGTATAGCTAAGGCAGGAGTTCTAAGCAGAGTGTAAAGGAGTTGCTTCAAGCCCATTCAAGCCTGTCCCTGCAGTCACGGAGCTCACTGTCTAGAGAGTGAGAACAACTAGCAAACAGTCACTCTGTGGTGTGATGGGGCCAATAGGGAGACAGTGAGAGGGCTATGGGGGTACCGAAGAGGTATCAAATCTAAGTCTAATCCAAACCCAAGCTAGTGCTCCAGAGACTATTTCCCAAAGAACTTGACACTTGTAGCTGGGATCTTCTTTGATTCTCATCACAGCCCAGTTTCCAGAGAGGGAAACTGAGGCTCAGAGACGTTAAGGGACTTGCCAAGGAACACACCGTCAAATGAGTCACAGAGCTGGGACCCAGAGTCAATGTTATGACTCCTGGTCCAGTGTACTCTCCACTGCAGCAAGAGCAAATGCAAACAAGCATCCAGTGATGGAATGGAATAGAGGAAAGGTGTGAGGTAGGCAGGGTTGGAAGGAAAATGATCTTATAGGAGAGATGGAGTCCAAAGGAGGGTACAGGTATCTAGGGGGAAGGGTGGAACCTGTGAGAGCTCAGTGCCCTTCAAGGCCCAATGAAGTCCCGGGAAAGTTTCTGGCAGCAGCCCCCACACTCGGCAGTTCCTGGGGCAGCCAAAGAAGGGCTATACCCACCAGGCCCACCAACAGGTGAGGCAACTTTGCCTTCTGCTGCCCCAGACCTTCCACTTAACAGACTTGGTGTTCATGACACCTGCCCGAGTTTCTGTGGCAACTGGGAATCACCTCCCCCATTCCAGCTCACAAGATGTTCTGCCTGTTGTGGTCAGCAGCTGTGTGAGGTTGTGAAGAAATAATACATGCCCAGCCTTCAAGATTGAATATACCCTGCAGTCACCCTGGAAGAGGCAGAGTTAGATATGGATATTAGTTGTGGGGGGTGAGGTGTCTTTAATGTTTGAATGCATCCATCTACCTCAGCTCAATGTCACCAGAGATAGGCCATGGGTCAGCATTCATCCAAGAATCCTCTCTGGGGCTAGTCCAGAGGTATCCCTGCTGAAGAGATGCTGAATGTTTAATGGACTCGGGCTTCAGTCAACCCCTGAAGCTTCTGGTTTCTCATCTGCTAAATCAAGATAATCATGCCTATCTAAGTAGCTTGTTATAAAGAAAAAAAAGATGAAATCTAGCACAGACAGCATGTTCTAGCGAAATGTCTAACACATAGTAAGTGCTCAAAAATGTCAATCTGGAAACTCCATTCTAAACATTTTTGCCTGCCTGCACAATGGAACCTTCTCTCCTCTCCAGATCCTTATTATAACAGAAGTCCCAGCTGTCTTTCAGAATTCGAAGACCCCAAGTTTGAGGTCACCCAGAAGTTTATAACACTCTGGTTTATTGGTAGTAGCTCTACCAACATGAAAGTCCTGGAGTTTAGTCCTGGTTGTACTAATAACTGTCTATGAGACCTTGGGAAAGTTATCTGCCCTCTGGTTCCCAGTTAGCCTCTCCATATGGACCATGAGGGACTTGGCTAGGCCAGAGGTTTTGCCAGATTACGTTCCACAGAAGCCTAGGTGCTTTGGGGGACACTGTGGTGGGGAGAGGGATAACACTGAATGGGTGAGGCTCTGGGTCTCTAATCCTCCTTCAATGGACATCATATGTGCCACAGATTTAAAAGTAGTTTGAAAACTTTGGCCCCATGCTCCTGGCTTTGCTAGTGGAAGATGGTTCCTTGGCTGCTTCCTCAGCCCCAGAGTGCATGAGCCTCATGACCTAGGAGCAGCCACAGCAAAAGATGTCCCTGACCAGAAATGTGCCCAAACTCCATTTTCTCCCATGTCAAGCAGCCTGAGCCCTCTTTCTGCCCCAGCCCTTCTACCTGACAGTCCCAACTACTCAAACACAGGCTGTTTCAGCCAAACACCTCAAGGAGCAATATAGTGAGAAAGCCTGGGACAGAAAGGGGACCTCAGAGGAGGAACAAGCCCTGGCTGGCTCTTCTTCTACAGAGGCAATGGCAGGGGCCACGCTTCCAGGACACTGGACCAGTGGCCCACCTTCCAGGGCATTCTTGCTGAGTGTGGAGAGTAGGTAATCTGTATTTGGGACAAAGCCTATCCAGTGCTTGAGTGTTGTTGCCATGGAGACTCAGAAACGTGTTATTAACATATTTTCAACTCAGTGGCCTTGTGTGTGGTCCCATCTTGTGCAATCTTAGCAGTAGCACACCATCACCCTGGCAACCCATTAGCCTAGTGTTGTTACCATGGAAACCCCAGCAAGGTCGATCAGCCTGGGAACTTCCCTGAAGAGATGTGTGCTGGGGGATCTGCCCAAGGCAGTGCCCATTGGCCTCCCAATGGATAGTGTGACCTACTCCTTGGACACTCAAGGTAATTTAGGATCTTTTCTAGAGTGAACTCAGTCAGTGTGACAGGAAGGAATCAGGCCCTGTAGAGTGGCAAAGCTATGCTTTGTTACCATGGAAGTGCTGCTTTTAAGGATCGTAAAGCATGATGCAAAATATTAACTCCTCCAAGAGAATGAAGTTGCCAGGTAAAAGAGGCTGTGAGCCTGCCCTTCATTCACTTGTCCATCAATTCATTCGGTCATTCATTCAGCATTTATTGAGGGCCTATTAATACAATGAGTTCATACACAATGCACTAGGCTGTAACTATGGGATCACCTGCTCACTCACTCTCCTCAGTTGAAAGAGAAATAGTGAGGTGGGAGGAACCATCTTACTTCCTGTTTCAATCTCCATTTGAGGAGAAAGTGTTAGCATGCTAAAGGGAATAGGATCAGGGAGTCTGTGTGTCAGGGGAAAGCAAGGGGACAATGTTTGCTTTCTATAGTCTCCTGTTTTCAGCCTACCCCCTGCTTGGGTCTTCAGGGAATCAGAATTTTTGTGTGGTCTGAATAACCAAAGCTTTGGCCAGACATATGAGAAGATTCTAGCAGTCACTGCTGTGTGAAGTCAAAACAAGCTACTCTAGGAAATAATGAACTCCCCATCATTGACGGTATGCACACAGAGACCAAAAAACCTGCTCAATGCAAATCGTATAGAGATCATAGTGCACAATGACTAAAAGCACAGATTCTAGAGCCAGACTGCCAGGCTTCAAATCTTGGCCCAATGGACTAGCTGTGTGACTTTTGGCAATTTAAGTTTATTGAGTTTTGGTTTTCTTGTCTGTAAAATGGGGGTGATAAGAGTTTCTACTTCATGAGGTTATTGTGAGTATTAAATGAGTATATGAAAAGCACTTAGAATATTATCTAGCATATAATAAGTGCTCAATAAATATTAGCTTGCATTATCTAATGATGGCTCAACCCTGGGCTTCTGTATGACTGTTAGTTATGTCTTCCTGAACACTCTGGGGATGTAAAAAGGATTCTGGCAAGGGCAAGACTGTCCTGCTGGAGAGCTTGCTGATGGGAGCATCTTAGAGCTTTGCACTCATCCCTTGCATGCTTCCAGCAATAGTTTCCTTTTCAGAGTGTTTTCTAATTCAGTGTCTCAATTGAGCTTCAAGACAATGCAAGAGGTACAATGATCACCCCCATGTTATAGATAAAGGAAGTGAAGCTCAAAGGGGAAAAGTGACACAGCTACCAAGTGGCAGAAGTGAGATGAAAGTTTCCCCTCTATCACACTACCTCACAGTCTTCAGGGTCAGCTTATGCGTAGAACAGCAATTGGAAGGGGCAAGTACTTCAGTGAGCAGAAGAGGAGCCCTTCCCTGCAGTGACCTGTGGAAAGCAGCTCTCTGCTCTTCGCATTTTTCCAAGGAGCAGCTGAGCCCAAAGGCTAGGGAACAGAAGAGGGTCTTTCCTAGAAATGCTTTGGGTGTGACTGGTATGCCCCGCCCATGGGCAAAGGACAAGGCTAGGCCTGCTCTTGAGCACGTACTTTAACCTTGACTTGAATTCACCAGCATTCCCATCCCTCTGAACTTACTCAGAAAGCTAAGCTTTAGGGGAAAGTTCAAGGGAGTCATTAGACTCCATTCTGACTTTTCTGCTCCCAACTTAATGGCTCAAATATTTATCTGATGGCTAATGGCCTGGACAAAGAATTTTGCTTGCTGAGACTAGTAAGGTAGACTAGTGTCTTCATGTCATTTGAAGAGGTGATGAAGAAGGGCTGTTAAAAAAAAAAACAAACAACTTTCTGTTAGGCTTGAGAACATGAATAATACCCCAACTCATACTCTTCCGAAGCTCCAGGTTAGAATATATATATTACCTGGGAGTGTGGGAGATGAACAGGGGTGACATTGAAAATCTTTAATGACCAGCATGGTGTGGGCACCAACTAATCAGAATGTTTGCTGGCCAGAAACACCCAGGAAGGGGCTACTAACACACAGAGGAAAGGAGCAGCCCTGGATTGAGCCTCAGCTGTGAAAGGAAAATTCCTTTAGGCCTCTGCCATGAGAAAATGCAGAAATCAGATTTTCTCAAGACTAGTGGAATAAAGAAGTGCTCTTTGGAAGTCAGACAACTTGGGACCATCTTGTATGGACACAGACAGAGCCTAGCCTGGACTCAGAGAACCAGTTGCTTCCCTTTGCAGCCACAAGCTAGAGAACATCACACTAGGGACCCTTGGGTGGCATCTTCTCTCCCTCCCCCACCCACATACTATGCACAAGCACTTAGTATGCACACTTAATACAATGGAAATACACATACTCGCCTAGTCAGTGTTCACACATACAGAGCCCATCTATATCCATGACCTGTAGACACACCCTCACCCCATCTCAATTCATGCATGAGACATACTCTCACACCCACAAAATCATTCACGGACTCAGAATCCCTCAAATGAAACAACTAAAAGAGTCTATTTTGACTAACTCCAATCGATGGCCCTCCACACACATCCTGGTCTTTGCTCTTCCTCACACCTGTAGAATAAGACACATGAGGTGATTTTAGGAGCTTCCCTTCAGTGGTCCAGTCCTAGGCTTAGCACAGGCAGTAAGAAGTCCCTGCAGTTCCCAGGCTCTGCCAGCAGAGGACAGCCTCTCACACCACTCTGAATTTCACCCAAAGCCTGAAAGGCCTGGAGGAGAAGGGAAGGCAGAGTGCAAGGAAAGTGGAACTTCTAAGAAGATTTCAAAGTACCTGACCAGCTTGGCTGGCCTAGGGGCACCCAGCCACCCACTCCTGTGGAAGCGGGAGGCTCAGCCCCAGTCTGCCAGCTGGTGAAATCGATAGACTATTGGGCAGGTTATCAGGAGAGGATGTCTTAGTTACCATAGAGAGCCCTGCTCTAGTTCTGCCTAGTCAAGGGAGAGCCTGGAAGGGAATCAGCCAGCACATAGGAGTTGAACGGAATCTCTCATTCTGCAAGTCACAGCCCTCTGGGGCCTGCTTCCTGTCTGTGAAGTGGGTTTAAATCATATCTGCTCCCTATCTCTTTAGTGCTTAGACTCAAGCCCTATGCTCCCTCTGCCAGGACTTTCCTTTTCCTGCTTAAAATCTACTCACCTTGAGGTCTCAGCTCCCACTTAAGAAAGCTTCTCTGACCCACTTCACAGACAGGAAGCAGGCCCCAGAGGGCTGTGACTTGCAGAATGAGAGATTCCGTTCAACTCCTATGTGCTGGCTGATTCCCTTCCAGGCTCTCCCTTGACTAGGCAGAACTAGAGCAGGGCTCTCTATGGTAACTAAGACATCCTCTCCTGATAACCGCCTGGTAAACTAGGTCTTGGGCTCTCTCTATAATAAACTTCCTAGAGCCCAGTCAGACATTGCTTTGTGATTTTGGAATAACATCTGGTTTCTCTCACATGGTTGTAAGGAATACATAGTAGCACACAGTAGGCACTCAGTACGCATTTCTTGAATGTTTAGAAATGAATTTCTATAGCCTTTTGCAGATGACAAAGGACTTTCACATGAAAACTGGACACCCTTTGTGGTAGGCATTTTTCTCCCTTTTTCATACATGCATCCAAACATTTTAACTGCAGAAACCACTTATGTCTCACTACAAGTCTGTGAGGAAGCTAGGGATTATTATTTCCATTTTGGAAACAATAAAACTGAGGCCCAGAAAGGTGAAGTGAGCAATTCAGGCTTGGTACTTGGAGGAGTCAGGATTTTTTTGTCTCCAGATCCTGTGCTGAAAGGTATGATCATTAGATTCCTCTGTCATCACTGTGGGCATTGTCACCTCCATCGTGGTTATAAGAAAGTGTATGCTGGCGAGCACATAGAATTGCAGGGAGACGAGCCTGGGATCCCATCCAGGCATCACCTGCTAGTGATATTCAGGATTGGAGGAGCATCACTGACAGCTTTATGAGGGGTGGGGTAGCCCTAGCTGGCACTTGGAGGACTGGGAGTGTTGACAAAGAGCTCAGAGCTCCAGTGATCAGGTTCTTGTCTTATGCCTACAGAAAGAATTCAGGGCATGACAAGACAGACAGCAAGCTGGAAAGTGCAAGGTTTATTAAAGTGAAAGTACACACTCAAGAGGGTAATGCGGGTGAGAGAGAGAGAGAGAGAGAGAGAGAGAGAGAGAGAGAGAGAGAGAGAGAGAGAGAGAGAGAGAGAGAGAGTGTATTTGTCATGGGAGAATGAATCAATTATGGGCTTTTGTTCTTCTTGGGGTCAAGGCCCAGAAATGTGATACTGATGTAGCCTGTTGTCTCCTCCCAGTAGGCTGGGAGCTTGGTTTCTCACTCTTTCTTTCTTATATAATGTTCCTGAAACTGTTGTGCCATCAAGTGCTTGATGGAAGCCTCAGTATTTGTAATGCAGATGCGATTACAATGATATTATAATTAGCCAAAGGTCAGGCCTTACCCAAAGATGGCATCTAAGCTGGATAAGACCGGTTTTTATCTCTCCTCACCTAGGCTAAAACAGGAGGAGCTCTAAGGAAAGAAAAAATTTCTGGAGCCATATCCTGGAGGAGGGGGTTGTGTCCCTGCGCTATCTATCCTGTCTCAGGAGAATTTGGGGAGGCGGAGAGCCAGGGAAGGGAAGTCTGGGGAGACCAGAAGAACTAGAGGATACAGGAAATGGGTTTTGGGTGACTTAGGTTGAGATCTTCCCAGCTTCTGCTTCCTGAAAGCTATTCACTTCCTTAAACCTCTCCTGGGGCCAGGAAAGCTAAAAAGAGGGCACTGTGGCAGCCACAGGCATAAAGGGCTATCGCACACTTACCACACACCTTTCTCTTGAGCATTCCATAGGCAAGGCATGGAGCAAGACTTCCCCACTGTTTTTCACGTGGTATCCTATCCAGGGTAGGTGTTTTTTAGCTGATCGTCCAGGGAATTATTTTGAATCAGTCCTTAAGTAGGGGCAAGCTAAGTGGGATTTTCTTATGCTTGGTTTCTGAAAATGTTAGCATAGATTGAGGAGAGGTGGAGCTACTTTTGAAACTTCACAAGGCATGAGACCTGAAATTTGACAGTCAATTTGGGGGCGGGAATGAGGATAGAGAAGGTTGTGGAGCTGAACTGTGGGGTAGCCCAGAGTCGCCTTAGAGTGGGGAAGGAAGGGAATCTCATTGGATTCCCGGGGAAAGCAGCATCTGAGATCTTTGGGGGGATAGAGGTGGAAGAGGCTGAGCAGTGAGCCCTTTTTCCTGAGACCCCACCCCATTCTATCCCTGTGGTATCTCTCCCCTCCCTGCTTTATCTTCCCTTATCTTAACACTTCCCTCACATCTGAAGAGTTGGGAGTTCCTGAAGGAGGTGAGAGGAACTCTAGACTGTGAGAAAGTTTGGGAGCCTAGATTCAGGGGGATGAAACCTCATAATGATACCAAGGTCACCAGCCCCTATCCCCACACTTGCTAGGAAGAGAGTCAGAGACACAAGCATTTCTGCTGTCTTGAGACTGAGGGTGCCAGAATGATGTTCTCCCCACAGCCAAGAGGTGACCGCAGCCCTTGAGTGACTGCTTGGCATTTCAACAGTGCTTTCATCTTCCTTTAAAGCAATGTCACTTTGGTCCTCTCATTTCATTTTCACATACTGCAGAAGATCCTCAGATGAACTTAGCCTCTCTATGCCTCAGTTTTCTCAGCTACAAAATGGAGTTATGATGGGGACTGAGGAAGTCAGGACAGGCAATGTGCTTGGAACAGTGGTTAGCACATAGAAAGTGCTCCCTACAAGTTTGCTAGTATCATCTAGCTATGTCCCTTTAAGTTGCCATTTAACCTTTCTGAATTCCACTTCCTTCATCTATAAAAATGAATGAGCTCAGAGGACTAAATGACTTCCCAGGCCCTTGCCAGCTCTAATCTTCAAGGATGCAATATGTCTGAGGTAGGGAGAGCAAAGAATGTTGTCCTATGAAAATAGGTGGGGGGACTGGGACCCCTCAAAAGATGAACTGGCCTGCTGAGGGTCACACAGCCAGTTACAGGCCAAGATGAGTTTAGGATCCAGAGTGCTAAACTTCTAGTTTCAGGCCACTCAGCTGGCTCACAAGTAGCCTACCAGTTCTTTAACACCTAGGAAATATCAGAAAACATTTGGTTTGCACAATGGTGGAAGTACTAAATGGAGATTCCAGCAGCCTTTGGGGCTAAGGGAAGCTTGTGCAGATGCACATATCCTGGCCTTCCTCACTGGCCAAGGTCCCCATTTTCTGCCATATGCCTATTTCTTCTCCCAGAGCACTGATTCCCTCTGGAGGGTGGCCTGAAGCATCCTCACTGTTTGCTGGGACCCCAACAAAGCCATAATCATGAGCAGATACTTCACATACACATACACACACACGCGCGCACGCACGCGCACGCACGCGCGCACACACACACACACACACACACACACACATCGGACTTTCAAAGTAGCCTGGGCTACTGAGGAGGCTAAGGCCCAGAAAGGCCCAAAGAGAGATTTTGCCAAGCCATCCTGCAATCCCTGGGCAGAAGCAAACTCAGGACTGGAACTCAGGCTTCTGGGCCCCTGGCTTGTGTAGAAAGGAGCCCAAAAACCAGGCAGGTCTCCTGGAGGAAGTATCTGGCTTTACAATCCCAGCCCAGATTCTGCCCAAGCTAATACTGCCACAGAAAAGGAAGGCTGAGGATCTGATCTGTCCCTAGGGAGGCCTTATGAGTTGTCTAGGACATTGGAAGTTTCCAGTGGCTGAGGCACACTCAGGACAGAGAAGCAGACCCCTAGTTCTGGGAGCATGGCAACCAACCCAAGTTGAGGACAGATCCAGATTTGAGGTTTGACTCACCAATTAGTGGCTTTGTGAATTTGAACAAGCAACTTGACCACCTTGAGCCTGTTTACTCATCTATAAATGGGGGATAACGATGGCTGCCCTGTCTTCTTCTCAAGGTTAGCTCCCACTAGTAAGCTCATACCATGGTCCAGGCACCATGCCCAACACTTTACCTGCATCATTACATTCAAGCCTAACCACAGTGCTGAAAAGTAGGCAGGATATCCTGCCCAATGCAGAAACGAGGCTCACTGAGATTGATATGCTGGCTTTCAGGTCTCACAGATAAGTAAATTGTGGCGTCAGGATTTGAACTCTGATCTGACTCAACTTCCCCTGCCACAGAAAGTCCTTTGTTAGTATAATTATTATCAGATAGCATGACATAGAAGCCAATTCATAACCGATTTATTAAATTCCCTTAATTCTGGACCTTGCTGAAGAATGTAAGTCTTCCCTTTGGGCCCCAGGCAAGGGTTCAAGGGCTGAATCGAGGGCTTGATGATGCTTCCTGTGAGACAAGGTTCGACAAACTGTAGCCCACAACCTGTTTTTATAAATAAAGTTTTGTTAGAACACAGCCGCATCCATTTACTCTTTGTCTATGGCTGCTTTTGTACGACAACGGCTGACCGGGGTACTTGGGACAGAGACTGAAAGTTGAAAATCCTTACTATCTGGTTCTTTACAGAAAAAGTTTGCTGACTCCTGATTTTAGCATTCAAGGAAATGTTCTGGAGATGCAGCTCTGACCTTTGGCTAAAGTCCAAGACAGCAGCAAGGGAAGTTCCTTGCTCAGCTCCCTCTCTGAGCATTGGCCAGTTCAAAGGGAAACTGACTTTTCAAAGAAACCTAGGAGAGGCCCTTCATTTGGGGGTTCCAGAGAAATTCTGGCTGAGTAAGCAGCCCCTTCTAGGGCCAGGAGCACAATATAGTCAATCTTCTCTGCCTTCAATTTGTCAGTTAGCTGGCACAGGCTCACTCTGGTCAGAAAGAAACTTTGGACTGAGAAATTTCAGTTAACCTTTGGGACTGAATATTTTAGAATTATATAAACACCACTTGAGCCAGGTCCTATAGTTCCCTCAGTGGCAGAGAAGCCCAGGCCTGATTATGAGTACCAAGTCAGCCAAGGATTGTGGGAGAGTCTGAAATGTTAGGCTTCAAAGTGGCTATGGCTCATTTTATACCACACCTGGGGGCCTGAAAAGCCATGTGTGGTTTGAATCTATTTGCCTCCCTAATCTCTGTCATTTCAGATGGATTTGAAGCACAGCTGTTTTTCAGGTTCTCTGCCTCCTTTCTACAACATTTGGGTTCAGGACTTATGGTCTAGAAACAGTTAAGTAAACCCCTTTTTTTTCTCTGCATTTTCAAAAACAACCTCCTTCTCTGGTTCTATTGTGGCTGGTGAATCAAGATATCGCCAAAGGGTGGCAACCTACATGTCCTGCCTTCTTTTGGTTTGATGTCTAATTATCTTCTGAGAAAGACACCAGCTCTCCTTCCCCTCTTCCCCCGCCCAAGGAGTTCACACTTTCAGCTACCCACTAGCATCCAGTTGACTACATGTGCCCAGAGGACCCTGGTGGCTTCTCCTGCTTCATGTTCACAGCTCCACTGCCCAGCTCTCCTTCCTGCCAACTTACCCAAATTCAATTGGGCCTTCAGGAGTCATTGTTAGTTGGTCAACTTCAATTAGCCTTTCTCTAATCCACACCATGACGTCCATTTCTATTGCACTTACTGAAAACACCAACATACTTTGTACTTAAGTCTGCTCTCTAATTAGGGGACCTTCTATAGTACCATAGAAAGAGTTTACATTCTAGAATTCGAAGTCCAGATTCTAGATTCCATTACTGGCTGTGAACCTTTGGGCAAATCGCTTCACTTCTCTGAGCCTGTTTTCTCATTTGTAAAATGGGTATTGTGGTCTGTGTTGCCCAATTGTTAGGGTGATAAAATGAGTTGATAATTTTTTAAAGAGCTCTATAAACTGCTGAAGAGCTACACACTTATAGGTCAGTATTAAGTTGTCCTGCCCTGCCGCTGCCCCCCTTTTCCTTGGTTTCATGTAAAATTAGAGTTTGGGGGGTAATTAGGGAGGTAACAGATGAACCAGCATAAAGCCAACCCACCCCAAAACTCCTTGACTAAAACCAATTACTCTGACAACCAGTTTGCCTAAAAGTCAAATTAGTAATTTTGAAAGAAGACATTTGTATCAATTTTCTTAGGAGGCACTTCCAACATAATGTCATATTTTTAAATTGCTCTGTCACAATCTGTAGCATTTTGTCTATGATGAGATCATTTTGTATGCTTGTGGATGACTTTTTCTATTTTATCTCCTATCGAGCAGTTTTATGACTTTTTAGCAAGTTTGTCTGAAGACTTCTTAAAATTGTATGTTTTTAGCACTAAATATTTGTCAAATCTGTAGAATTTCCCACAAGATTTATCGAATGCACCTTTTTGATCACCCCCAACTACTTGCTGGGTTTTACTTTGCATCATGTATGCCCATGCACACCTAATGAGTTCATTAACCAAATTAGCATGTACCCATTGTTCTTTACTGTTCTGCAAGGTATGGGCATTTTGACAACAAGCAAGAATAAGTGAGACAGATTGGGCAGAATTGTATTGAACTCTTTGCGTTTTATTTTTCAAGCTATCTCATTCATCAAGCAACTGTACTTTGTGAAACATAAAATGATACATACAAAGTCATTATTAAATGTATTTATTGCAGGAAACATAACATTTTTCAAGAAAGGCAAACTGGCGGCTAAAAAGTCCTCAAAGTGTTCAAAAGTATATAAAATGAGAAGATACCCACCAAGGATACAAAACAATTTTTAGTAGAAATCTCACTTTTAACCAGAATGTTCTTAAATAAATTGCTTTCTAAAAATCCTTTAAATGGCACACACACAAAAATTAGGACACCCAAATAGATGCCAAAGGTTAAAAGTGGACTGAATTTTATGTGAACAGGTCATTAAGCATAGAGATTCCTTTTGGGAGCTTGTGGCCAATTGGTTTGTGGTGATTTGACCTGGAACCCATTTGGAATGCAGGCTTACTCCCATACACATGCAATATGTGGGCATGGAGACAACCATGGACCTCAGGGGACAAGAACACCCCTCCTGAACATGACCTCCAAGAGTAAGGGCAAATTATCAGCTTTAACTCTTTATTATAAAGACATATTTACACAGAACGATCTTTATAAATGTAGTGAACACAATTTTGGAAAAAGGACAATTTCTTAATGAAAAGGGCCTTTAATATTGTATAAATTAGTATAAGAATCATACACAACCACTTTAAATAAGACAGCCCCGCAGTCCCTCATTGCCCTCTGTTGCCCTGTGCTGTCCCCTTTTCCCCTCTTCCCCACGGGGCTGGGCAGCTGATGAGGCAGGAGGTGCAGAGAAGAGGATAGGAGAAGGCTAGGCCTCTTGTGGGGATATCAGTGGCAGAAGAGGCTTTCTGGACACTGGCCAGCCCCAACTCTTAGCCTGAGGGGTGTGGGAAGAGGCGGGTGCCCAACCCAGTTCCCTAGGGCAGGCCTTGAAACAGCAGCAGCAGCAGCAGCAGTAGCAGCAGAAGTAAGGGGGAGAGGCAGGTAGGTAACCTTGGGGATACTGTGGGAATGGGGGGACCGTGACTCCTCCTACCACCACACAAACATAAGTGACCATCAGGCTCTTGTCTCCCATTTTCTCCCTCCTGGGAGACCTCTGAGAAGGAAGCCTGCTCAGACCTATACTTCCTCCCATCTTTCCTCCTTTTCTTCCTCCCTCCCTTCCTTCTTCTCTCCCTCTTTTCCTTCCTTCTTTCCTTCCTTCCTTCCTTCTTTCCTTCCTTCCTTCCTTCCTCCCTCCCTCCCTCCCTCCCTCCCTCCCTCCCTCCCTCCCTTCCTTCCTTCCTTCCTTTCTTCCTTCCTTCCTTCCTTCCTTCTTCCTTTTCTTTTTCTTTTCTTTCTTCTTCACCTCCTTCCCCTCTCTCATGGGGAGGCCACTGGGAAAGAAGATCCAGTCAACGTGAAGGAAAGGCTATTGAATCCAATTACTTAAGGCCACCTCTGGGCTCCTGAGAACCAGTGTTGGGGTTGGAATTGCAGTCTTGATGCCTAGCTGCTCCTATGAAAATACCATGAGTCTAAAAGTGTTGAAGGAATGGAGTCAGCTAGCCAGTTAAAGAACTTTTCAGCCTAGGTTGGGGAATGAACCAGCAGGGGCAGGCCAGGGAGGCAGGAGCAGCTCCTTCCCCATGCCATCCCTACCCCTGGGCAATTCACAGCCCGCTTGTCTCTTCCCTCTCTGCTGCCCCTAGTCCCAAACCCAAGAAAAGTCACTTAATGTATTTTGAAAAGACATCAGAAGGGAAGAGGACATCATCAAGTTGGAGTTGGGAGAACTGGGTCCTCATTCCAGCTCTGCAATAACCTTGAGCAGGTCACTGTCCCTCATTAGGCCTCTGTTTTTGCGGGAGTTTGCATAAGAATGGAGAGCCTAAGTGATCTCCAAGGTTCCTTTTGGCTCTGAGAGTTAGTGATTCTTGGCAAAAGCACTACTCCTGCTTGGCTTTTCCCTATAGGAGGGTATAGAGCCACCTCAGGCCCAGTGCCCTCCCATCCTGAGATAAAGCTTGAACTACCAGGGGAAGGGGGCAGAGTAAACTGGGGGAAGTGAGACTGGGGGGAATGTTAGAAGACACAGTAAAATGACAGAAGTGAGAAAGTACTTCACGGCCCCTCTCCTTCACCTCTTCCTTAACCAGGACAAACATGGGAATGAAAAAGAAGCCATACAGCTATTCTTCCTCTTTTCTAATGCTTCAATCCTTCCCTGTCAGACTGTCAACCCCCAACTCCAATGTCCCTCAAGGCAACTTGTTTGCATTCCCAACGGCCCAGTCTCTAACTAGTCTCTCATTGCTCATCTTTGTACTCCTCTCTGGATGCCAGCTGAAGAGTCCAACTGGTACAAAAACCTGGGATCCACTGGAGCCCATCGAAGAAGGGAGTGTTTCTATATAGCCTCCAGGGTAAACCTGAGGAAGGGATGGCTGGATGAAGGGTTGGGGTATTAGGTGGGAAAGATGGAGACTAGAGCAGTGGAAGGGCCAGGGTCTCCAGTTCTTAGTCTCCAAAGTCAGTCCGGGGAAGGGCCAGGAAGAGTGGCTGAATGGATCCTTGGGAGAAAAAGGGAATCATCGAACCAGAGGCAAGACCACACCATTCAGAGAGGCTAGGGGGTGAGGCGAAAAGAGCTGGGACCATCAGCAGCTAGGATGGGTGCAGGATGAGAGGCGAATGGATGTGAGGGCTCCAGAGAAGCAGACCCATCTATGGAGTAGAGAGAAGTGCAGGGAATGGGCACTTGAGGGTCCCTTTAGTCCTAAAGAGACAAAAATGATCGAAGAGAAGTCATTGACATATCCTAGGTCAAAGGAACCATCCAAGAAAGAACAGATAGCCTTCATTTTGTCCCCTCCCCAAAATCCTGAACCTAAAGCCAAAGGCCCCTGAGTTGGTGTCACCCTGTCCTGGCTACAGGGGGAGACAGCAGGCCAGGCCTTGGGGACAGACATAGGCTCTGCTCTCTCTGCTGCTGCCTTTGATTTTCTCTCTTCCCCATGCTTAGGCAACTCTCTCCCAGTTCTCTGCCTGCTACCCCTCAAGGCTCTCTGCTCCCTTCCCCCTCTTTGGTGAGAATCCACACTGCACACCTGTAGGCATGCTCTGGGGCATATGTTCCAGTTCATAAAGTACCCCCAGGATTTCTAGAACTTTCCAACTAGGCCAACCTGCCCAACCCCAGGGTGGGAGTAGCCAGCATGTAACTCCTGGGGAACGAGGAGATTAGCTCTGGGTATCAAGCCCCTCTCTGGGCTTCAATCTTCTCTTCTGCAAACTGAAGAGGTAAGACAAGTGTTCTGTAATCCCCTATGTTGTGTGTGATACGAGAACTACTTGGGGCAGGTTTCCAGCCAGTGATAAGCACAGGGCCACCCAGCTTCCAGGCTGTTTCCCCTCGACCCCTTCCATGCTGCCCACAGACCAGGAGGCTCAAGTACCTGCTTCAGAAAGGCATGGGGCCCTTATGGGAGAGACGTGGCCGCTGGCGGCGGAATTTTCTCCGACCTCCCTGCCAGGGCCCTGGTCCATTCCTTGACCCTCTGGGTTGCACCAGGTGGTGGATAGTGCCTTCTTTTAGCCCCTTCCCGGCAGAAGGCTGCATCAGGGGCCCTGTAGGAAGGAGAAGCCTGTTAGCAGGGAAGCTGACGCAAATGGGCAGGAGACCAAAGAACGCAGGCTCATGGTTGGAGACAATCTCTCCATGAGATGGCATTCATTATAGCTTTCTTTGTTTTAATATAATATCTTAATGAACAATTTGCAAGTTTTACACTGTTCTAGGGCAAATGAAACCCACTCCGCATGTCTTGCAATTTATGGAGCTGACTTTATGTCCTCTTGACAGTTCTATCATGTTCCTGACAGGCACAAACTCATTCTTTGTTTAGAACATCATTGGAGGGGGGCGACAGTTGGGGCATTATGCCTCTACTTGGCTGGGGCACAGCAGGCAATAGCGTCCATTGCAACCAATACACTTAAACCATTTTAAACATACAACGTTTCAGTGAAATGAATGTCTCCACCTCTATGTACCCGTCACCCAGATTCAAGTTATCCAGTGGAGAAATGCGTGATTTTGTTATCCCTTTTCTTTTTTCTTTGTTGAAGTATTTTAAAGCTAATCTGAAACATCATGTCATTGTACTCTTACATCCTTCACTTTGCAGGTAACCCACTTTTGAGTGCTGGAGATCTTGCACCTCACCCCTGGCATCTCATCAATGTGTAAGCATCTCTGGGGCTCATTTCTCCTATGGCCTCTCTGTGGGTGTGACTGGAGGTGTCCTCTGACTCTTATGTGTGCCTTATGCTGGGTTCTACTCAACCTGTAACCAAACTTAGAGATCAACATATATTGCATAAATGAATGAGTAAATAAATGAGTCAATGGTCACCAGAAGCAGCAATTTGGTGCATGAAGAAGGGGTTGGGTTGCTGCAGTTGGTACCTCCCTACTGGATGCCCTATCTCCTTCATCCCCAGATCACACTCCATTGTGAGTCTGATGTAAATTCCTTCCATTTTAAACCCAGTTGGCCTCTTTTCTGCTCTCTGGGGTCCTGTTCTGCCTTGGTCCACATCTAGCTTAGAGTAGAAGCCTTCTGATACCAGACCAAGCCTTGGTGATGGAATCCAAGTGGTGCTAGGTATTCCTGGGTGTGATGAGGGAGAAGGCACATGGGTTGGCCCTTATGGAGACTACCATCCAGCCAAGGCTGGAAGCAGGCAGAGTGAGGAGATGTGATGGTGCTAGACAACAGGCAGACTGGCAGGATATTTGTGCAATGTCTAGTATGGGGCTGGCCTACAGGAATATGGCTTCTGAGGCCTATGATCAGGAATCCCAGTCTCACTTGACATCATCAGATTCACCTTCAGCTGTATCCCTGTCCCTCGAGCTCCTATTCCATCCATCCATGAATCCCCACCACTAGTTCAGTTTCCATATAAGCCCCTGTTGGCTGTTAGCCTGCAGTCAAGCCCCTGTTGGCTGTTAGCCTGCAGTCAAGCCCCTGAGCCCTGGCGGCTCCTCCTTTCTCTCCTCCCTGCCTCCAGCATCCCCATGCTCTGGCTCCTTCCTTGGCTCCTTGGCACTTGTGACTCCTCCTCTACTTGCATATAATTTCCAGGCATTTATTCTCCTCTTGGGCCAAAAGCAGGTGAGTTTTATCTTTTGAGTCCTCACTGCCCAGGCTCCTGGGGCCTGTTGTTCTCCTCCTAGACATACACAGCTGCCGCACATACACATACTCTTTAGTCCTCCATCCTCCTTCCCCAAGAAAAGTCACAGGTTCATTATGACTCTGCTGTTTACCAGTCACCCTTCTATGCTTCTGGTCAGAGTGGGTTAATACATCAGCTCCTTCCTTAAACCCATCATTTAATGAGAATTAAAACAGAAATTAAATTTACACTTTGGTGCCATAGGTATGGACAGGGTCCAGGAGGACATTTCTGTCTGTTATAGAGCTACCCTCTTGGTGCTATCAGCAAAGGGGCTGGGCCAAGGAGGGAGATGAGGGAGGGACTTTCACTAAGCTCCCCACTCCAGCTGCTTCAGCTTTTCCCCTGTGTTTCAGGGTCCCCTCAGGTTTCTTCCTGCCTACCGAGGGGGATAAGAATGATGCTGATAGGGGGTCAGTACCAGAGAAATACTCAGGGCAAGAAGGACTGTGCTGAGGGTGTGGCCAGGAAAAGGGCATGACCCTTGGGGCTTTGAAAATGTAAGTGAGACCTTGGTTCTTGAATGCTTGTCAACTAACTGGGGGTAGGGTAGGCATGAGGCAATAGCACAGGCTACGGCCCCAGGAGTACAGCAGGCATGGAGAAGAAAGGCACGGTGCCCACATGGGGGCAAGGGTTGGAAGAAACTATTTAAGTGCACTGAGGATGGCTTCCATCTCCAAATGCTCAGCACCCAGGACTGTGATGGTGGCAGTCAGAGAGAGAGGGCTAGGGGTGAAGAACTGTAAGTGGGCAGAGGCAAAAAACCAGGATAGGGTAAAAGGATGGTGGCTCATACTGGCCAGGGAGATGTCTAGACTCTAAGCTTGAAGAGAAGAACTATCCTGCATTGACTGAGCACTCAGCCAAGCCCTAGAGAGCAGCCACTAAGAAGCCCCTGATATTTTGCATCCCACAGAGTGAGGAGTTCACTGTCCTTGTAGCAAGAAGTCTGCATCTCCCCCCACCCCCTGATCCCATCACCCACCTGTTTCCTACTTTTGATTCTGAGTTTGGCTCACCTTAAGATAAGCTGACACCTGAAACCTAAGCTTTATCCTGTCCAAAGGGACTTTTACAGGTTGATTTTCATCACTGAATAGTTTCTGGCTGTACCAAAGAATCCCCTTTAGAAATGGAAGCCATCCTCGGTGCACTTAAATAGTTTCTTCCAACTCATTTGCTACTTATAGGGAGGTTGGGGCAATTCCCCCCAAAATCTCCGGCCTACAGGGACTGGAGCCATTGCTCTCTGAAACACCATCAACAATGAAGCTCCAGTATTTCTGCACCGAGAACCATAGTCAGGGGTGAACAGGGTTTGATTTTCAAGCAGCCTGAATTCCAAGCCTGCCAATGCACAAAGAGGTACATGCGACTTTTCAGGAACATGCCAGCCTCACCAGGAATGACATATCTGTTTTTCCTCTAGTCCTCCAGCCTATCTTATGATTGCTTTAAAAGACCACACAACTGCTCTTGTGGAGACCCTGATAACTCCGTCCCCTCCACTGCTCAGGGGTCCTTCGTGTTTCTCCAGGAAGAGGCCTCTTCCTTTGTCTGCCCAGCACTCCAACCCAGTAGCCCTAAGCAATCTTCCCATGCCAGTTTTGCCATTCTTGTAGTAAACAGTATGCTCTGGCAGCCTGTCCCTCCATTTCACTTGCATTAGTCTTTTGCCACCCGAGAGGGCTGACTTAGGTTACATGGGTGCTTAGTACATACAGTTTGGGATTGGAGTGGTGATGCCCCCACTCTGAGTGGAAAGGGTTCAGTAGGCTTCCCCCACACTATCACTGTGACTGTGGGCTTTGAACCGGGGCTGAGAAGGAGAAGAAGAAGGAAAGAAAGAGGTGCTCAGACAATGATCAAGGGACACTTGGCTGTAGTCCAGCAGCTCTCCAGCTCAGAAGAGAAAAGTGTATCCCAGGTCAGGAGGCAGTGGAGGGGTATGTGTGTGCTGGGTGGAAAAGGAGGGACATTCCAAATCAGGACAGAGTGGGTTGCGGAAGAAGCATGGTTTCCAGGCCCAGGTCTTTGACTGGGAACTCTAAATGAGGAAAGCATGCAAGTCTGGGACAAAGGCGAGGTGGTTCCGGGGTTCCTGTTTCTGACTCAAGACAGAAGGCAGGAAGAACAAGATGTGTGTACCTGGACCCTTGGCTGGTTGCCACTTGTACAGAGGTACCCTTCCTCAGCTCCAGGAAAAGTCATGAGGTAGAGAAGGCAATGGGAGCCTTGGAAGTTTCTTGTGAGGGAAACAAATTTACCCAAATCAGAGCATGAGGATGAATGGCCTAATGAAGAAGGGTAAGTTAAAGCAAGAAGTAACAGGGTCTGGGCTAGAAACAGCATTCTCTCTCCATGAAATCAGCTCTCCCTTTTACCAGTATTGCCCTAATAGCTGGACCCCAAAAAGGTTCTAGTGGTGGTCAGTTGGCCAAGGGTCTCCCTGTGGCCTCTGGGGGAGCATCAGGTATGTATATCAGGCAGATCCAGCTTCCTCTGGGATACTCTCTCTGTACTTACTCTTTCTTCCTTGAAAGCATCACCTTGGACTATATGCCAGTAATGGTGTCAGGTGGGTGTCTTGCCAACTGCACTGGATGGTAGGCTTATGGTAGGCTTATGTCTTTCATTCATATTTTTTGCTTTCTTCCTGCCATTGCCTTACTGATAGAAGTTTCTGAGGAAAAAGCTTGTTTTCTTACCAAGGAGGTGGCTGACCCAGCACTCGGGCCCTAAGTGAAAGACCACTGAACAGCTAGCAGAAGACAGGTGATGCCAGACCCAGCCAATGAACCTTACTTGGAAGCCAGGCAGTGCTCACAGGGCCAGGGCAGTGTCAAAAAACAAGAACTGAGAGGAAGAGGTCTAAAAAGAGAAAGAAGTGGAGCCCCACGGGGTCCCTCAGAGACTCCTGGGCTGCAGGCCATCCTGCTCTGGAGGATCTGGAACCAAGTGGGTCCCTGTGCCCTTCCTCTAGGAAACTTGCTGCCTTGCCCTCACTTCCCCTCTGCTCCCACTTCCTTGTGACTCCAGCCCTAGCACTGGCTCTAGTCCACCTCGTTTTGGTCTTCCCTTCTGTGGTGCCAGGCAGGCAGCAGTGACAGCCAGATCACAGGACTGTGGCAGCTGGAGGTGGGAGCTGGCAGCCCCAGGAGACACTGACACACAGAGGACAGGCAGCCTAGGTTGGGGCTGCTGGGTCCTGGATGGAGATCAGGTTTGGGGAGGGGAAGGAAGCACCAGTGCCAAGTATGCCAGATGGGAGATGTGGTGCAGATGGGGGCAGAAGGACTCCCTCTCCCTAAACTGTATGGAGGTGTCAGGTCATGTGCTGTTTCCTGGTGTGGGCCTTGAGACAGGTGGACTAAGGTGAAACATGCCTGTGCCTGAGGCAGAGGGGAGGCCTGTGCAAGATATGGAAGAACGGAGTCCCGACAAATTCTGTGGGCCTTTTGTGCAGGAGCAGAACAGACCAGGCAGGACCTTAGGCAAAGGAGGAGAAGACCAGCTTGGCCCAGCCCTGTTCGACTTGGCAAGGGGGAGACTGCCTCTGCTCACATGTAGGCTGAAAGGAGCAACAGCTGGGCTCCCCACCGCCACCCCCACCGCGCACTGCAGCCTATGCAACAAGTGTCACGTCTGCATCTTGGCACATCCTCCCCAGTGGTCTGCGCCTACAGACCCGCCAGCGGTTCCTAACCTTTAGGGGCCAGAAAACCTTCAACGCGGGAGCCCAGACCACCGGGCTCAGGTCAGTTCCCTCCATTGATATACGGAGGGGAGTGGGACATGCTCCCCACCTCCCTTCACCACGTGGGAATCGGGGCACGGGACACCGAGAGCATTTCCTACGGTCTTGAGTTCCTGGGACTGCGAGGGGCGGCCAGGAGGGGGAAGGCAGAGCAGGTGATGCCCGAGGCCACAGTCGGCTGGAACCTGGAGGCGGGCACCCTGTCAGTTGGTAGCCGGGCGCGGCCGGCGTGTGGCTGCTTCAGCCCTGCAGGCGCCCGACTCCAGCAGGCAGAGAGCGCAGGGGTGGAGCAGAGGGCCAGGAGCACAGCAGCGGCACCGGGAGAACTGCGAGGGGAGCGCGGGCGAGCAGGAGACGCGCACTCACCTCCAGATACGGCGATCAGGGAGAGCCAGAGCATCAGGAGCGCCTGCACACACAGCCGCAGATTCATGCTGCTCCTCTAGCCACCGCTGCTGCCCTAGCCAAGGGGGCAGAGAGGCGGAGAGGCCGGGCGCCCGCAGGCCAAGAAAGGCGCGAACTGCGGCTAGTGCGGGCGGGCGCAGAGCTTGCGAGGCTCCCGGGCCGTGCCGCAGGCTGGCTTGCTGCACGCACTTGCCGCCTTCCCTCGCCTGCAGCCTCCCCCTACTTCCCGAGCGACGCCGCCAAGCTGGCCTTGGCGGCTTCGGGGCGGCGGCGAGCTCTTCCCAAGCGGATAGCTGCTCCGCCGAGGCTCCAGCTGCCCGTGGTCCAGACTAGCAGTGAGAATGCTCCTCACTCACTCTAGTGGCTGCATTTTGTAGCTTGTGGCTTGGCCGCGAGCCCACTTGGTCATGTGGTCATCGGGAGGGCTGGAGGGGGGACAGGAAGAGGGAGAGGGGGCGAGCCTCCCGCATCGCCCCCCTCCCAGCACGCACTCTGCAGCCCCGGCCAGGGCACTAGAGGAAACTTCGAGGTGGCCCCACAACAAAGGCTGCACTGCCGCTCCGACAACCCACAACCACTCCCCGGACAATGCCCGCCTGGCTGGGGACCAGAGGGTTTGGGAGACCTGAAGGATTTCAAACACAGGAAGCATTTTGGGTGGTGGACGGGCACACTTAACCCTTTCTCACCTGGTTTCCTGTCAAGGAACCTGGGTCCTCTGAGAAGGACCCGGCCCAGGCTGTCCCCACTCACTCGCAACATCTCTGACCATCTCTTTCCCCCTGCTGCTCTGCAGCAGCATGGGCTTGACCAAGACCTCCACACACTGGCCCTCCTCTCTCCTCTGCAACTTCAACTGGATTAGTGTTGGAAATGACTGCCCGGGCTTGTGTCAAAAACTTCTTCATTGCTCAGTGTCCCCAAGAGGCACCCTCTACCTGGAATGCCCCCACCCTGTCCATCCTGCCCCTGAGTTCTTCATTCTTGCAGTGGCACTTCAAACCCAGAAGACTTGCCAGGATAGCAATATTACAGGAGGGGCTACCTCTGTGTTCCTACTCACTGTTGGGACATGCAACAGCTCTTATGGTGTCCCTTTTCTTGTTCACCATCATTGAGAGAGGAGGGCTGTATACCCAACTCCAAACAGTCTAGACTGGATTCATTTTGCATGTCCTTGGCATTCCCCTTTGTAAGTGTGTCCTGAAGTTGTTTGCCTTCCCAAACTAGACCATGGTCTCCTATAGCCTGGGAGCTCTCAAGGGAAGGGGCTACTTTGTTCACCAGACTGGGAAACCTCTAAGACAGGACCCTGTCTTCTCATTCTTGTGCATCTCTCTAAAGTCCCCAATATCGAACTCTGCACATAGGTGGCACTCAACACATGTTAAAAGCCTAAATTGAAAGATATTTCCACATTTCAGGCATTTTGCTTGAAATGCAAGTCCAGATTTAAACAAAAAATACATTGGACAGTGTGTATGTGTGTCATAAAAGATGTGAGAGAACACAATATATTTAAAATATGTTTAAAATGTTAAAACAATCCAGTACATACACTCCTTCCACTGTAATTGTCAGCTCTACAAGAGAGGAATCTTCACTGTGTTCACAGCTGTATCCTCAGATCTAGAACAGTGCCTGGGACACGGTGCTCAATACATAATTTTGAATACATAAAATTTTCAAAAACATTCCTCTTGCCTAAATAAACATAGTGGGAAGAGAATAAAATAAGGTTCTTGTTAATAGTCTGTGGCCCATTAGCCACTGTCCAGTAGGAAATAGCCAAGACTTGAAGCAGAGCACCTCTTCATCTGAGGCTCAGACTGTGAGCAATGGGCATTAGTAGCATGAGATCATTTCCTCCTGCTGTCACTCTGGAAAAAGTCTTCCTGGCCTCTAGTCTCACCCTTATCTGCTGTAGGGCCATGCTATTGTCACCTAAATTTATCAGGTTTCATTGGGATTGATCATCTCCATCCTCCCCGCTTCACAGTTGCTATGGGATTAAATGAGATAATGTACCTGAGGGCACTATGCCAATAGTAATAAGCCATTGTAGAGTCACTTTTAGGTACCATGATGCTCCAAGCCCTGAATGAATAAGCCCATGCACCCCCAAATGAGTGCCCCTTATAACTAGGTTAATAGAAGCATTCATATGTAATCATATTTTTACTAGGATGTGTATGTGCTATTTGCTAAGTGGTTAGAGCTGTACTTTCCAATCCAGTAGATACTAACAACATTTAAAATAAAATAAAAACTTCATTTTATCAGTCCCACTGGCCACATTTCCATTGTTCAGTAGCCACATGTGGCTAGCGGCTATGGTATTGGATAGCATAGAATAGAACCTTCCAATCATTACAGAAAGTTCTATCGGACACCTCTGAGTTACAGTACTTCATTATTTCTTCTTCTTCTTCTTCTTCTTCTTCTTCTTCTTCTTCTTCTTCTTCTTCTTCTTCTTCTTCTTCTAATAATAATAATAATAATAATAATAATAATAATAATAATTTTTTTCCCTACCTTACCTAATCTTCAAAATGCACAGGGGAAAAAATACAACAAATCAATAGTGTTCAAGGCAAGCCACACTCAGTAAATAGAAGGCATGCATAAAGCAAAATTTAAAAAGCTGACCTTGTGAGAGAATCATGTTATAATCTGCTCCTTCTCTCCATTTAACCAAATTGCATCCATTTTTCTAGTCCCAGATCCAAGATCTTATCTTCCTCCTTTCTCAGGCCACTCTTGTCCACAGAGGCTTTGCCTTCCTCATAACAGCTATGGCTATACCTTCCACTGAAAGTTACTATTGCAATGCACTGGGAGCACTTTTGTGTCTGCACACCATGCTCTGTGGACTTGTGGAGAGGGTCTGCCACCACAGTACCCATTCTAGAATTGGAGCCCACGAGGCAAGAAATGCAACTCTGATTGCTCACTCTGAAACCATGTAGTCAGCACTTGGAACCTGCTTATTAAAGAAATAAATAACTGTTGGCATAACTCTGTGCAGTCTTTTGTTCAAGAAGATGATACTATTGAGTTAATATCAGCAAAATAAATGTTTTAAGGTCTTTGGAGGGGGGAGGAGGTATATGAGACCATCCCCACTCTCTTGCCCTAAAGCGGCAAACAGTTGTGAAGTACATTGTTGCGCAGGGCTCAGGTCTGTAGTCAAGGACAAGTCTCAGTTTCCAGTAAAGGTAAGGAGCAATCTGGGAGGCAAAGGTCTGACTCAGTGTATTGTTGGGGACAGAGGTAAGATAGCTCAACTATGTGAAGACACTCTCATCAGCACTCTGCACAATCTATTCAGTTCTGCCTTAATGTCCAATGTCATTACTACCAGTTTAGTGTCCTGTGTCATTTCTGTCCTCTGGGTTCGAGTGAGCAATGTGGTATATTATAAAGAACAGAGCTTTTGGAATTTCAAATAACTAAATTCAAATCCTGCCCCTTAATCTCATTCATTAGCTGTGTGAATTTGGGAAAGTTATTTAACTTTTCCAAGCCTCAGTTTCTTTATCTGTTAAATTACAATAATAATAGTACATATCTTATTATGGTTGGGAGATTAAATGACATAACGCATGTAAAATATTAGCGAGGTTCCTAGCCCATGGTAGTTGCTTTTTATATGTGAGTTTTCTACTCTTCCTCATATGTTCCCCTGACCCTACTACATTTGCGATATGTCTTCTGGCCTCTTGGAACTGATAAAGAAAGAAAGGCTCTATTAATGCCCTGCTCCATGTATCTTGTCTTCTTAGTAGCCTTCAAAACTGCCCCCTGTCGAACTGTAACAAATCTTCCTAATACATAGAAGCAAACACAGAGAGGCAACTAAAATTAGAAAACAAATAAACATGGCACAAATGAAACAAGAGGAGAAAACTCCAGGGTAGGGTGGAGGGGGGGAACTAAACAAAATGGAGACAATCTACCAGATACAGAGTTCAAAACACTGCTTATAAAGATGCTCAATGAACTTAGGGGAAGAATAGATAATCTCAGTGAGGACTTCAACAGAGAGACAATAAGCATAAAGGACACAGAAACAATAAAAAAGAACCAGTCAGAAATGAAGAATACAATAATTGAAATGAAGAATACACTAGAAGGAATCAACAGTAGACTAGATGAAGCAGATAAATGAATCAGTGATTTGGAAGACAAGGTAGAAGAAAATATCCAATCAGAACAGCAACAAGAATAAAGAATACAAAAAAAAAATGGCAAGAGTTTAAGGGACCTCTGGGATAATATCAAGTGTACCAACATTTGCATCATAAGGGTACCAGAAGGAGAAGAGAGGGAGCAAGTAATTCATAATTTATTAGAAGAAATAATGACAGAAAACTTTAACATTGTGAAGGAAATAGACGTACAAGTCCAGGAAGAAAGAGTCCCAAACAAGAGGAACTGAAACAGACGTACACTAAGACACATCACAATTAAAATGCCAAAGGTTAAAGACAAAGAAAGAATCCTAACAGCAGAGAGAAAAGCAGCTGCTCATTACTTACAAGGGTACTCCCATAAGAATGTCAGCTGATTTCTTTATAGAAACCTTGCAGGACAGAAAGGATTAGCATGAAATATTCAAAGTGACGAAAAACAAGAACCTACAATGAAGACTACTCTATCAAACAAGGCCATCAATTAAAATTGAAGATGAGATAAAGAGCTTCCCAGACATGTAAAAGCTACAGGAATTCATCACCAATGGGTCAGTATTACAAGAAATGTTAAAGAAACTTCTGTAAAAAGAAGAAGGGGGAAACCCATAAATATGAATAATAAAATGTCAATAACTGTGTACCTATCAATAATCACTTTAAATGTAAATGTACTAAATGGTCCAATCAAAAGACTTAGAGTAACTAAATGGATAAAAAACAAGACCAATACATATGATATCTATAAGAGTCTCACTTCATATTAAATGACACACACATATTGAAAGTAAAGGGATGGAAAAAGATGTTTCATGTAAATAGAAATGAAAAAAGCTGGGGTAGCAATACTTATATCAGACAAAATAGACTTTAAAACAAAGGCTATGATAAGAGACAAAAGATATTTCATAATGATAAAAGGATCAATCTAAAAAGTGGACATAACCCTAGTAAACATATATGCACCCGACATAGGAGCACCTACATATATAAAACAAATATTGACTGACATAAAGGGAGAGAGCAACAGTAATACATTCATAGTAGGAGACTTTAACACCCCATTGACACCAATGGACAGATCTTCCAGACAGAAAATCAACAGGGAAACAGTGGCCTTAAATGACACACTAGACAAATTGGATTTAATTTATATTTTCAGAGTATTTTACCCCAAAGCAGAAGACTGTACATTCCTTTCAAGTGCACATGAAATATTTTCTAGGATAGACGTGTTAGGCCACAAAACAAGCCTCAATAAATTTAAGATGATTGAAATAATTTCACACATTTTCTCTGACCTCAATGGTATGAAACTAGAAATCAAATACAAGAAAAAAACTAAACATGGAGGCTAAATGACATGCTACTAAATAATGAATAAGTTAACAATGAAATCAAAGAAGAAATTAAAAGATACCTAGAGACAATGAAAATGAAAACACAACAGCTCAAAATCTATGGAACAGAGCAAGAGCTGTCCTAAGAGGGAAATTCATAGCAATACAGGCCTACCTCAAGAAGCAAGAAAAATCTCAAATAAACAACCTAACCATACACTTAAAAGAACTAGAAAAATAACAGCAAACAAAACCTAAAGTTAGTAGAAAAAAAAGGAAATAAAAATCAGAACAGAAATAAATGAAATACAGTCTGGAATAAAAAAAACACAAAAGATTAATAAAACCCAAAATTGGCCCTTTAAAAGGATAAACAAAGTTGATAAACCTTAAATCAGACTCATCAAGAAAAAATAAAAAAGAAGACCCAAGTAAATAAAATCAGAAATGAAAGACAAGAAGTAACAAATGACTCCACAGAAATACAAAGGATTATAAGAAAATACTACAAGCCATTATATGCCAACAAATTGGACAATCTTGAAGAAATGGATACATTTCTAGAAACATACAATCTCCTAAGTCTGAATCAAGAAGAAACAGAAAATCTGAACAGACCAATTACTATCAATGAAATCAAATCAGTAATCAAAATACAGTTGGCAAACAAAAGTCTCTGGCTGGATGGCTTCACAGGTAAACTTTACCAAACATTCAAAGAAGAATTAACACCTATCTTCCTCAAACTACTTCGAAAAATTCAAGAGAAAGAGAGAAGTCTCCCAAGCTCAGTTTATAAGGTCACCACTACCCTGATGCCCAAACCAGACAAAGACATTACAAAAAATGAAAATTATAGACCTATACCTTTAATGAACATAGATGCAAAAATCCTTAACAAAATATTAGCAATCTGAATTCAGCAATACATTAAATAGATTATATATCATGATTAAGTGGGATTTATTACTGGGATGCAAGATTGGTTTAATATCTATAAATCAATTAATGTGATACACCACATTAACAGATTGAAAGATAAAAATCATATTATCATATCAATAAATGCAGAAAAAGCATTTGATAAAATCCAGCATCCATTTGTGATAAAAACTCTCAGCAAAGTGGGAATAGAGGGAACATACTTCAACGTAATAAAGACCATATATGACAAACCTATAGCTAATATCATACTCAATAGAGAAAAGCTAAAAGTGATTTCATAATATCAGGAATGAGACAAGGATGTCCACTTTTACTACTGCTATTCAACATAGTATTGGAAGTCTTAGCTACAGCAATCAGACAAGGGAAATAAAAGACATCTAGATTGGAAAGGAAGAAGTAAAACTATCATTATTTGCAGATGACATGATACTATATATAGAGAACCCTAAAGATTCCACCAAAAAACTTTTAGAACTGATAAATGAATTCAGTAAAGTAGCAGGGTACAGAATTAATATTCAAAGTTTGGTTGCATTTTTGTACACCAAAGATGAATTATCAGAAAGAGAACTTAAGAAAACAATTCCATTTACAATTGCATCCAAAACTATAAAATATCTAGGAATCAATTTAACCAAGGAGGTAAAAGACCTGTTCTCGGATAATTATAATACATTGAAAAATGAAATTGAAAAAGATATAAATAAATGGAAGTATATACTGTGCTCATGGGTAGGAAGAACTAACATCGTTAAAATGTCCATACTACTCAAAGCAATCTACGGATTCAATGCAATCTCTATCAAAATAGCACTGGCATTTTTTTTCAGAGAGCTAGAACAAATAATCCTAAAGTTTATAAAAGACCCTGAATAGCCACAGTAATCTTGAGAAAGAAGAACAAAGTTGGAGGTATCATACTACCTGATATCAAACTATACTATAAGGCTATAGTAATCAAAATAGTATGGTGCTGGCATAAAAATGCACATAGATCAATGGAACAGAATAGAGAGTCCAGAAATAAATCCATGCCTATACAATCACTTAATATGTGACAAAGGAGTCAAGAATATACAATGGAATAAAGATGGTATCTTGAAAAACTAGTGTTGGAAAAACTGAAGGGATACATGCAAAAAAAAAAGAGAGAAAGAAACTGGATCACCTTCTTACACTATAGACAAGAATAAACTCAAAATGGATTACAGACTTAAATGTAAGACCTAAAACCATAAATATCCTAGAAGAAAACATGGGCAGTAAACTCTCTGATATTGCTCTTAGTAATATTTTTTTTCTGATGTATCTCCTTGGGTAAGGGAAAGAAAGAATGAATAAATAAATTGGACTACATCAAACTAAAACGTTTAGTACAGCAAAGAAAACCATCGGCAAAATGAAAAGACAACCTATAGATTGGGAGAAGATATTCTCCAATGATACATCTGATAAGGGGTTAATATCTAAAATTTACAAAGAACTCATACAACTCAACAATCAAAAAAACTAAACTATCTAATTTAAAAATGGGCAGAAAACCCAAATAGGTATTTCTCCAAATAGGAAATATAGATGGTCAATAGACATATGAAAACATGTTCAACATCACTAATCGTCAGAGAAATGCAAACCCAAACCACAATGAGCTATCACCTCATAGCTGTCAGAATGGCTAACATCAATAAATCAAAAAAACAGGTGTTGGCAAGAATGAATAGAAAAGAGAACCCTTGTGTCTTGTTGATGGGACTGCAAATTGGTGCAGCCACTATGGAAAGCAGTATGGAAGTTCCTCAAAAAATTGAAAATAAAACTACCTTATGACCCAACAATTGCACTTCTGGGTCTTTAACCAAAGAAAACCAAAACGCTAATTCGTAAAGTTTTATGCACTTCTCTGTTTGCAGCAGTGCTATTCACAATAGCCAAGATATAGAAGCAATCAAAATGTCCATCAATAGACGATTGGATAAAAAAGAAGTGGTGTATATACATACAATGGCATATTACTCAGCCATAAAAAAATAAATGAAATCTTACTATTTGCAACAACAGGGATAGACCTAGAGGATATCATGCTAAGTGAAATAGACAGAGAAAGACAAATAACATACAATTTCACTTATATGCACATTCTGAGGAACAAAAGAAATGAACAAACAAAATGAATAGACTCAGATAAAGAGAACAAACTGATCGTTGCCAGATGTGGGGGGAAATTTGGGGGCTGGGGAAAAATGTGAAGGGATTAAGAAGTACAAATTGGTAGTTACAAAGTAGTCATGGGGATGTAAAGTACAGCATAGGGAAATATAGTCAGTAATATTGTAATAACTATGTATAGTGCCAGGTGGGTACTAGACTACTTGGGGGATCACTTCATAAATTATATAAATGTCCAATCATTATGCTGTACACATGAAACTAATATAAAATAATATTGAATGTCAACTGTAATTGAAAAATTAAAATTAGTTTAAAAACTTAAGAATAGACCTATTATATGATCCAGTAATTTAACTTCTGAGTATTTATCCAAAGAAAACAAAAATACTAACTGAAAAAGATATATACAACCTCATGTTCACTGCATTTTTACAATAGCCAAGATATGGAAATAATCTAAGTGCCCATAGACAGATGAATGGATAAAGAAATTGTGATGTATAATAGATATATAATAAGATAATGGAAGAAAAGGAGCTTTATAAACCATGAGATTCCTTACTAATTTAAGGAATCACTATGATATGGGTCAATATACCCAGCCTTCTTGGGGACAGGGTGGTGCATAAAGGCAGCAGGAGAAACTGGGGTGGATATGAGAAAGGTACTTGAGGTTTACATTCTGGATAAAAAGTATTTCTGTGGCTCTGCTGTGTAGGACAAAATTAGAAGAGACTCATGACACATTATCTTATTTTAATTCTTATTCAACCCTGTGAAATAGGCATTGTTTCTCCCATTTTTAGGAAAGGAAATTGAGGGATCAGAACACAGACGTTCAGATTAATCCACTCATTTATTCATATATTTATTCAAATAATGATTGAACACCTACTATGTGTCAGAACACTCAATTCCCCTGCTTCAGATTTGAAGGTCATAACTCATCACCCTCTAGGATCAAAAGAAAATATCACTCTCCTTAGGTATAAATATTGCCTAAAGTCACTCTGGGCATTTTGGGGTTTAATTGTCTTCCTTTAAAGCATCTGCTCCAGGTGCAGGCTGAGGATAACATGACAGCCTCCTGGGCTAGGTCCATCTTCAACAGTGCCTCCCATGAGGTGGTCCATCAGCCATGGCACTGGCTTAAGGCGCTGCCCAGCTGAGAAATAACTTTGAAGTGTACCTCTTACCTTTTTACTCATTTCCTTCCTCGCCTTCTTGGCTTTCACTGCTAAGAGTTGGGGAGGGTATCGCCTCCTTTCTCTTGCCATTCTAGCACGTCCATGTAAAAGGCATCTTTGGAGGATTAACATTCCAGGTCTTCAGTTTCTTACATTTGATTTCCCCAGATCCCATCAAATCATAATCTCCTTTCCTGCAGGGAAGAGACACTTCCACCTCTTTCTCCATATCCTCTTAGTTTCTTGCACTCGGGTCAAGAGACCTAAAAAGGCCATTTCTCATTTTCATATTGTCTTCTATTGTTTTCTCCCCTGGGATATCTCTGCATTCATGGCCCTGAGATGCCTCACTGGTCTGGAATGTCTATGGTGAGCCAATCCGCTGAATCACAGACTTAAAGAAATTGGAAAGAGCAGAGCTCACCGGGTTGTCATTTCCTCAGTTTCCTCCACTGATCTGAATGTCTTCCTACTGGCTTGATGGTATGCTTCCACTGGGCTTTGAGGTTCTGTCCACATGGTCCCAGAAAAGTGAAGAAAAAAGGCATGTCTCTGAGTAATCCAAACAAAATCCCCAATTTTGTCTCAATGATTTAGACATCCTAGTACAAAACACCATTTTGGTACAAGTCTTCAAAATAATTCCCTCTAATAAGGGCCACAGAACTGAAGCTGGAAAGGACCTTGCAGCTTATCTGTTCAGAGATCTGCTCCTTTTTTGGCTTATAGCTTTACTGAGATATAATTGAAATACAGTAACCTGTACAATTTGCATGCTATGTACAAAAACTACAATTTGCTAGGTTTTGACATATACATGCCTCTATGAAACCATCACTGCTATCGAATTTCCATCACTCTCTAAAATTTCCTTCCGGCCCTTATTAATCACTTCGTTTCTTCCCCACTCTCCCCAGGCAACCGCTGGTCTGCTTTCTGTTGCATAGCGATGAAACCAAACAGCCACAACCCTTGCCCTCATGGAGCTCAGTCTAGTTGGGGGATAGCTGAGCAAGAAGAGACATTAATTCAACACAAATCTAATTGCAAACTATGAGAGATGTTATTACAGGGGAATATCAGCCAGTCTGGGGGCAAGGGAAAGCATCCCTTGAGGAAGATTTATGTGACCTTATATTAGCCAGGAGATGTGGTGAGGGGGTGAGTTCTCCAAGAGGATAGTTTACATTTTCTGGAATTGTATGTAAATGGAATACACAATATGCATTTTTTTGGCTGGATTCTTTTTCAGAATAATTATTTTGAGATCCATTCATGTTGTAATCATTAATAGTGTCATATATATTAGTAGCTTGTTCCTACTTTTTGGCTATTGTGAAAAATGCTGCTGTGAACAATCATGTAAGAATTTGTGTGTGTGTGTGTGTGTGTGTGTGTATACAATATTAGTTTCCGGTGTAAAACATAGTGATTTGACATTTATATACCTTATGATGTTTAACCTTTTGCAGAACCACCAAACTATTTTCCAAAACAGCTGTCCTATTTTACAATCCTACCAGCAATGTGTGAATTTCCTATTTTTCTTCATCTCACCATTTTATTGTCCTTCTCTTCTATTTTAGCCATCCTAATGACATGAAGTGATATCTCATTGTGGTTTTGATTTGTATTTCCCTAATGACTACTAACATTGAGCATCTTTTAATGTGCTTATTGGTCTTTTATAGCTTCATTGGAGAAATAGCTATTCGAATCCTTTGCCTATTTTTAAAATTGAGATATAATTCACATAACATGAAATTCGCCATTTTTGAGTATACAACTCAGTGGTTGTTAGTATATTCATTAAGTTGTGCAGCCATCATTACCACTAATTCCAGAACATTTCTACACACATTTCATATAAATGGAATCATGTATTTTGATCTTTTATGAATAGTTTCTTTCATTTAGCATAGTGTTTTTGAGGTTCATCCATGTTATAACCTGTTTCAGAACTTTGGTCCTTTTTATGGCTGAATAATATTCCAGTGAATATGAATATATCAGATTTGTTTCTTCATTCTTTAGTTAATGGACATTTCAGTTGTTACCACTTTGGAACTATTATGAATAATGATGCTATGGATGTTTGTGTACAAGTTTTTGTGTGAATACGTTTTTAGTTCTACCTAGGAGTGGAATTGTTGGATCATATGGTAACTCTATGATTAATTTTGTGAGGAACCGCTGAAGTATTTCCCAGAGCAATAACTTTTTACATTCTCACCAGCAATATATGAGAGTTCAAATTTCTTCATATTCTCCCCCAAACACTTATTTTCTTTTTGTTTTATTATAAGCATCCTAGTGGGTGTGAAGTGGTATCTCATTGTGGTTTTGATTTGCATTTCCCTAATGACTAATGCTATTTCAAGGACACACAGATTTACAGCTGTGATTTCTTCTAAGAATTTTATAGATTTACCTCTTACATTTAGGTATATGATCTATTTTGAGTTGATTTTTATGAATGGCATAAAGAAGGAGACCAACTTCATTCTTTTGCATGTGGCTATACATTTGTCTCAGCACCGTTTGTTGAAAAGATTCTTCTTTCACCCATTGAATTGTAAACATTATTGTTTTTAAATTTCATTGTCCACTTGTTTTTGTTGCTAGTATACAGAAGTAAAATTGATCTTGTATTCTGAAACCTTGCTAAAGTCACTTATTTCTAGTAGCTTTCTTGTAGATCTCATTAGACTTTCTACATAAATGATTGTGTTACCTGCAAATAAAGACGATTTCACAACTTCTTTTTCTATCTAGATGACTTTTGTTTCATTTTCTTGACTTTTTGCACTGGCTAAAATTTCCAGTAAAATGTTGAATAAGGGCAGGAAAGAATTCAGTAATTGACTATTAAGTGTTATGTTAATTGTAGGTTTTTGATAATATCTTTCGTCAAATTCAAGAAGTTTCCTTCTATTTCTAGCTTGCAGAGAATTTTCCTTAGGAACGAATGTTGAATTTTGTCATATCCTTTTTCTGCATCTATTGAAATAATCAAATGTTTTTCTTTTTTGTTTATTAATATGGTGAATTACATTGTTTGATTTTTCCAATAATAAACCCAATTTTCCTTTCTGGGATAAGCTCCACTTGATCATGGATGTATTCTCTTTTTTATGTATCGTTAGCTTTGATTTGTTAAATTTTTTGCATCTATATTTATGAGACAAATTGGTCTTTAGTTTTCTTATGTCCTTTTTAGTTTTGTTATCAGAGCAATGCTGATAACAGAATTAATGAAGAAGTATTCCCTCCTTTTCAACTTTATGAAAGATTGTATAGAATTGGTATTACTTCTTTAAACGTTTCATAGAATTCACTAATAAAGCCATCTGGTCCTGAAGTTATCTTTGTAGTAAGGTGTTTATAAATTAAATTTCCTCAATAGAAGGCTATTTACAGTACCTATTTCTTCTGGAGTAAGTTTTTGTATTCTGTGTCTTTCAGGAAACCTGTCCATTTCATCTAAATTGTCAAATTCATTGTTCATAATATTCCCTTAGTATCCTTTTAATATCTGTAGAATCTGTAGTTATGTCATGTCACCTGTCATTCCTGATATTGGTAACTTGTGTCTTTTTCTTTTTCTGATCAGCCTGGCTAGAGATTTATCAAATTTATTAATCTTCTCTAGGAACCAGCTTCTGGTTTTATCTATCTCCACTATTGTTTATTTCTTTTCATAAGGGAGCCAGTTTTTCAATGGAGACCATACCCATGCCCAGGGAATCATTGCCAAGGTGGAGGCAGGAGGATACAGGCCTCAGGGCTAGTGCTAAGCAGTCAGACATATGATTCACATGATTTTATGTATTGTATATGTTTTCCTCCTAGAAAGACCATATTGTGCTTTTCTCAGAAGCTCTGTGTCCTTCAGGAAAGTGCTAGATACCCGGGGCCTTTCGGAAGGAGGCACCTTGGCTTTTTGGCTGAACAACAGTTGGGTGCCCTAACTTTCCTTGTCATAGAAGGCCTCAGTCCACATTCAGCTGCGGGGGAAAGACAAAGAGAGTGTTTACCCGATAGCCTGACTGTCCTCAAAGGACTTAGCTCTCAGTTACACAGCAAACAGCTGGCTCCAGAGTGGCTGCGTCTTAAGCACTCAGAGCCTCCAGCAATGTTTAAACCTGGACAGTGAGAATCCTTTCTCCACCTTCATCCTCCACCAGTAGGTTTGGGAGTGCTCATTTATGGGCTGGGACCTGACAAGCGGCTTTTTAAAAATGCTCATTCTGACGGAACGCCTCCAAAAATGAACAGAAAGTTTTCTATAGCCCACGGTTTGTGCAAATTAGTTTTAGACTTTGCCACCGCTGCAGCAGACAGCGGCAGTCTTTCCAGTACGAAGACATTTCCTGGCAGGGAACGGGCGGAGGGGGGTTGGGGGACGGACAGAGAGGCAGCGGGGCAGCGCAGCACAGCTAAGTGCCCGCCAGGCCTGGTAAGTAAACAGATTCCATCTGCCCCGCTGGTGCCCTTGGTCCTGCAACTGCCTCTCTGTGGCCCCGGGATCTGCCCTCTCCACTGCAGTCTCAGCTGGGAGCTTTGTCTCACAGCTGGGGACAGATTGTGGATGGGCAACATGCCCACAAGTCCCTTTCTGACGTGGGGTATGGGGAGAGTCGTGCTCCCCCTCGACAAGGGGGTCCTGGCTCCACCCACCTAGCCCAGCCCGAAGGATCAGAGCTCTTAACCAAAGCAGAGTCAACATTTAGAAACTAAACCAATAATAGAATTGGAGCACATTCGATCACTTGGGGTGGGGGATTTGGGGTGGGTGGGGAGCTGGTGGAGAGTTACAAGGAGCTGTGGATTTGTGAGCTGATCCCCTGGCAAGCATCAGTGCTTGTAATCATTGCTAGGCCCAGCCCCAGGGTTAGCTGGGTGCAGAGACGTGACAGGACCACAAGGGCTGATTCTTTATTCTATTGTTATCACTCTGACAGAAAAGGCTTTAGCAAACATTCTGCTAGTTGCAGCTTTCCCAATGAAATTAAGACCTTTGCTTTGCTGTCACTATTCATGATGAGGTTTTTGTTGTTGTTGTTGCTTTGTTTTGTTTTGTTTTTGTCCATGCTAAGACCTTATTTACAATATCTACACTAGGATGTCAAACCACAAACCTGGCAAAATGCTGAGCTAGCTGTTAGTTTGGGACTTGTGGAGGAGTGGAGATTTGCTCCCACCCAAGCAGCCACATACTTCCCTAAAAACTGGGAGCATCTCGAAGTCCTCACTCTCCTGCTTGGCTCCTTTGCTGTGATTTTCAAACATTATCACTTGAACAAATCACATGGGGTCCTTGTTAAAACACAGGTTCTGATTCAGATGATGTGGGTGGGGCCTGAGATTCTTCATTCCTCACAAGCTCCCAGGTGATGCAGCTGCTGCCCTGGATCACACTTGAAGGAGCAACGGGTAGAGCAATGCTCTTAACTGCATCTGCACATTAAAATTATATGAGGATCCTCAAACACTTGAACATCACTAAGAAAATATACTTTAAGTGTTCTCACCACACACACACACACACACACACACACACACACACACACACACAAATGTAACTATGTGAGGTAATAGCCACATCAACTCCATTGTGTAATCATTTCATAATGTATACATATGTCAAATCATCCCATTGCACATCTTTAAAAAAACATCATGTTGTACAACTGAAATATATACAATTTTTATGTGTCAATCAGACCTCAACAAAGCTGAGGGGAAACTAATTAGGCCAGGCTCTACCACCAGATAGTTTGATTTAATTAGTCTAGGGTGAGGTTTTTATTTAATTAAGCTTTTCATGTAATTAAAATGACAGTCAGGATTGAGAGCCATTGGTCTAAGCAGCTATGAAGAGGGACTTAGGCTATAGCCAGGGACATTGATTTCATATTGAGCCCAACTGTATGGTTCAGTTTACAACCAAAATTAGGAATTCAGTTTGTAATAAAAGAACATAATCGGTCCATATGGTTTCAAATACTTTATCTTACCTCACATTCATTCAATCATCAAATATTTATTGAGTTATTATATTGTGCTGGGCACTGTGCTAGTTACTAAGTATTCAGCAATGAATAAGACAGACAACCTAGTGTTGGATATGGATAATAATAAAATAATTGCTAAAATAAATGCAAATGTACAATTGGATGAGTGCTAAAATGAAGAAAAAAGTCTGATTTAATGTGTACACAAAGAGAAGAGGGACAGGAGAATGACATTTAATTACCTGCAATCTGAAGGATGAATTTCCATTAACTATGTGAAAGAGAAGGGGTGGAGGGAAAGGAGAACGTTACAGGCAGAGAGATTGACAGTAGAGCATTGTGGACAGAATGCAAAGCCAAGGTGGACATGGGGAAAGATGAAGTTTGAGAGGTAGAGAAGTACCTATGTAGATCAAATGTTCCTAGAAAATTACAATCCCCAGGAAACTTTTAAATAATTCCCATGCTTGAGTTCCAACTTTGAGATTCAGATTTCATTGTCTGAGGTAAGACCTAGGTAGCAAACTGCACACCAGCACGTCTGAGTGTGGGATCTGTGCATACCACACGTCAGAACCCTGGATGTCAGGCTGTAGACTGGGAGAAATAAAGAAATTGCCTCTCACAGCCACCAGAGCTCCCAGCAGAAGGAGGAGGAGGGGTAAAGGTGTGGGAACTTTCTGAACAGCCCTGCCTGGGACTGCTATAAGCTCCCTGCACTAGGCGGAAGGGCCCAGTCATCAGGGCAGAAGACAGAGAAGAGAAACAACAGTTGATTTTTATCAGCCCCAGTTGCACAACCGAGGCTGAGCCACAGCCCCCAACTCCCAACCCAGAGGGCACCTCCTCCCATACCCTCTGAGAACAATCACCACGGAGCCCCACGGGAATCTGAGCAAACACTGCCGAGACTGTCACTGACACTGACAGGGACTGAAACTGAGGGTAGCGAGCATGATTAAATATCTACAAGAAAATTTTTAAAAAGGCATTTTAAGGCTTTATATAAAGCAGGGATCTAAGAGGCTGAGACACCACTTACTGGAAACCAAAACAACAGAGCCTTCTTTGCAGCAGTCTAAAGAGAGACCTTTATATAATAAATCTTTTTTTCTCAAAAAACAGCAGAATACACTTCCATTAATGCCCAGGTGAAGAAATAGTCCATTAAACACCATGAACAACCAAGGTGACAAGGCATTTCAGGAAGAAAGAGAAAAATCTCCAGAAAACAAACTTACGGACATAGAAACATGCAACTTAAGTGACAGAGAATTCAGGATGGTACTTCTGAACAAACTCAGTGAGTTCCAAAATGAGTCATATCAAAAATTTCAGGAATTGAAAAAATAACTACAGGAGCAGAGTAAGGAGATTGAAAACCTTAAAAAGAACAGAATAGATCTTCTGGAGATAAACAAAAACAAACAAACAAACAAACACTGCAAGAGTTGAAAAATGAAATAGCAAACTTGGAAAATAGAGTCGACCAAATGGAGACAGAAATATAGAAATAAATCAGAAGGAAGAAGAGAGAAACCGAAGAATGAAAAATAATGAAAGAGAAATTCAAAAACTATCTGATACCATCAGGAGAGGAAATATAAGAATAATGGGCATTATCAAAGGTGAAGAAAAGGAGCAGGAACTAGAAAGTATTTTCAGAGAAATAGTGAACAAGAATTTCCAAATCTAAAGAATGAGCTGGAGCTTGGAATTCAAGAAGTCAACAGAACACCCAATTATCTCAACCCAAAAAGGCCTTCACCTAGACACATTGTATTAAAGTTATCAAAAATCAATGACAAAGAGAATTCTCAAAGCATCCAGGAAGGAAAAACGGTAACTTATAAAGGAAAACCCATTAGATTTTCCTCGACTTCTCAGCACAAATGTTACAAGCCAGAAAGGAATAAAATCTAATGGAATCAAACTAATAAGTGAAAGGAAATATCAGCCTAGAATAATGTATCCAGCTAAGCTCTCCTTTAGATATGAAAGAGAAACTAACACCTTTTCAGACATACAAAAACTGAGGGAATTCTCCACTAGGAGACCTGCACTACAGGAAATACTGAAAGGGATCAGTTCACCTAAAACAAATGACAAAAACAAACAAATAAACAACAACAAAAAAACATAATTAAGAGTAAGCGAATATCAGGCAAATAGAAGCAGAGAAGTGCAATCCTTACTAAGAACAGGGCATTATAAGCTTAATAAGAAGTAAATTGTTATGACATGATAGTAATGAACATTCACCATACATAGGAACAAACTGAGATAACAATGACTGAAAAGGAGAGGATTCGAAGATCCAAATTCGCAAAGGGGAATGGAGATAAGGCACGTGCAGAAGAAAATGGAAAACTGTACATATATAAATATTCTTTTCATATTCATAATGGTAACCACACACCAAAGATTCATAACTGAAGTATATAACATAAAACAAGAAGAAACAGAGGCAAAAACCACAAAAGTCAACCAAAATAAAGAAAACAGAAACACAATGACAAGGAAACAATAGAAACACTGAGCTACCAGAAAGCAAAAGATAAAATGGCTATAAGAAGACCTCATATTTCAATAATCACCCTAAATGTAAATGGACTGAATTCACCAATAAAAAGGCACAGAGCTGCAGATAGGACCAGAAAACAAAACTCAACCATATGCTGCCTCCAGGAGACACATCTCAGATCTAAAGACAAATATAGACTCAAAGTGAAAGGCTAGGAAATGATATTTCAAACAAATGGCATTCCGAGAAAAGCAGGAGTAGTGGTATTAATATCAGATGAAATAGACTTCAAAATAAAAAATGTAAAGAAAGATACTGAGGGACACTTCATAATGATAAAGGGAATAGTGCATCAAGAACAAATAACACTTCTTAATATCTATGCTCCCAATCAGGGAGCCCCGAAATATGTAAAGCAATTACTAACAAAACTAAAGGGAGAAGCAGACCAAAACACTATCATAGTAGGGGACATAAATACCCAACTGTCGGATATAGACAGATCATCCGAAAAGAAAATCCATAAGGAAATAACATCCTTAAATGACACATTAGTCCAACTGGACATAATTGACATTTACAGAGCCTTTCATCCCAAAACAGCTGCATATACATTCTTCTCTAGTGCACATGGAACATTCTCAAGAATCGATCACATACTGGGACACAGAGATAGCCTCAACAAATATAAGAGGGTTGAAATCATACCAACCATATTCTCTGATCATAATGCTTTGAAACTAGAGATCAACTGCAAAAAGGAAGAAGGAAGAACCACAAATAAATGGAGATTAAAAAACATACTACTGAAAAATAACCCGGTCACAGAAGAAATAAAAAGGGAGATCAAGAGATACATAGAAACGAATGATAATGATAGTACAACATATCGAAACTTTAGGGACATGGCAAAAGCGGTCATAAGAGAAAGGTCCATATCATTACAGGCCTATCTCCAAAAACAAGAAAGATCACAAATAAACAACCTAACGCTTAATCTTAAAAAACTAGAAAAGGAAGAACAAATGAAGCATAAAGTCAGCAGAAGGAAAGAAATAATCAAAATTAGAGCAGAAATAAATGAAATTGAAAACAAAAACACAGTAGAAAAAATAAATGCAACAAAGAGCTGGTTCTTTGAGAAAGTTAATAAAATTGACAAACCTCCAGCTAGACTCACTAAAGAAAACAGAGAAAGGACACAAATAAACAAAATCAGGGATGAAAGAGGGAAAATTAAGACAGATGTCGCAGAAATACAAGTATATTATGAAAAAGTATATAACACCAAATTTAATAACCTAGAAGAAATGGACCAGTACTTAGAAAAATACAATCTTCTTAGACTGAATCAAGAAAAACTGGAAAATCTAAATAGACCGATCAGCAGTATGGAAATTGAAACAATCATCAAAAACCTACCAAAAAGTAAAAGTCCAGGACCAGACGACTTCACCAGTGAATTCTACCAAACATACAAAGAAGATTATTTTTTTAAGCAAGGCAACCCTTGGTTGACCTCACAGATTGCAAGGACCTTGTCAGCATACGATCTCTTATTTTTTTTTTAATATTTTATACCTACAGCACCTGGTCTTCCTGGTGCTTCTCATCCAAGTACTAACCAGGCCCGATCCTGCTTAGTTCTGAGATCAGATGGGATCAGGCTTGTTCGGGGTTGCATGGCTGTAGACAAAGAAGATTTAATACCTATTCTCCTCAAACTCTTCCAAAAAATCGAAGAGGAGTTAATACTTCCCAACTCATTCTATGAGGCCAATATTACTCCGATACCAAAACCCGGTAAAGACAACACAAAAAAAGAAAACTACAAACCAATATCTCTGATGAACACAAATGCAAAAATCCTAAATAAGATACTAGCAAACAGAATACAGCAACTTATTAAAAAGATTATATACCATGATCGAGTGGGCTTCATCCCAGGGGCACAGGGATGGTTCAACATACGCAAATCGATTAATGTGATACGTCACATAAACAAATTAAAATATAAGAATCATATGATCACATCAATAGATGAGGAAAAAGCCTTCCACAAGATACAGCACCCATTTATGATCAAAACACTTAACAAAATTGGTATAAGAGGAAAGTACCTTAACATAATAAAGGCCATATATGACAAACTCTCAGCCAACGTTATACTTAATGGTGAAAAACTAAAAACCTTCCCTCTAAGATCAGGAACAAGACAAGGCTGTCCACTATCGCCACTGTTATTCAATATAAGGTTGGAGGTCCTAGCGAGTGCAATCAGGCAAGAGAAAGATATAAAGGCATCCAAATAGCAAACGAAGAAGTCAAACTGTCACCATTTGCAGATGACATGATTCTCTATATAGAAAACTCTAAAGCCTCCACAAGAACACTACTAGAAACAATAAGCAAATACAGTAAAGTCTCGATACAAAATCAACGTTCCTGTACTCTAATAATGAAGTGCCAGAAAAAGAAGTAGAAAAATAATTCCTTTTGCAATTGCAAGAAAAAGAATAAAATACTTAGGAACAAATTTAACGAAACAAGTGAAGGACCTATATAATGAAAACTATAAGACCCTATTAAAAAATGATAGAAATGGAAAGATATTCCATGTTCTTGGATTAGAAGAATCAACATAGTTAAAATGACCATTTTACCTAAAGCATTATACAGATTAATGCAATCTCCATCAAAATCCCATAGGCATTTTTTAAAGAAATGGAACAAAAAAATCATCAGATTTGTATGGAAGCACAAAAGACCCTGAATTGCCAAAGCCATCCTGAGAAAAAAGAACGAGGCTGGAGGCATCACTATGCCCGACTTCAAATTATACTACAAAATGACAGTAATCAAAATGGCATGGTACAGGCAGCGAAACAGACACACGGACCAGTGGAAAAGAATCAGGAGTCCAGAAGTAAACCCATATTTATATGGGCAAATAATTTTCGACAAAAAAGCCAAAACCATCCAGTGGAGAAAGGAAAGCCTCTTCAATAAATGGTACTGGGAAAACTAGAAAGCCACATGCAAAAGAATGAAACTAGACTGTTGTCTATCACCACACATCAAAATTAACTCAAAATGGATTAATGATCTAAATTTCAGACCCGAAACAATAAAATGCATAGAAAAAAACAGGAACTACACTCAAGGACCTTGGACTTAAAGAGGATTTTATGAATTTGACCTCAAAAACAAGGGAAATCTAAGCTAAAATAAATGAATGGGACTGCATCAAACTAAAAAGCTTCTGCTCAGCAAAAGAAATCATTAATAAGGTAAAGAGAGAACCATCCAAATGGGAAAATATATTTGCAAGCAACGCCTCCAATAAAGGCCTAATATCCAAAATATACGAAGAATCATATGACTCAATAACAACAATAAAAAAGAAATGATCCAATCAAAAAATGGGCAGAGGACCTGAACAAACATTTCTCCCCAGAGGACATACAAATGGCCAACAAATATATGAAAAAATGCTCAACATCGTTAGCTATTAGAGAAAAGCAAATCAAAATCACAATGAGATGCCATCTCACACCTGTTAGAACAGCTATAATCAACAGAACAAGTAATAACAAATGTTGGAGAGGATGTGGAGAAATAAGAACCTTCATACACTGCTGGTGGGACTGCAAATTGGTAGAGCCAATTTACCCCAAAGTCTTGAAAACCCAGATACAAAAAGATTTTTGCACACTGATGTTCATAGCAGCATTATTCACAGTGGCCAGGGCATGGAAGCAACCGAAGTGTCCTACAATACATGATTGGCTAAAGAAGCTGTGGTACAGATATACAATGGAATATTACTCAGCCATAAGAAGAGATGAAATACTGCCATTTGCAACAACATGGCTGGACCTCGAGATAATCATGCTAAGTGAAATAAGCCAGGCAGAAAAAGTTGAATATCATTTACATGTAGAATATAAACCTAAAAACAACAAAGGAACAGGACAAACGAACAGAGACTCATGGACATGGACTATAGACTAGTTGTTACCAGAGGACTATAGAGTAGTGGCTACTAGTGGAGTGGCGGGGAGGGGGTAGGTAGACGGGGTAAAGGGGGTCAAATATAGGGCATTAGGGGGAGGGAGAAGTAGTAAAGTGGATCAAATATATGGTAGCTGAAGGAAACTGGACTTTGGGTGGTAAAAACACATTAGAATATACAGATGTCAAATGATAATGTACACCTGAAAATTATATAATTGTATTAACCAATGTTACCTCAATAACCTTAATAAAAAAAGAACTAAGGACTAAAGACCTAAAAAAAAAATTTAAATAAAAAATAAAAGAATTAAAAAGACAGTAATAATGTTTGCTAAATTATATAGCATAATATTACATGTTATGTAACAGTAAGCTGTCCAAAGTTCAAAAGAGATCAGAGCTAGAGATATAAATTTGGAAGCCATCGGTATAGATATTTAAAGCCAGGGGGTGAATGAATCACTTAGGGGAAATGTTGTAGAATGACAAGAGAAGAACTAGAAGAGACCTTGAAGAACTCTGTTTGATAGCTTGCTCTCCCAAGGTCCATACTACTGGGCTATGCTAACCTTTCTCCCACCTAATCACTGTCATCTACCATTCATTAAAGACTTTTGGTAAAATAGTTCATGCTTTTCTTCTCTTCCAGAAGCCCCTTATTGACATGGATGACTTCAATGTTCATATGGACATCACTTCAAATGCCTTGACCTCTGTGTTCCTTGACTTCCTCATCTTTATCATCTTCTGCACTCATAGTGATAGAAGATGAGACTGTAGGGGATAGAGGTCCCCCATCTAAGAATGACTGACTGATTTATGCTCACATAAGCAAAAGCTCAGGCTCCCTTTGGAGGAAGTCACCTGGGAGGGCTGAGACCAATTGCAACCAGACTGGGCATGCTCTAACCTGGAAATTTTGGCTTTTTTCATGCCATGGACTCCTTAGCAGCCTGGTGAAGCCTATGGTCCCCTTCTCAGAATAATATTTTAAATGCTTAAAATAGAATACAAAGGATTATCACAGAAATCAATTATACTGAAGTACAGCTATCAACATTTTTTTTAATTTTGTGATGAATATGACACATTAAATAACAAGTTCTAGTGGTGTGTCTTATAACTATTATAATTTCAAAATAGTAATGAGCATATTCATATTTTAAGAGATCCGTTTCACTCTAATGTGATAAAAATATGTGTGATTTCTGTTGGTGGTCAAGTCATAGGTATTTTAATATTATGGTGAATTGTTGCCTGCATTCATGATTGAAGGAAATGCTAAAACCTAGTTTAAAAAGAGCAGAAATAAAGATATAATTTTCTGCAGTCAAGTCCATGAACTCTTGGAATTCTAGCCACAGACCCTTTAGAAGACTAGGGGTATGGGTTAAGGATCCACATAGCCTTCCTGGTGCTCCTCTGTGTGAATCACCCTTTGTTTCAAGTCCTCTTACTGGAGGTCTCCTCTTTGGGAGAGGGGCAGGCATGAAGCTGGATATTTGGTTTTTAGAAACAGCCTGCAGTGCTCCTCTGCACTCTTAGAGCTGTGTCCTTTGGCAGGTAGGGGATTTTTCATCTCACATAGGGTTCCTCTTTCAACATGTGTCAACTGAGCACCTGCTGAGTGTGGGGCTCTGTGCTAAGCCCCAGGCATGGGAATGAATACACAAAGAGATAGCTATTAGTAATTATAACTACCACTTACCAAACATGTTTTATATGCCAGATACCATGCCAGCATTTTATTCATGCATTCATTCATTCATTCGGTATTCACTGAGTGCTTACTATGTGCCAGGCACTGTTCTAGGGACTGTGGAGATGGCAGTGAATAAGACAGCTAAACTCACTGCTCTCATAAAGCTTACACTTTAGTGGGGAGGAAAAATGGTACACAAAATAAATAAGTAAATGTTATAGTCAGCCAGCCTATGGGAAGTGCTATGGAGAAAAACAAAGCAGAGAAGGGGGAGGAGTACCCAGAAAGGTGGCTACAGTGACAAATGGAGTGACCAAGGAAGGTCTTGCTGAGAAGGTAGACATCTGAGACTAGAACTGAAGGAAATGAGGGGTGAGCCTTTATAAGTATTTGAAGGAAGAGCATTATGGGCAAAAAGAACATCTAGTTAAAGACTCTGAGGCCAGAACATGGAGTAGATTGATAAGGCTGAAGGAGAAGAGTGAGAAGAAGAGTAGTAGATGAGGGCAGAGGGGAAATGGGAGGAGGGGTGCCAGATGGTGCAGGACCACGGAGGCTAATGCGGTGACCTTGACTTTTACCCAGAGCGAGATGGGAAGTCATTGGAAAATTTGAGCAGTCTCCCCAACAATGCTGCTAGATGATAGTACCATTATTCCCATATTCAAATGTGGGAACTGTGGCTCAGGAAAGCTGAGTGACTTGGCTAGTGAGTGGCAGAGTAGAAACTTAGAGGCCTCACACCTCCTCTTCCCATAGCCCCAAGCTCAGAGGAGGGTCAATATGTTTCTTATTCCCTTCTGCTTCTTGCAGACTGTTGTTCTTTTGTCATTTCTCAAGGATCATATGCTACTCTGCATACCCCCTCCATGCTGTATCTACCAACTTCTGCCACTTTATTCATTGAGTATCTGCAATGTGCCAGCTACTGTTTTAGATGCTGAGAATAAAATGATAAATAAGAGAAGTCAGCTCCTTCCTCTCACAGAACTTTTATTCTTGTGGGTTGGAGAGACAGGTAAGTAGGAAAATAAAAAAAAATAATAATTTTTTTTTTTTTTTTAGTAATAAGAGCCATGCAGAGAGAAGAGTGGCTACTTTATAGAAGCTGATAAGGAAGGCTTCTCTGAAGAGGTGACATTTAAATTGAGATCTCGGGGAGAACATTCCAGGCAGAGAGAGGTATGTGAGCAAAAGCAAAGGTGTAAAGGAGTTTGGCATATGAGAGAAACATAAGGCAGGATCATGGGTTGTGATGTAGAGAGAGAACAGGACCAAACCTGGAGTATAAGGGCCACTTCAGGTAGGGTCTTATAGGTTATGAGAACATGGGAATCCACTGGAGTGTTTGAAGCAGGGGAAGGAAATGATCTGATTATGATTTAAGATCATAATGAGTTCCATATGGAGAATGGATTGGTGGGGAAAAGGAGGATGGAGAAAAGTGAAAAGATTTAAGATATGTTCAGAGATAAAGTCAACCAGACAGGCTGAGAGATTACATATAGGGGGCGAGAGAAAGAGAATATTGAAAAGATGGCCTCTAACTTGGCTTGAGCAGCTTCATGTATGGCGATGCCAATTACAGAGCAAGGCTTTGGGCAAGCGACTTTGGTGAAAGGTTCATGAGTTCTATTTTGGATGTGTCCATTTGAGATAGTAATGTCAAACAGGTGGTTGGACTCATGAGTCTTCAGTTCTAGAAAGCAGTCTAAGCTGGAGGACAGATAGGGTCAGAAGTGCAGAAATATTGCCACTGTGTATACCCACCAAGCACACAGTAGACAGTCTGATATTTTCTGGTTTGTTGAATGAATGAATGAATGACCTTTGGAATAAGACGGGTGCAAATTTAAATCTTGGCTCTCCTACTTACTAGCTTGACCTTGAACAACTTATTAAACCTTCTGGAACCTCAGTTTCCTCATCTGTAGAATAATGATAGCAATAATATCTATTCCATAGCATCGTCATGAGGATTATACTAAATAAACTATTTAAAATGCATCACAAACACTCCACAAATTGGTGGTTATTATCATATTTGAAGCATTGAGGTAGGCTCCAAGAGGACAAGCCTTTAAGGGACACTTCAGAAGGCAGCCCCAAGAGGGTGGGACAATGTAACTGGCTGTCATGTGACAGACAGTGCCTAGTGGTTAGGTTTTGCCCTCTTGAGCCAAATTGGATTGGTAATCCTGGCCGAGGCATTTACTATTTTACCTAACCTCTATGTGCCTCAGGTTTTCTAAAAATTGTTATTTAATCTCTAAAGTAGAGATATTATCTCTACTTTAACTCACAGGGCTGTTATGATGGATTAAATGAGACAATTCATGGAGAAGGCTGAGAATGGTGCCTCGTTCATCCTAAGGGCTCGGTAAATTTTAGCATGTAGGAAGGAAGGGGCTGCCAAGAAGCTTCAATTGTGTCCTTGACCTCCCTCCAAAGAAGACAGATTCAGCTCTGGCTGGACGGCAGAGCCCATTTCAAACAGTTCTGCTCTCCCACATGCTCTTTCTTACTCTTCTTCAACTGCAGCCTTCCAGTTTTTGCAACTCCTTGAATAGCTTGTGAGCCTATGACAAGGTAGATGTAGAAAAGGCCAGCTGCTCCATTCAAGGGCTGCAAAACCACAGCCCCTCTTTTACTCTGGGGGAGGTGTTAGCCACAGGCTACAGACAAAATTGTCCAGGACCCCAAGCTTCCTGAAGTTATCTAGGAGCACAGAGAAATAACCAACTGAGACACTCTTAGAGGGCCCCTGGGCTTCTTCTCCACTCAAATGCTCCCTTTGTTGCTAAGAAGCAAACCTATCCCATCCCCACTGGCACAAGACTGTCCCTTGTTTTCCTAAGAGACCATCCCAAGCCAAAAGCTAGGGCTACCTCTGTTTTACAGAAATGGCAACCTGGAGGTGCCATTGCAGCGAGAGTATCATATACTCCAAATTCTCCACAGCTAAAGACTCTAGAACAGAGCCCAGGGTCAGGTGTCCTGGGCAGAACCATAAAGTGCCCAAAGGAAGTCACAGGAAGCATTTGGCCTGACTGTTCCCCTGTGTTTGGCTACCTGTTGTGATGACTGCTTGAGACCCTGACATCTGGGCAATGGGCACAAGATGAGTCTAATCTCGGCTCCATTTGAGCAAAGTGGTGACCTTGTGGGTTTGTTCCAAAAGTGAGAAAACATAAAATTTCCCACCAGGAAGATAGAGTAGGGATTTCATAAATAGATGGTCCTTCAGGCAGACGGAGATAGATGGGTCTGAGGTAGAAAAGGTTGGAGGGGTTCTTTCTCCAAATGGGAGGAGCTTCTTTGGTACCACTGAAGCTTTTCCTCTGAACCTGACCAGTGGACTGCCTGTCTCTGACTTATCCAACCACCTCCTCCTGTTGGATATCTCCTTGGGGATTTCTCATCACCCCAGTGCTCACCTTCCACTTGTCTGAGCAGGAAAAAGGAGAATTTCCCAGCTCCATCTTCATCCATGCATTCTTATATTTAGAACCCTCTCTTAGCATGTCATCTTCTGCTCAATAATCCACCATTGCTTAAGGATAAAGTTCTAACTTCTCTGAGGCTTATTACCACAAAGGAACTTTTAGAACTAGAAAGGGCTTACTAAATCATTTCTTCCTAACATCTTGTTTTTACAAATAATGAAATTGAGACCCAGAGAGGAAAAGTTTCCTGCCCAAGACCACATAGTAAGTAATTGGTAAGGGTAGACCCAGGAACCAGGGTCTCCTGACTCCCAAATCAGAGCTTATTGCACAACACTATTCTGCTTTCACTAACTTCATTTGTCTGTTGCTATGTACAAAACACCTTAAACTTCAGTGGTTTAAGACAACACCAATCATTTTATTATGTCTCATGGTTCCTGTGGGTCTGGAATTAGGGAAGGACACATCTGGGCAGCTCAGACTTAGGGTCCCTTCTAAAGCTGCAGTAGGAGAGTAACTAGAGCTGGAAGAGTAAGCTGAGTGGTGAAGATGGGGCTGAAGCAGCTGGGGAGAGGCCAGGCATTTCTCTCTCCATGTTGTCCTGTGATCTCTCTATTTGAGTTAGTTTGGTCTTCCTCACAGCATGGTGGCCATCAAATGAATCACATGGTGGCTCAAGTCTTCAAGAGTAAGTGTTCCAGCAAGTAAAGTGGAAGCTGTATCTCTTTTTATGATGTAGCCTCCAAAGTCACCTAGTTTTGTTCCTGCCATAGTCACAATCCTGCCCAGCTTTGGGGAAAAAGGGCCATAGATAGTTCCTACATCTCAATGGGGGCAATGTTAAAGTCACATTGTCAGAAGCACATGTGGGGCAGATCTTTTTGCAGCCATCTTGGGAAAATACTACCTGCCATCCCAATCTTACTTCCCACTTTTCCCTTACATGAACCTTCTGCTTTAGCCAACAGGGCCGCTATAGGCCCTTCAGACAAGACTTCTGATGTCTTGCTTTTGTAGTTTGGTTGTCACCAGGCTCCTGTGCCTTCCTTAAAGTTCCCTAAAGAATCCCATGAGCACCATGAGTAGCAGTTTCCCCCTCATTCAAAGCATTCAGATACTTGCATGTTTAATAGGCCAAAGAGTTGCTCCACACTTGGTCAGGGCCAGTCTGTGGATTTCACATTTGGGCCCTATGCATGTGTGGGTCTTGTTGGCTAAACTGTCCTCCTCACTCTTCCAGGGTCACAGAGCATCAGGTTCACATGGCTTCTGACCATAAAGGGCAGGACAGAGCAGTGATCATAGTTCAGTGTCTCTTCTGAGTTGGGCCCAGGAGCAGACTGAGCTCTGAGCACAAGGCCCTGGCAGGTGGGAGGTGGCAGTAAAATGTGTTGGCAAGAGCCTTTGGCTGGGAATCAGGAAACCAAGGCCCTTGCACTAGCTCTCTGGCCAATTTGATGCATGTGTGACCTGAGGAAAACCCCTCACTCTGTCAGTGGGTCTTAATTTCCCTACCTCTGCAATATGAAACCTAGAGGTTGCCCTTCCTTCCTATGTGATCAGCAAATAAGAAAGATAGGAAGAACCTTCTGAGAGCAGAAAATGCTTTTAAAATGCTATTAATTCTTGTACTTGTTTCTTCCCTCTCCTGCCACTTCCTTCCTCACCAGCATGGAGATTCCAAGGAGTGGGTAAGTTGGCAGTGAGTGGTTATAGAACTGGCATTGGCCAACAGCCTGTACTTAGGAATATATGATAGTATTCAGGCAGACAGAGCTTTGCAATATGTCCATCCCCTAGTTTCTGAACAGTTAACCCTGGAAGGAGCTGAGGCTAAGCAAAGTGTTCAACACAGAGCTCACAAGTCCACTCTGTCTTGCTCTAACACCCCCAGCCTATTCATATTCCCAAAGATTATGCACAGTCTGGAATAAGGTATGCCCTACATCCTCCAGTTAGAAAGTTCTTTGTTAGGCTACTAATTTAGCTGTATGGCCTTGGGTGAATTCCTTTTCATCTCTGGGCCTTAGTTTTCTTAGAAGAAAATGGATTCATCACCACCCCTGTCACTGGAGAAGAGTTTGATGATTTCTTGGCTCCATCATATCTACTGTGCAGGGGTGGCATGTGGTCCTCTGGGGCTGGGGAACATTGAGTCAGAACAGTCATCGTCAAAACAATACATGTTTTTTCCCAAAATTAAGGGAGCCCCCTAGGTTTCTTTATCTCACGGGACCTAAGACCTGGCTGAAGCAGAGTGTGGGCCCAGGAGTTAGCAGACTAGAGAGGCAATTCTGGTCATGTGACGTGACTTTGGCTGAGTCAGAGAATCTCAAACCCTCAGAACTAAAAAGCACTGCCAAAATCCTCAAGCCCAGTGGTTGTCAGCCTCCAGAATAAACAGTTCCAGATGACACTCATATGGGGGACCCATTGGCACTCCAGTGTTTGAAGCAATTCTCTGTCTGTCAGCTAGAACTTCATTTATCCCTCTTCCTCCCACTCTAGAAAGTATTTTACTTCTCTCAGCTTATCAGAAGTGCTTGTGCATGTACCCCAAGCCTGGTCATTGCAGCATTGTTTGTAATAGAGAACAACCAAAAGCAACTTAAATGTCAACCAACATAGGATTAGTTAAATAAGTTATGGGACAGCCATAATATGGAATGCTATGCAGAGATTTTTTTTTAATGAAGTAGCCATGAATACGTGGACATAGAATGTTAGCCAAGACAAATAGTTAACTGAAAAAAAAAAAAGCTGTGGAACAATATGTATGTTAAACATCACATGCAAACATAATCTATTTCTATAGATAGGTACATATGCAGATAATGTATGTACTTGTATGTATGTTAGAATTCTCCAGAGAAATAGAACCAACAGAATATAGAGATATAGAGATAGCGATTATGAGTTATTGGCTAATGCTATTATGGAGGTTGAAAAGTCCCACAACCTGCCATCAGCAAACTGGAGATACAAAGAACCAGTGGTATAATTCCAGTCCAAGTCCAGAAGCAGACCAGGGGAGCTAAGGGTCAAAGTCCCAGTCCGAGGGCAGGAGAGGATTAGGGTCCAGCTCAAGCAAGCTGGCAGAAAGGGAACAAACTGTCCCTTCCTCTGCTTTTTGCTTTGAATAGGTCTTCAGCATATTGGATGATGCCCATCCACATTGGGGAGGGTGATCTACTTTACTGAGTCCACTAATTCAAATGCCAATTTCATACTGAAATACCCTCACAGACTCGCCCAGAAATAATATTTAATCTGGGCACCCTGTGGTCCAGTCAATTTGACACAAAATTAACCATCACAGTATGCAACTGCACAGATAAAAACTTAGGATACCCTAAATTCTAACAGAGATTGCCTTCAGAAAAGGGACTGGAATAAGAAAGGAGTCTCAAAGAATTCTTCCAAAATACCTAGTTTGGATTTTTCCAATGTGAATTTATTCATCAATTTATTTTCTAATTAAAAATTCAGTTTAATGATAATGCATGTAAAAAGGGACACAGATTAGTGGTTGCCAGGGGTCAAAGATGGGGGTGCATCTGTGCAACTCTACAAGAGTAACACCAGGGAGTTCCTTTATGGTGGTTATGAAAACCCATGCTGGTGATAAAATCACGTAGAACTATACACATAAGTGAGTGCATGGAAAAACTCATGAAATCTGAAAAAGGTCTGCAATCCACCTAATAGTATTATACCCATGTTCTTTCACTGGATTTGATATTGTGTTACAGTTATGTAAGATGTTAGCATGGGGATAGCTGCATGAAGAGTATATGGGACCTCTCTGTACAGTTTTTGTAATTTCTTGTGTCTATAGTTATTTGAAAATAAATAAGAAAGAGATACAGAGAACTTTTTGAACTTTTCAAGGAAATGGAAATGTTTCCTATCTTTAATGTGGTGGTGCTTACATGACTATGTATTTGTTAAAACTCACTGAACTGTACACATAAAAGGTGAATTTTAATGTATGTAAAACATGCTTTAATAAGCCAAATTTTTATAAAAGCTTCACATCAGAGGACAAATGAGTGAGAGTGATACTGTTGTAGAAAGAACTGCTTTAACTTATTAGCACAAGTAAATCATTCACAAACTTTTGTGTTCTGTGGTTAATAGAAATTTAAGAAATTTGCTCTCAACACACTTCACAATAGCCAACAACACCTATGCTGGGGTCCCTGTTAGATGATCAACCCCCTCCAATGATGAAGAGCCCCTCACTTAATGCTGCAGCCCGTATTACTGTTGGGAGAACTGTGATTGAAAGTTCTTTATTATGTTACTAATTAGCTGTGTGGCCTTAGGTCAATTACTTACCTTCTCTGGGTCTTGGTTTCCTGGGAAGAAAATGGACTAGATGACCTCTCAGTTCCCCTCCAGCTCTAACATTCTGAATTGCTAAATATTGGAATTTACACCCGAACAAGCCCGATCCTGTCTGATCTCAGAAGCTAAGCAGGGTTGGGCCTAGTTAGTACTTGGATAAGAGACCACCTAGGAAGACCAGGTGCTATAGGTGTAAAAAAAAAATTTGGAATTTACATCCTTGTAACTATTGACCTGGTTCTGCCTTCTGGACTCACCCAGAACCTGATCCTGTGTGAAAGGAACAGCCAGTCCATCACACATGAGAAGCCAGCTCTGCTGTGCCCTCCACATTGTCTTCATAGTACATGGAGAGGCAGGATGGGGCAGTGGATAAGATCACTGGATCTGCAGTCAGGCAGCCTGGGTCTGACTCTAGACTCTGCCACTTCCTAGAGCCTCGATTTCTTATCATACCAATCATACCAATCTCTTGGCGGTGGGGGCGGGGAAGTAAATTAATATATATAAATCAGGGTGTGTGGTTGGCAAAATAATGGCCCCCCAAATATGTCTACATCCTAACCTCAAGAACCCATGGATGTGTTATGTTACATGGCAAGGGAGAATTACAGTTTGCTAATCAGATGACTTTAAAATAGGAAGATAAGGAAATTATGCAGATGGGCCCAATATAATCACAAGGGTCCTTGTAAGTGAAAGAGGGAGGCAGGACAGTCAGATTCAGAGTGATGGGACATAAGAAAGATTTTTTTGGCCATTGCTGGCTTTGAAAATCAAAAGGTGTCATGAGCCAAGGAATGTATGTACCTCTAGGAGCCAGAAAAGCCTCTAGAAAGAACACAGCCCTGCTGACACCTTGGTTTTAGCCCGGTGAGACCCATTTTGAACTTCTGACCTCCAGAATTAGAAATGGATACATCTGTGTCGTGTTAAGCCATTCTTTGTGGTACAGTAGTCTTCCCTCCTTATCTGTAGTTTAACTTTCCATGGTTTCAGTTACCCATGGTCAACCGAGGTCTGAAAATATTAAATTAAAAATTCCAGAAATAAAGAATTCATAAGTTTTAAATTGTGTGCTGTTCTGCGTAGTATGGTGAAATTGTGCACAGTCCTACTCTGTTCTTCCCAGGATGTGAATCATCCCTTTGTCCAGAGTCTCCAAGCTGTAGACGCTCCTCGTCTATTAGTCACTTAGTAAGCCATCGGGGTTATCAGATCAACTTTTGTTATTTTGCAGTGCTTGTGTACAAATAATCCTTGTTTTACTTAATGATGGCCCCAAAGCACAACAGTAATGATGCTGGCAATTTAGGTATGCCAAAGAAAAACCATACGTGCTTTCTTTAAGTGAAAAGGTATGTATGTATAGAAGAAAACATAGTCTATATTGGGTTTGGTACTATCCGTGGTTTCAGGCATTCACTGGGGGTCTTAGAATGTATCCCCCATAGATAAGGAGGGACTACAGTACTTTGTTACAGCAGCAAGAGCAAACTAACACAGGATGGTTACAATATCCTCCTGACTGGTTTCCCTGCACCTACTCTTGCTCCTCTCCCATTTGTTCCTCACAACACAACCAAAATGATGTTTCCAAGACCCTCATCTAACTAAGCCACATCCTTTAGTACAACTTTTCTCCCTGTTCTTCAAATGTGCCCCGGGGCCTTGAATCTGCTGTCTTCTGTTTAAAAGATACCATGGTTCCCTGGATAACACTTAGTTGGTTTTCATAATTTGGCCCAAATATGAAAATGCTGCTTCCTCAAGGCAGCCTGCCCTGATCCGTGGTCTGGGTCAGGTTCTCTGGGTAAGTGCTCTTATAGCACCCTGCACTCCTCTGCAGCACTTGTAGGTTTTCAAATAAATACATGTATTTCTCTGCCTTGGGGTATATTGCTTGTCTTTGTCCAGGAGGCTGTAAGCTTCCTGAAGGTGGGGACAGTGTTCATCTTACTCATGTCACCTAGTCCAGCGTCTGGCACATAGAAAGTACTCAGTAAATGGAAACTATTATCACTGTTCTATTTCTAAATTGTCACCATTTTGGTCACTCTGCAAACACTCTCTAGTTTGCAGTCCTCTTTAAAGAGAAGTACCCTTGCCTTGACCTACTCTTCCAGGGGTGGTGAAAGCAGCACAAAGTAGAAGCTGAATATACTGTCACTGCTTACTGGGGGCATCTCATTTCTATTAATGCAGCTGAAGGTCGTTTTCCTTTGTCACTAACCGTGTTACACTCTCAAATCCAGCCGAATTTCAGGTCACTCAAACCACCCACCTGCCAGCCCCATTTTCTTTCCATCAGAACATCTGTCAAGCTAGCTTTCCCTGTCTTGTTTCTGTATGGTTGCTCTTTGTAACCTAAGTGTGGAGCTTTCCCCTCATCCCTGTGGGGTTTCATCATCTTGTATTGGGGCCCTTGTTCTAATCTGTCTAAATCTTCCTGAGCCCCAATTCAGCCATCCATCATATATTAAAAACCCTCCTAGTCTCATGTCATCTGCACACCTGAGCAATGCGTCTCTGTGCCTGCCTTCAAGTCCTGGATAACTATGTAGAGCAGGATAGAGCTAAGAACAAATCCCTGGAAATGCTGCCAGAGACACCTCTGGGCCTGGCACCCATTGCAGGGTGTTGAATCAGCAACACAAACTGTACCAAGGTCAAGTCCTGGCTTTGCAAAATTGGGAATAATAGGACCGTATGTTAGTTTCCTAGGGCTGCTGTAACAAAGTACAAGAAATTTTGTGGCTTAAAACAACAGAAATGTATTCTCTCACAGTTCTGGACCCTAGAAGTTAAAAAACAAGGTGTCTTCAGGGCCACACTCCCTCAAACGTCTCTAGTGGAGGATCCTTCCTTGCCTCTTCCAGCTCCAGGTGGCTCCTGATATTCCTTGGTTTATGGCAGCATAATTCCAATCTCTGCCACCATGGCCTTCTTCTCTGTGTCTGTCTCATTGTGTCCTCTCCTCTTCTTATAAGGACACCAGTCATTGAATTTAAGGCCCACTCTTCTTAATATGATCTCATTTTAACTAATTATACTTGCAAAGACTCTATGTTTAAAGGCCACATTCTGAAGTTCTAGGTGAACACAACTTCTGGAGAGGCACTATTGAACCCACTATAAATAGTAGTACTTTCCCATAGGACTTTCTGAGAGTCCAAGAAGATAATGTGGGGCAGGGCTTCTGAAACCATAATGTACACATAATCACCTAGGGATCTCTTTAAAATGCAGATTTGAGTCTGCCAGCCCGGGATGGGTCTGCATTTCTCACAAGTTCCCAGGCTATTCCATGGCTACTCCTCTGTGCTTTAAGTAACAAGGATGTAGGTGAAAGAAAGTGCTTTGAAAACAGATGTCCACTAGGCTTATTCTATTTTTTTTTTGTAATGAGCTTTTCTCATGCTCCTGTTTCCCACCCACTTGGCTCTTATGCAAACAGTAGAAGATAGAAAATGTGTTGTAGTTTGAGCTCCCCTCAAAAGCAGGTAGGGACACCCCTGTAGGCAAGGCCAACTAAGGTCTGAAAATATTAGATTAATATTTCACTTGGCTGTGGATTTCATAGGAGAAACCAGGTAGTAGGCCCCGATGAGATTTAAATACAATTCTAAACTACACTTCTAGAGATTTAAATACAATTCTAAACTACACTTCTGTTGGAGGAGAACAGTGAGAAGAACTACTTTTATTTATCAAAGCTTCTAGTCCTAGTATTACACAGTAGCCCTATTAGGGTATAATTCTTCACTTGGAAAAATGTTACTGCACATAAAATACATGTATTCCTTTTTATAAGTTAGTGTGATTACTTTCCTCTGTGTTGGTATTCACTGGGTGGATGGATTTTTCTTAGATAATTGTTAAATGAATATATCCAGATGCTAATAAGAAAAAGATACCATGGAGAAATTCAATAATTCAATAATTCAATATTTTTAGTTTAAAATTTTTCAGCATAGGATTTTCTCAACTAGTGATTTTTTCCAATGCATTGAATATAGAATTCCACTTTCACATGCATTTCAGGAACACACTCACAAAATAAGAGAGATCCACCTTTCTGCCATGTTTGGAGCCAGCAAACTTCCTGAGGGAGAGGATGGTGGATTTCCCTGCACATCATGTGGACAGGGCCAGATGTATGTACATGGAGAGGTTTTCAACCCCTGAGTTTAAGTAAGCCAGCCCTTAAAAAACGAACCCATGTGGTTCTTGGAAAAGGCGGAAAAGATTGTAGGGAGGGAAATATGAGTTTTTCTGCATTTCTTCAACTCTTGCTTCTTTCTTTTTTTGCACATTTATCATTCACTGTGGAGAACACAGAAAAGAAGAGGCCCCAGTCTCTGCCTTGGAGACGCTGACAGTCCAGTTGGAAATACAAGTAAAAACACTGAAAACAACTCATGTACAACATAAGAGAGCTAAGAATTAGTGTGCAAGTGCATGGCTCTGGCTCAAAGTACTGAAAGGGGCTTGGGGAAGAGAGAGATTGGTGTGGACTGAGAGGAAAGTAGGTACAGTGAAAAGAACACTGGGCTAGGAGTCAGGAGACCTGTGCTCAGCCCTCTGTGTCACCCTGTATGTTCACATCTCTCTCACAGACCCACCCTCAACCAGCTTGTAGTCTAGCAGGGGACATGGGGCCAGAATTCCTACAGATGCATACAATACCCCAGGATCAAGGAGATGCATTTATTCACCCAACATCTCCTAAGCACCAGCTGAGTGCCTGGCATTAGGAGGTAAAAGTCAAATAGCTATGCTGAGATATCTGCAGGTCCCTAAACCCACCTGGCTACTCTTGCTTTTATACCTTTGTTCATGTTGTTCTATCCCCCAGAATCACCGTCCTCATTTTGTTCATTTGGAAAAACTATTGATCCTTCAAACACCTGGACAGAAATCACCTCCTTTGTGGAGACATCTATCTTAGTCAGTGCCCTTATTGCACTGGACTGAAATGGTCTCAGACTCTACTATTTATCTCTCTAACTTGACTGTAAGCTCCCTGAGAACAAGAAACAAGACTTCTCTTTGTACCCTATAGTGGCACCGGACCTGGCCCAGAGCAGTGGCTCCTTTAGCAAATGTTTATCGAATCACACAGAATCAAATCAAACTCAGAGTGGGATCCTTGACTCCATCAAACTTCAATTCAGTTTGCTTCACAGTCACCCTTGGTAGAGGAGTTTGGAAGCATGACCCACTTGTTGGCTTTACTGACTATGTGACAGACCAAGAGGTTCTGAAAAACATTTTTCCAAATGGCACATTAGAGAACAGTATCTAAATGTGGACCAGTGTTCTGCTCCCACTCCCTTCTCAGCCTCCAGTTGACAACCCAAACTCTAGAGAGGCCCATTTGAAAAACAGAATCAGGCGTAGCTAGTCTCGCAACTGCAAAGCCCACTGGGTTGGGGAGGCCCATTGTCTTAGTTCAGGCTGCTCTAACAAAAATACCACAGACCATGTGGCTTAAACTACAAACATTTATTTCTCACAATTCTGAAGCTGATAAGTTTAAGATCAAGGTGCTGGCAGTTCAGGCTTTCTTGTTCTATTCTCACATGATAGAGAGTTGAGGGAACGGGACAATAAGCAAATTTTTTCCTGTCTCTTCTTATAGCAGCACTAGTCCCATCAGTAGGGCTCTGCCCTCATGACCTACTTACCTCCCAAAGGCCCCACTTCCTAATACCAGCACATTGGGGACTAGGGTTTTAACATATGCATTCCAGGGAAACACAAACATGCAATCCATAGCACCCATCATGTTGCATATAGGTGCCATCTCCCTCCCCCCACCCAAATTGTGCAATGTAGCAGCCCTGGCACCACAGATGAGCAGAGAGATGAAGCTGACTGGCCCATGGTGGAGTGCCCCTCAGTTTCCACTGTCTGTCCCCTTTATACTCAGCCCCTGCTATGGGCACAGGAAGGAGGCAGAGAAAAATAATAATAGAAAATTAACAAACAGAATATAAAGCATAGTCTATACACTTGCAGAGGCTACAAAATAAATATAACGACCCAGAACACAGAGTTCCTTTGATTGGTTAAGGAAGAAGTCCAGGCTAATAATAACAATAGTATGGATCCAGCCCTCGACCAACCAGTGTGCTTTCCGCTGTTTCCAGCCACAGGATTCACCCTTACGGGCCTTGTAAATTAGCACAAAAGACCCAAGAGAGAGTTTGTGGCAGCTCAGTGGCAGCCCAGCCATTTCCACCACTGCGGCAGAGAGAATTGGCCACACACGAAAACACAGTCCCATGTTTTGGTCCTACTTTTCTGTTCTATCTTGGAAATGAAGCAAATGTGACCTTTACAACCAGAGAGGCCATAAACACTACAGGTCAGCCATTATATTCCTTTAGGAATCAGTTGGGGTCAGTTCAGCTTGGACGAGGAGGAGGAACAGAGAAGAGAGTTCCGGTAGAGGCCTGGTAGCAAAGACCACTCCCTGGTGAGACACCATGATTCTATGGCCAGAGCCAGAAGCCAGTGCAAGGGTAGGGAGGGGTGTCCAGACCAACTCCCTTTCACACACCATTACTACTCCATTTTTCCAATGCAGGAAGGTTCACATCTGCATTAAAGCTTATGTTGAGGATGACAGGCAGGTAATGAAAGGGGCAGACATTTGGGACAAAATTCTAAGCCAGTGTCTTTGCAAATGCTTTGGCTTGTTTATTAGTAAATAGAGTTCAGGTACAATCTGAAATGGAGTCTGGGGTCAGCCTCAACCTGTGGCCGGCAGCCCGAGAGAGCTCACTGGACCTGCTGCAGCCTGAGCCCACATGCTCAGCTTCATTAACACCAAATTATGACCAAAAAGAGTGATCAAACTCAGCTCAGTCTCCAGGAACAGCTTCATTTAAAATTTTGTGGAGTGATGTCAGAAACATGGCGGAGTGAGACATGTCCCCAGATCTCTCCCCTTGAAATAACAATAAGCTGAACATCTAAAACTTAACAAAAACATCCAAACTGCACACCAGCACGTCTGAGAGTGGGATGTGCACATAAGAACTACCACAGGTCAGAATTCCCGGTGGCAGGCAGTGGACTGGGAGAAACAAAGAAGCTGCCTCTCACAGCTGCCAGAGCAACCTATAGAAGGAAGGAGAGGGGAAACAGTGTTGCAATTTCCCTGAACAGCCCCCTGGGAGAGCTGTGAGCTCCACGTGGCCGGCGGCAGTGTCCAGTCATCAGAGAAAAAGGCAGAGAAATGGGGATAGCAGAAAAACAGTAATTGATTTTTACTAGCCGTGGTCACAAAACTGAGGCTGAACCGCAGCCCCCATCCCACAACCCAGAGGTCCCCTCCCCCCATACCCTCCAAGATGGAATGCCACGGAGACCCAGGGGGCATCTGACCAAAAGCTACCAAAACTGTCACTAACACTGACAGGAACTGAGACTGAGGGTACCAAGCGTGATTAAACATCTAGAAGAAAAAATAACAACATTATTAAAACTTTATATAAAGCAGAGATCCAAGAGGCTTAAATGCCACCTACTGGAAACCTAAAGAAAAACACCTTCTTTGCAACAGGCTAGGGATCGTTATATAATAAATCTTCTTTCTGGAAAAAAAATTAGAATACACTTCCATTAATGCCCAGGTGGAGAAATACTCCATTAAACATCATGAACAACCAAGGTGGCAAGGCATCACAAAAAGACAGGGAAAAATCTCCAGGAAATAAGCTTACAGACATAGAAATATGCAACTTAAATGAAAGAGAATTCAGGATGGTACTTCTGTAAAACCTCAATGAGATCCAAAATGAATCAAATCAACAATTTTAGGAATTGAAAAAAAAACTAGATGAGCAGAATGAGTTCATAGTAAGGAGATCAAAACCCTCTAAAAGAACCAAATAGACCTTCTGGAGATAAAGAACACACTGCAAGAGTTGAAAAATGAAATGACAAGCTTGGGAAATAGAGCCGAACAAATGGAAGAAAGTGATCAGTGATATCGAAGACAGAAATCTAGAAATAAATCAGAAGGAAGAAGAGAGAAACCAAAGAATGAAAAATAATAAAAGAGAAATACTAGAACGAGCTGATACCATCAGGAGAGGAAACGTAAGAATAATGGGCATTCTCAAAAGGAAAAGAAAAGGAGCTGGAATTAGAACCCATTTTCAGACAAATAGTTGACAATAATTTCCCATATCTAATGAATAAGCTGGAGCTTGGAATTCAAGAAATCAACAGAATACCCAATTATCTCAACGCAAATAGGCCTTCACCAAGACATATTGTATTAAAATTATCATAAATTAAAGACAAAGACAAAATTCTCAGGGCAGCCAAGGAAAAGGAGACGGTAACCTATAAAAGAAAACCCATTAGTATATTGTCGGACTTCTCAGCACAAATCTTACAAGCCAGAAAGGAGTAGAATCAAATATTCGAACTATTAAATGAAAGGATCTACCAGCCAAGAATAATGTATCCAACTAAGCTCTCCTTTAGATACGAAGGAGAAATAAAGACCTTTCCAGGCATACAAAAATTGAGGAAATTCTCCACTACAAGGCCTGCAATACAGGAAATACTCAAAGGGGTTACCTCACCTAAAACAAAATGACAAAAAAATATATAATTACCAGTAAGGTGACTATCAGGCAAATAGAAGCAACCTTTACTAAGAACAGAGCTATAAGCTTAAATTATAAGAAGAGATTTGCTATAGCAAGATATTAATGAACGTTCAGCATACATGGGGACAAATTGAGACAACAATGACTGAAAAAGGGAGGACTCAAAGATCCAAATTCACAAAGAGGAATTGATATAAGTCACAAACAGAAGAAAGGGACAATAGTTATATATATAACTATTCTTTACATATTCATAATGGTAACCACATGCCAAAGATTCAGAACCGAAGTATATAACATAAAACAAGCATATAATATAAACAAGACAGAAAACCCACAAAAGCCAACCAAAATAAAGAAAACAGGAACACAAGGACAAGAAAACAATGGAAACACTGAGTGACCAGAAAGCAAAGGATAAAATGGCTATAAGAAGATCTCATATTTCAATATCACCCTAAATATAAATGGACTGAACTCACCAATAAAAAGTCACAGAGTTGCAGATCGGATCAAAAAACAAAACCCAACTATGTGCTGCCTGCTGGACACACATATCAGCTCCAAAGACAAATATAGACTAAAAGTGAAAGGGTGAAAATGATATTTCAAGCAAATGGCATTTGGAGAAAAGCAGGAGTAGCAGTACTAATATCAGATGAAATAGACTTAAAAATAAAAAATGTAAAGAAAGATACTGAGGGACACTTCATAATGATAAAGGGAATCACGCACCAAGAAGGCACAACACTTCTTAATATTTATGCTCCTAATCAGGGAGCCCCGAAATATACAAAGTAATTACTAAAAGAACTAAAGAGAGAAAGAGACCAAAACACTATCATAGTAGGAGACCTAAATATCCAACTGTCAGATATGGACAGATCAACCAAACCGAAAATCAATAAGGAAATAACATCCTTAAATGATACATTTAGACCAACTGGACATAATCGACATATACAGATCCTTTCATCCCAAAACAGCTGCTTATACATTCTTCTCTAGTGCACATGGAACATTCTCAAAGATTGACCACATATTGGGACAAAGAGATAGCCTCAACAAATATAAGAGGGTTGAAATCATACCAACCATATTTTCTGATCATAATGCTTTGAAACTAGAAATCAACTGTAAAAAGAAAATGGAAAGAATCACAAATTCATAGAGATTAAACAACATATTGCTGAAGAATAACTGAGTCAGAGAAGAAATAAAAAGAGGGATCAAGAGGTATATATAGACGAATGATAATGATAGTACAACATATCAAAACTTTTGGGACATGGCGAAAGCAGTCATAAGAGGAAAGTTCATATCACTATAGCCCTACTTCTAAAAAAAAAAAAATAAATAACCTAATGCTTCATCTTAAAGAACTAGAAAAGGAAGAACAAATGAAGCCTAAAGTCAGTAGAAGGAAAGAAATAATCAAAATTAGAGCAGAAATAAATGATGTTGAAAACAAAAACACAGTAGAAAAAATAAATGGAACAAAGAACTGTTTCTTTGAAAAGGTTAATAAAATTGACAAACCTCTGGCTAGACTCACTAAAGAAAAAAGAGAAAGAACACAAGTAAACAAAATCAGGGATGAAAGAAGGGAAATGATGACAGACACCACAGGTATATAAAGGATAATACAAGAATACTATGAAAAAGTATATTACACCAAATATAATAACCTAGAAGAAATGGACCAGTACTTAGAAAAATACGACCTTCCTAATTGAATTAAGAAAAACTGGAAAATCTAAATAGACTGATTAGCAGTATGGAAATTGAAACAATCAACAAAAACCTACCAAAAAGTAAAAGTTCAGGACCAGATGGCTTCACCAGTGAATTCTACCAAACATTCAAAGAAGATATAATACCTTTTCTCCTCAAACTCTGCCAAAAAATCAAAGAGGAGGCAATACTTCCCAACTCGTTTTATGAGGCCAATATCACCGGAATACCAAAACCTGCTAAAGGTAACACAAAAAAAGAAAACTACAGACCAATATCTCTCATGAACACAGATGCAAATATCCTAAATAAGATACTAGCAAACCGAATACAGCAATATATTAAAAAGATTATATACCAGGATCAAGTGGGCTTCATCCCAAAGGCACATGGATGGTCAACATACGCAAATTGATTGATATGATACGCCACATAAACAAATTAAAAAATAAGAATCATATGACCATATCAATCGATGCAGAAAAAGCCTTCCACAAGATACAGCATCCATTTATGATTAAAATCGATATAGAAGGAAAATACCTTAACATAATAAAGGCCATATATGACAAACTCTCAGCCAACATTATACTTAATGGTGAAAACCTAAAAACCTTCCCTCTAAGATTAGGAACAAGGCTAGACTGTCCACTGTCTCCATGTTATTCAATATAACATTGGAGGTCTTAGCGAGTGCAATCAGACAAGAGAAAGATATAAAAAACATCCAAATAAGAAATGAAGAAGTCAAACTGCCACTAATTGCGGATGACATGATTTTCTACATAGGAAACCCTAAAGACTCCACAGAAACACTACTAGAAACAATAAGCAAATACAGTAATGTTTCTGGATACAAAATCAATGTTCAAAAATTCATAGCATTCCTATAGTCTAATAATGAAATGTCAGAAAAAGGAGTGGAAAAAATAATTCCCTTCGCAATTGCAACTAAAGAATCAAATACCTAGGAATATATCTAACAAAACATGTGAAGGACCTATATAATGAAAACGATATGACCCTATTAAGAGAAACCGAAGAAGATACAAAGAAAGGGAAAGATATTCCGTGTTCTTGGACTGGAAGAATTGACATAGTTAAAATGACTATATTACCTAAAGCATTATACAGATTTAATGCAATCCCCATCAAAATCCCATCAGCATTTTTTAAAGAAATAGAACAAAAAATCGTCACATTTATATGGAAGCACAAAAGACCCCAAATGGCCAAAGCCATCCTCAGAAAAAAAGAACGAGGATGGAAGCATCACTCTGCCTGACTTGAAATTGTCCTACAAAGCGACAGTAATCAAAAAGGCTTGGTATCGGCAGAAAAACAGACACACAGACTAGTGGAACAGAATCGAGAGTCCAGAAGTAAACCCATATTTACATGGGCAAATAATTTTCAACAAAAAGGCCAAAAACATACAGTGGAGAAAGGAAAGCGTCTTCAATAAATGGTGCTGGGAAAACTGGAAAGCCATCTGCAAAAGAATGAAACTAGACTATTGTCTATCACCACACACCAAAATTAACTCAAAATGGATTGAGGACATGAATATAAAACAATAAAATGCATAGAAAAAAACATAAGAACTACACTCAAGGACCTTGGACTTAAAGAAGATTTTATGAATTTCACCTCAAAAGCAAGGGAAGTAAAAGCTAAAATAAATGAATGGGACTACATCAAACTAAAAAGCTTCTGCTCAGCAAAAGAAACCATCAACAAGGTAAAGAGGTAACCATCTGAATGGGAAAATATATTTGTAAGCAACGCATCAAATAAGGGCCTAATATCCAAAATACACAGAGAACTCATATGACTCAATAACAACAACAACAACAACAAACAAACAAACGATCCAATAAAAAAAAATGGATAGAGGACCTAAACAGACACTTCTCCTTAGAGGACATAAAAGGGCCAACAAATATATGAAAAGATGCTCAACATCGCTAGCTATTAGGGAAATGCAAATCAACTCCACAATGAGATACCATCTCACACCTGTTAGAATAGCTATAATCAACAGGACACGTGATAACAAATATTGTAGAGGATGTGGAGAAAAAGGAGCCCTCATACACTGCTGGTGGGACTGCAAATTGGTACAGCCACTATGGAAAACAGTATGGAGGTTCCTCAAAAAACTAAGAACTGATCTACCATATGATCCAGTAATCCCTCTACTGGGTATTTTCCCCCAAGACTTGAAAATTCATATTCAAAAAGATATTTGCACACCAAATGTTCACAGCAGCATTATTCTCAGTGGCCAGGACATGGAAGCAACCAAAGTGTCCTATGATAGATGATTGGCTAAAGAAGCTGTGGTACAGATATACAATGGAATATTACTCAGCCATAAGAAGAGATGAAATACTGCCATTTGCAACAACATGCATGGACCTTGAAATAATCATACTAAGCGAAATAAACCAGACAGAAGACGTTGAAAATCACATGATATCACTTATATGTGGGATATAAACCTAAAAGCAATAAATGAACAGGGCAAACAAACAGAGACTCATGGACATGGACAATGGACTAGTTGTTATCAGAGGGGGAAGGTAAACTGGAAATTTTTTTTATTTTAATAATTTCTTCAATTAAAAAAATTAATTAATTAAAAATATATAAATACAGGCAAAGAAAACCTAAATAAACATTGGTAAATGGTGATAAAAATAGTTTGTAGAATGCCAATAAGCAACATACTAATGAAATCAACAGATGAGCTAAAATCATACTGTTTGGCATCATCCAAAATCAGCCAAGAGTGAGATTGAGTCTCTAGAGATCCTGGGAGGTTAGAAACATGGTGAGGAAATAGCCAAGTGAAATTCAGCCTGGACAAGGGACAGCTGACTTCGAGTGCATTCTGCCAGATTCTCTCACAGTTATCAGGAGGTGGGAAAGCTATGAAAATCAGCAGGCTTAAGAGAGACAAAAGAATGGAATGTGGCAGGGGCTTAGACTGGGTAGCCCCACCCCATTCATTTGGAGGTGAGTCTGTAGAGACAGCACATGTTATCAGAGAGCAGACTCCTGCTCACATGGGCCAGGAGGAATTCCAAGAAGGCCCAGGGTTGAGGAGTACTAAGGGGAGCAGAGCTTTAGGGGCACTGGACAGGAAGGGTGTTACGTATGAGTCATGCTTGAGGCAGTTTTCTCTCAGGAGTACCAAAATCTCTGGTACCCACCTGTCCTCTAAGGAGACCCACAGCAAGCCTAGACCTCAGGAAAAACTCGAGTCAGCAGAAAATGGTATTGATAAATCTCTGGAGTCAGACAGACCTGGGTCCCACTTCTGGCCTTGTTCTGAACTTGTAGATTAAATATCTAACTTCCTACACCCTCAGGTTCCTCTTCTGTAAAATAGGAGGATATTTGACTTTACTCATAGAGTGTCCTGAGGAAAAAATAAGATAATGCTTGTGAAGTAATAAGCATAATTCTCAGTACATACTGTCAGCTAAGAAGAAGAGGAGGAAATCAAAGACTATACTGCTGGAGCTTTCACCATGCTGTCTTTCCATATCCCTTCCCCTCAGAGCCTACCCCCTCTGGAGCGCCAGACCAACCCAGTCTCTCCTCAGCTTGAAAATGACTGGTTCCTCCAAACATTGCTCTCTGCCAAACCTCAATTATTGAAAGAAATGACACTGTCACATTAATGGTCAATTGTGGTTCAATTTCTTGCTCCATCCATAACTCCTGCCCGTAATGTAGACTGTCATACCTTTAGCTAGAACTACAATTTTGAACTTTAAGCTTTTCCTCAAAGATTTATAAGACAAGTCCCAGTGTGTCATTAGTGAGTAGCAAACAATATTTAAATCTGGGAAGGTTAAATTTGGTTGATGTAGCCCAGTGGAGGCCAAGATTGTGGATTCCATCTGATTGCAGATCACTTTCTCTCATTCTAGCCCTAACCATGGACTAAGCCCTAACTGAACCTTAACCCTAGCCTCAACCTGAGCCCCCAACCCTAGTCTGTCTGTGAAAAGGTCAGGCCAAATCCATTCCCAATGTAGGGAAGATCAACTAAAGACATTTCATGGGAATGACATTGATTTATTGATTCCTTCTCTCTCAATTATGAGCCCTCACTGAATCTGAAGTTACACAGAATAATCTCTTCCAAGGAATTATAGAGCCTTGGAACCTACTCTCTGGGCACTTGCAAGCTCAAGCTGGCAATGATAATAGCTAAGAGTCCAAAGGTCACACATGAATGGATGTTTACTCTTGTTAGATCAAGACTTAAGGACCTAGAGGAGCATGATATCATGGTGAGGATGAGCCTGTGAGGGGTGCTCAGGCTGAGCTGGGTGTAGAGAACATGCTGTTGCTCTCCCATAGGTCCAAGAAGTCTTGCTTTCCTTGATGCACTCAGGTTATACCAACCTTCAGCAAGAGAGCCAAAGATAGACCTGTTGATAAGTCCCATTGCCTGGGAACTGGGCCCAGATCCCCAGCAGAGAGTCTGGCCTCCATCTGGGCTGTTCCTTACCATGAGCTGTTCCAACATGAGACTAGGGAGTGTTCTGTTGGATTTTCCAGGCCAGCCCCACTTTCCTGTATCCTGGCCCTTGTTTGGACCATGTGTCCAGAGTTTTGGTTCAGAACATGTGTTTCCCTGTTGTTTTTTTTTTTTTTTAAAAAAAGAAGCTTAGAAAGAAATTGTAGAGCAGCTAGCTGCAGCCAACTCTTGTCACTTCAGTCATTCCAATGTCCGCCTCAATGCTAAAGTCCCCCTCCAGCCAGCTATAGCCAGCTATGCTCTTTCTCATAGCTTTTTACAAAATGGTTCATTATGCCTAGCTATTTCTGAGTAAATCTTGGCTCCTCATCTGCTGCCTAAGGGGCTGTGTCTCCACATCAGGCTGGGAGCTCTCATGAGCAGGGCCTATCCTTTCCTCCTTCTTGTGCTCCTGGAAATAGGGCTCTTAAACCCAACTGATACTCTTTGTTGAGTGTTTATCATGTGCCAAGCTCTGAGCTAGTATATCTCAATGAACAAAACAAAGTTGCTGTCCTCATGAAGCTAACATTTTAGTGGAAAGCAAAGGGGATCACTGGGTGGGGAAACCAGAAGGCACTTGTTCAATAAACAGGTATTGGGAACCCACTGTGTCCCAAGCTTTAGAGTAAGTGCTTGAGGCACAATACCAAAGCAGACCTGGTACTTGGCCAGGAGGAGCTACCAGCCAGGCCAGCTTTGTTGCCACCCTCCCAGAAGAAATGTTTTCTCTTAGGATCCTGGTTGGAGATGGCTCCTTTGGCCCTGGTCAGCTGCCCACTGCCCACTGCCCCATCCCTTCACCCTTTTCCCCACCACAAGCAGCAAAGGTTGGCTGAGCACTCACAGGGAATTGTTCATCCATATACCTACAAGGAACCAGACTAGTGTTTCTTTGAAGGCAAAGGGAAGGATGAAATAGTTTCCAGGTCCACCTTAGAGCTGAGGGCCAGACCAGGGAGAGAAGCAGCAGCAGCTTTCTTTTGGAGGCTATTGTTAATATATCTATTATATGCACTGACCACCTGACTGGTGGGTGGTTCAAAGCCCACTACCCCTCCTCAGTGACCCCCACAATCTGCTTACCTCAAGCAGTCACTTCAACAAGGCAGGAGTCTAGGAGCCAGGGCCCTACTGTGGAACTTGAGGAGGCCCAGGCAGATTATCCAGCCTAAGCTTCAGCTTGAAGGAGAGAAACAATTGCCTTGGGAACAAATCAGTAAGGACTGGTCACAGGCAAGTTGGCAGGGTAGAGATTCTAGTAGTTTGCTGGGACGATGTTGTGGGCATGAAGATGCACTGATCAGATTTCTCTTCAAGAGAACCAGCTGGAGGAAGCTGAGTTCACTGACAGCCCCAGCTGCTACACTTTTGAATCTGCAGTGGTGCTCACATCAAGGCCATGTTTCCCCCAGGCTGCTCCCAGCCAGTCACTGTCTGGCAGGAATACCAGTTCCAACCATTTCTGTGACGTGGGACTTCTCCAACAGGCAAAACTTACTCAGAGATTTCCCATCAATCTTGCCAAGACTTCCTCAGAACTGTGCTGCAGTCTGAGACTCTTCTTACCCAAGCGTCCTTCCTTTACCCTCTCCTTTTTCAGGTGTCAGTCCTGCACTGTGGTGGGAAGGCTCTTCCTGCCTACTCCTGCTTCCATACTTATATCCTTCACATGTTTTTCTCTAATAAATCACTTGTACATTTATCCCCATCTCGATGTCTGCTTCTCAAAAAACCCACACTGACAGAAGGCAAAGATCTTGTAAGTCAGGACGAGTAGTCTAATTGATATATATGCCCCCTGCAGCCCAGGAGGTTCAGTACCCACTGGCAAGAGAGCATTGTTTTCCCAGGTCTGGAGGCGGGGGGTTGACGTGGGTTCCTTTCTGATGACGTAGAAGGGGTCCTAGCCTCACACAGGTCCCATCCTGCTGAGGAGAACCTACACCAACTCTCCCTCTTAGTTCAAGGGACTCCAGCTTCCTTAAGTAGACGTTTTGGAAAATTCTCTCCCAACATGTCAAAATATTTATTCATTTTCATTCAAAATAGAAATCCAGATATGCCTCACTTTACCCAAGAGCTGTGTCCCTGAAAAGTTAAGTGCAAATCAAATTTTGGTGAACCAGATTCTATGGCACAGGCCCCAGGAGGCTCACAATTAAAAAAAAAAAACTGCAGTGCATCAAAAGTCAGTGTATCTGAGTTGACTCATATCTGAGTTGACAATAAAGCTGATGAAGAAGGGTCCACTTCAACCTACCCCATGGCATTTTTCCAAGGTGGGTATACTGTGGAGAAGTTAAGCAAATGGGGATTATGGCAGGTCCTTGGCCTCAGGGAGCTCCAAGACCACTGGGGAGACAGATTTCAACAGAGAACAACCGCCCACAGAGGATGAATTCGAGTAATATCTAGGTGGTGACACCATTCCTAGTTCACTAGTTCTGAGAAGCAGGAGTAATTTGGGGCAAGAATAGTCAGGGAGGCCACTGAGGATGGGCACCTGGAATTGGGCTTCAGGCATCCATATCACCACTACACAAAGCTGTCCCCTTCCTACCTCTCTATACCTATCCCAGTTGCTTCAGAGTCCTACTCTGTTCCCTGGGCCTGGTCACATGATTAGCTGCTTGAAGGAAGCCCTGGCATTGTTCCCAGTGCCAAAGGTGAGGGTGAAGATGTGTGGGCTGATTGGAGTGTGGCCAGCCCACAAGGCCCAGCTGCAGGGTTCAGGGCCAAGTTGACAATGCTGGCCTACAGAGACCGAATGGCAACTGCTTCCGTAGCCTCCAAAATACCAGTTGAGGGTTTCTCTTTGTGGTACAGAGATTATTTCCATTTCTATTATGACTTTGTTTGCTCTAATTTTCCTTTTCTTTGTAATAGTATAAATAGTTGTGCCTGGAGATGAGACAGGGAAGGCAGGCAAGAGCCAAAGGAACAGTGCAATCAGCAGAATGTGCCCTGGGGCCTCTCGGTATCTCTTCTAACACCCCCTATTCTCTTTACTGAGGCCTGAGCTGCAGCAATCCCTCCTAGGACTTATTCTCCATGGACAAGGACCAACAAGGCTCCAACTCAATTTTCTTCCCCATCATGACTTCCCTAAATTGTGGCCCATTCTCTCAGCATCCAGCTTTCTGCTGGTAAATGAGGACATTCACTTTGTCCCAGGCGGCCTTCTCCTCTCACTGGATATCCTCTCCCTGGAGAGTCTCACCCATTCCCATGACCTCAGTTACAATGTATAAGCCATAAACTTCATATTTATTTCTCCAGCCTCCAGCCCTCCTCTGTACCCCAGATCTACATATCCAACTGCCTTCTCTACTTCAGTGTGTTGCCGGCACCTCAAATTCGACATGTCCACAACCGAATTCACCATCTCTGCTCTACCCCATAACCAAATAAACACCCCTCCAACAAAAGGAAAAAAAAAACACTTCTCCTGCCCCAGTCTCAGTTAATGGCACTACCATCCTTCTAGTTGTTCAAGCCAGAAAACTTGGGGTCATCCTAAACTCTGGCCTGTACTTTGCCCACCACCCATATCAATCTATCAGCAAGTCTTGTCAATCCTACCTCCTATATAGCTCTCAAATGTTTTCATATCTCTCCAGTCCTGCTGCCACTCTTTTAGTTAAGACCACCATCGGCTCATTCATAAACAACTTAGATAACCTCATAATTTGTCTTTCTGCCTCAGTATTTACCTCTTGCCCATTCAAGAGACCACCAGGTGGCCATCAGCTTTTCCTTGAAAACAAATATGATCACGCCTTTCTCCTGCTTAAAAATCTCTACTGTGACTTCTGCTTCCAAACATGTTGGAGTAAATTATATCCAACTTTTTTACCTGCCATTAAAAAAACCTAGAAAACTGAACAAAATTTATAAAACGGTTTTTTTTAGACATCAGAAAACAGGCAGTGCAGAACTGTGATCTCTGAAAAAAAGAAAAAGAAACAAATGAGGTGAAGTCTATGATGGCCCTTGGTTTCTGCCTGGAGGAACTTTCTGAGTCACCATATGGGAAGGGAAAACCCGGAAGAGTGCAGTGTTCTTTCTGAGTTAAAGAAAAAAATATTGGATTTTGAGGGGCTGATGTATCTGGAATTTGCAGGGTAGAGTCCTGGAAAGAAAGGATAAATACAGAAAAAGAGTTCCAGATATCTGAATAAAGATCCTCTTGATCAGATTGCTGAATATTAAGCTGTACATACATAAGTGGAACTCCACAAAGCCAGGCAAAGAACCACCAAGAAACTGTAAGCTGAAATTCCCAGAGCTCTCACATATTTGAGAGACCTTTAATGCCATAACAGCCAGAGTAGAGAAACCGTGTGAAAATCCAGAGCATTCAGTAAAAGCCCCAAGAAAGGTTATACCTTAATAGTAAGGATAAACTAGCCCTAGAATAAATGCTACTCTAGATCTACTCTAATGAACCTTAAAAACAAGCCTGAAAAGCCTCAGGCTGATGCACAAGTAACTTAAGTGCCTTCCAGAGTAAAGTTAAAGAAAGACACAAAATCCAGACACTCAGCAATAAAACATTCATAATATCTAGGATCCAATAAAAGTTGTTAGAAAAATTACTAGGCAAAAAAGTAGGAAAATGTGCTGCTCCCATAGCGGGAGTGGGGGTGGGGTAGGGGATAGATTCGGTCAATAGAAACAGAGCCAGAAATGACAGAGAGATGGAATTAGCAAACAAGGGCCTTTAAAATACCTATTATAAATACACTCAAGGTTTTAAAGGAAAATTTGAGTATAGTGAATCAAGAAATTTGAAAAATATATATTAACCAAATAGAATTTTTAGAGGTGAAAAATATAATATTCGAAACAAAAAATTCACTAGATGGGCATAATCACAGATTACATAATTCAGAAGAAAATATCAGTGAACTAGAAGAAATAGCAACAAAAACTATCCAAAATGAATCTCGGAGGAATAAAAGGCTGATAAAAAGTTAACAGAATGAATGGGTAAGCAAAGTATGGTATATTTATACAAAAGAATATTATTTGTCCATAAAAAAGAATGAAGTACTGATAGTTACCACATGGAAGAACCTGGAAAATATTGTGCTAAATGAAAGAAGCCAGCCAGTAAAGACCATAATTTGTATGGTTCTATTTATATGACATATCCAGAATAGGAAAACTATAGAGACAGAAAGTAGGTTAGTGGTTGCATAGGGATGGGGGAATAGCTAAGGTTTATAGTGTCTCATTGGAGGTAATGAAAATATTCTAAAATCGACTGTTGTGATGGTCACACCTATCTATGAACATAGTAAAATTGTACATTTTAATTATATGGGTGAATTATATGGTATGTGGATTATATCTCAATAAAGCTGTTATTTTTTTTAAACGTTAGCAGAGCCTCAGTGACCTGTGGTTCAGTATCACATAGTCTAACAAATGTATAGAGTTCTAGGAAGAGCTGGAGGCAGAAAAAAATATTTGAATAAATAATAGCTGAAAATTTGGCAAATCTCATGAAAACTATAAGCTACAGATCCAAGAAATTCAACAAACCTCAAGAAGGGTAAAAATAAAGAAAAAAAAATCAAACCAAAGCACGTCTTAACAAATTGCTGAAAACCACAATAAAAGGTCTGTTAGCAATAGTCCTGGAAAAAAGGTGCATTGCATACAGGAGCTCCAAATTAAAGATTAACGCAGATTTTCGACCAAAAATATCGCAAGTCAGAATACAACAGAATGATGTCTTCAAAGTATTCGAAGATCTACAGATCTATTAGAAGAAATGTTAAAGGAAGTTTTTCCAATTAAAGGAGAATGATACCAGATGGAAACTCAGACTTACAAAAAGCAATGGTGAACACCAGATATTGTAAACATGTGGGCAAATATGAAAAGACTTGCTTTCATCCTTTTAAAAAATTTTCTTTAAAAGATAATTGACTACTAAATGCTACTGAATTTTCACTTTAAAATGGCTAATTTTAGGTTCTGTGAAGTTTACTTGAAGGAATTATTTCAAAAAAGATAAATGACTATTTAAAGCAAAAATAAGAACAATGTATTTTGAGGTTTATAATATATGTAGAAGCAAAATGTATTACAATAGTACCACAAAGAATGGGAGGGAAGAAATCAAAGTATGCTGCTTTAAGTTTCTTGCTTGCACATGAAGTTGTATAATAGAGTTTGAAGATAGTGAGAAGTTAAAAATGCTTGTTGTAAACCCTAGCGTAACTACAAAAAAAAAAAAAAACTATTTATAGCTAAACAGCCAATGGTGGAGATAAAATAGAATATCAAAAGATTTTGATTATTCCTTGATACTTATCCCTCCAGGAGGTGGAACTTAATTTCCCTTCCCTTGAGTGAGGGCCGAATTTAGTGACTTTCATATAATTAATAGAATTTGGAATGGGAAAAACAATAGCTTTAAAGTGGAGAAATCTGGCAGATACCACCTTAAACAAGTAATCAAATTTAACATCACCAGTAAGTCATGTTGATGTCAAGTATTCCCCGATATGGTGGAATGACAAGAGCACATCGCTTCAATGGCATTCTTACCTAAAATTTATAACCAAAGACTAATCAAGAGAAAACATCAGATAAATCCAAATTCAGAGATATTTTGCAAAATACCTGACCAAAAAACTGTGCAGGTCATCAAAAAACAAAAAAGAGAAATCTAAAGAGACATAATGACTAATTGAAATGTGGTATCCTAGACGGGAACCTGGAAGGAAAAAAAGGCATTAAAGGGAAAATCCAAATGAAATCTGCAATCTAGTTAATCATATTGTACCAATGTGAATTTATTAATTTTGGTAAATATGCTACTGTGTTTACATAAGATGTTAACATTAAAGAAGTGTGGATAAAAAATATCTAAGAACACTGTACTACTATCTCTGAAATTCTTCTGTAAATCTAAAATTATTTCAAAATAAAAATATTTTAAAGAAAATAATCCAATAAAAGGCAGAAAAAGAGGGAAAAGTTGGTGAAGTATAGATGAGAAGAATCAAAAACAAATAGAGACATAGATTACTTAAACCCAACCATATCAATAATCATGTTAAATGTAAATGTACTTTAAACAGTACAATTAAAAGTCAGAGATCATCCTACTTCATTAAAAATAATATTGGACAAAAGATCCCAAATTGCCAAAGCCACCCTCAGAAAAAAGAATGAGGCTGGAGGCATCACTCTGCCCAACTTCAAATTATACCACAGAGCAACAATAATCAAAACTGCATGGTATTGGCAGAAAAACAGACACACGGACCAGTGGAACAGAATCGAGAGTCCAGAAGTAAACCCATATTTATATGGGCAAATAATTTTCAACCAAAAAGCCAAAGCCATCCAGTGGAGAAAGGAAAGCTTCTTCAATAAATTGTGCTGGGAAAACTGGAAAGCCACCTACAAAAGAATGAAACTAGACTGTTGTCTATCACCACACACCAAAATTAACTCAAAATGGATTAAGGATCTGAATATAAGACCCCAAACAATAAAATACATAGAAGAAAACATAGGAACTAAACTCAAGGACCTAAAGAGGATTTTATGAATTTATGGACTTAAAGAGAATTTTATGAATTTCACCTCAAAAGCAAGGGAAGTAAAAGCTAAAATAAATGAATGAGACTACATCAAACTAAAAAGCTTCTGCTCAGCAAAAGAAACCATCAACAAGGTAAAGAGGCAACCTCCTAATGGGAAAATATATTTGCAAGCAACGTCTCCGATAAGGGCCTAATATCCAGAATATACAAAGAACTCATATGACTCAATAACAACAAAAAAACCCACAAACGATCCAATGAAAAAATGGATAGAGGACCTGAACAGACACTTCTCCCTAGAGGACATACAAAATGCCAACAAATATATGAAAAGATGCTCAACATCACTAGCTATTAGGGAAAGGCAAATCAAAAATTATTAAATATTTGGAAATTAAATGACACACTTTTAAATAACCATGAGTCAAAGAATAATCAAAAGGGAATTGGAAATTATTTTTACATGAAAGAAAATGAAAATAACATAAAAATTTGTGAGATGTTCCTAAAACAGTACTTATAGCACTCAATACCTATATTAGAAAAGAAGAAAGGTCTCAGATCAATGACCTCAACTTCAAAATTAAGAAGCTAGAAAGAATAGCAAATTAAGACCAAAGTAAGTAAAGGGAAGGAAATAATAAATGTAAGAGCAGAAATCAATGAAATAGCAAACAAACAAATAAAAACAGAGAAAATAAATGAAACCAAAATCTCATGCTTTAAAAATAAATAAATAAATAATATTGATAAACTTCTAGGTAGGTAGTGCTGGTTACCTGGTTGTATTCATTTGTCAAAACTCATTGAACACTTTGTATACTTTTAATAGGTGCATTTATTGACTGTAAATTATACCCAAAGAATGGACACTTAACAAAAAATGACATACAAATGACCAATAAACACATGAAAATATGCTCGACATCTTTAGTCATCAGTGAAATGCAATTTAAAGCCACCATGAGATACTAGCACATGCTACTAGAATAGCTAATGTTTCTTTTTTTTTTTTTTAATAACAATACCAAGTAGATGTGAAGCAATGGAAACTCTCTTACATTGCTGATTGGAGTATAAAATGATAAAACCATTGTAGAAATCAGTTCAGCAGTTTCTCATAAAATTAAACATAACCCAATGCTTTGAACCAGTAATTCAATTCCTAGGTATTTATCCAAGAAAACTTATGACATATACCACAAAAAGCCTTGTACAAAAATTCTAAGAGCAGCTTTATTTATGAAAACCCAAACTAGAAACAGCCCTGATATCCAGCAACAGATAAATAAGCAAATTGTGGTATACTCATGCAATGGACCAATGGTATATCACTATACATTTTAATTTGCATCAATATACAACATATACAATGGTATATTAATGCAGTGGATAGTAAGCAACAAAAAGGAACAAACTAATGAGATGTTCTACAACATGCGGAAACTCAAAAGGTTTTGATAATTGAAAGAAACCAGACATAAAAGGCTAGGTACTATATGATTCTATTTATTTGAAATTCTGGAACAGGTATAAGTAACCTATAGAGACAGAAAGCAAGACAGTCATAGTTAAGGGTGGAGAATATGAGTGAGACTGATCAAAAAGATCTTCAAGAAAACTTTATGCCATGATGAAAACAGCATAAATCTTCTTTTTTTTTAATTTAAAAAAAATTTAAATTACAGTTGGTACACCATTCTATATTAGTTTCAGGTGTAGCATAGTATCTAGACATTTATATAACTTACGAAGTGATGGTTTTACACATACAGCTACTTCTAGGGTACTCAGAGCCTGGGAAAATACATTTTGTACAGACTCTGTCAATAGACACTATTTGAATTATCCATAATCAGTATGTCAATACCATTCAGTTTGTCCAATTTCATGAATTGTGTCAAAGAAAAACTGCATTGGCTGGTGAGGCAATTCATTTGCCACGCTGTCCTTCTGGAACTAGTTCCCGACCATGAGTCCAACAGATCCCATAGGTTAGAATCCTGAAGTTCCTTGGAATATATGGTGGGCCCCAAGCATGAGGGGAGGGTGTCTAAAGACTCAAAGTGTGCCTTGAGGGGAATCTGGTCCCATGTCAGTCTGGGACCTATTCTGGCAGCCCACCCTGGTGATATTGCTGGCTCTGGTGGCTCTCAGGCACTAAAGGGGAACTTTGAAAAATTTAAGGAAGGTGTTGCAAAGCACGGGTTCCCCATCCCTGAGATGCAGGGCATGGATCAGGAACTCTATTTGCCCAAGTTTAAGGTAGTACTGGTTACATGGGTATATGTATTTGTCAAACCTCCCTGAACTGTATACTTACAATGAGTGCATTTTATTGTGTATAACTTATGCCTCAATACAATTGAGATTTTTTTTAAAAAAACCTCTGTCTTGGATTCCCAGGATTCACTGCTGACAAAATCAGGTTGCTTTCTGTCTGGACACTCTAGAAAACCCTTATCTGTTGTTTCTCAATTGTCTACAATATCACACCCAAGCCCTTTAAGTTGGCATACAATGCATTTTCTAACTCAGCCCTGACCTCCTCTTCATTCTCAGCTTCTAATACTCCCTTCCCCACCCCTGCTCCAGACACACTGAACTTCTAACCAATCCAAATAACTCCCCTTTGCAATCTTGTACCTCTACATATTAGGTTTCCCCGCTTGGAATTTCCTTCTAGAGCTGCACTTTCTCCATCCAAGGAATTCCTATAAATCTTTCAAGGTCCATCTGGCTTGAAAGGTCCATCTGTCACTTTGTTTCTGTGTAGCCTTCCCACACACACACAGAGTTGGATGATCTTTCCTCAGTACCCCCATGAGTCTTGGGATACACTTTTTATGACTATGGTACTTGTTAGCAGTGGACTGTTGATACCTGTCCCGGGGTTTTCTCCTATACCAAATGCAGATTTTTCCAGAGCAAGGACCATACCTTCTTCAAACCAGCACCTAGCACAGTGCCTGGCACATAATAGGCTCTCAATACAAGCTGTTAAATGAACGAATGGATTAATGAGTCAATGATTTAATCTGTTCCCCTTTTGTGACTCTTCAATGAAAGCTTTCATTGGAAATCGGCTTTACCACAAAGCAAGAAATTTTAAGAGCTGACCCAGCCCATGGAGGAGGGCTTTTTGGCCAAGGGTCCATTTTAGCCCCTCAGATTATATTACTGGTGTACTTCAGCTTATTCAGGACATGTATTTGTGAGATGGCCAAGGTTGGGCCTCAATCTGTGGCCATTGTTATGTGTTAAATACTCATTGTCATCACCATCAGCATTACTATCCTTTAGTAGGCGCTTATTATGTGTCAGGTGCTGGTATAAATACTTTTGTATATTACCTCATTCAATCTGCACAATAACCCTGAGAGAAAGGTTCTATTAAGTTGAATTAATATGAAATTGGCAATATTTAACCCTTCTTAACTTACAAAATAGCATTTTCATATGGTTCAGGCTAATAGTATCATCACTTTTTTGGAGCTGAGGAGCCCAAATTTCAAAGAGCTGAAGTCCCTCACATAAGTTTGATTATCTAGTGAATGGCTGAGGCCAGATTTGAATGTTCATCCATCTAACTCCAGAGCCCAGGGTATTTCCCCCACATTGCCTGGCTTCTATCAGCTGTGAAATTCCTGCTATAAGCTATTCCACAGAAGCTAAGACATCAGACAGGGGCAGGCCTGGCTAGGGTTTCAAATTCTTTTTTGCAGGGGGCAATGAGCTGGCTTGGCCTGTGAATGTTAGTCTTTTAGTGGTCATATTTCCAATTTCTCTTCATTCACTCTCTCTTCCAGAACCCATCTCCCTCACATCACACACACACACACACACACACACACACTCACACACACACACACACACACAGAAAGGAAGAGCCAAGCAGCTGACTCACACACCACACCACAGTTGCCTTGACTTTGTTCATGCAGGCTCATTGGCTTGAGACTTCTGCTGTCCTCAGCTGGCACCCAGAGGAACTGTTAAATTCTCCCTTGCACTGTGGAGATGGCAGAACTTAAGGGCTCTTGCCCTAGGGAAAGATAGCCATAAGAGGTTGGAAGAAGCTCATGTCTGAAGTCAAAGACAATACCTGGCACCTGAAAGGGCACAGGAACCAGTGTGGAAGTCCTGTTAGCTGGGTCTTTGGGCCTTGGACAGAACCAGCAGCAAGTAGTACAGACCCCAACTTCCAGTTACATCTTCCTGTCCACTTACCAAGCCTTGTGAGCTGCCTGCTGGAAAAATAGGCCTGGCAGTGTTGGGGTCTGGGAAGGGAGGAGACATGGTACGAAATGCAATGACCCCTCCTTCCCAGGAGAGACTCGCAGTGATCTTAGTTCATATTATGATGACAATGACAGAACATTTAATTGGAGTAGGCAACGAATGGAAGACATAGAAATTTGGGCAGAGTGTTAGACATCAAGTAGGCCTGAGGAGCTGGATGGGGAAGGGAGAGGCTGGAAACTCAAGAAGAACCCAGCATGATGTTATACCTTGAAATGAGTGCTGCAGGGGGAGTCAGGCTGGCTGGGAGACAGGCTGGAGCTACAGGCCTTGGCCCACAGAAGAGAGTAAACAGGAAGAGCTCCCCAGAAGCCTCTGGCCTTTCCTGGTGTAACTAGAAAGAGAAGCAGGCAGCTCTCAGGATCTTAATAAAATACAGCTCAAAGGCTTTGTCTTTTTATTTACTCCCTCATGAGGGGGCCACCTGAGATACCACAAAGCACCCTGGACTGATTATGAGGCCCAGCTTCTAGTCCCATCCATGCATTCTGAAATCTTCCACTTTCAAGGCGTCAGCATCCCCATCCGTATAGATGATAAGGCAGAACAGGTAGAGTGGAGTCATGGTTTTCAATTTATTTTCAGTTTGGTGCACTTGCTTTAAACACAATCTGATATAGCAGCTCACATGTAAAACCAGTGAAAATAGAGCTGCTCTAGCACCCCCCCAGAGATTCCCTCAGAACTCTGTCCCGCCCCCCACAGCAGCTCAGACCCCCTTTAAAGATCACTGGGTAAGAGCAGTGATTTGCAAACCACTGTGCATTAGCATTCTCTAGAGGGCTCATAAAATACAGATTGTTGGGCCCCACCTCCGAGTTTCTGATTGTGTATATATGACCATCTCATAATTTGCATTTCTAACAAGTTCCCAGGTGATGCTGGTCTAGGGACAACACTTTGAGAACCACTGGGTTATATTATACCTATGGGCCTTTCTATGATTCGTGCCTAGTCGTTCAATATTAACATTAATCTGCCTCAGACAGATTATCTAAAATATTCAAGCATGGGAGAGCAGCTAGCATTGTGCCTTGTACATAGTAGGCACTTAATCAAAGCTGGTGGGATTTAATTCTAAATGCCCTGCTTATAAATTTCTTTAGGTATAAAGCCATGCTAGGCTTTAAAGCCAAGGGATTGACAGAGGCATAAGCCTTTCTTTTAATGAGTTTACAGTTTGCCATGATCCCTCCACAACCTAGGAAATAACACCCCTGCTAATTCCACCAATAAAGGTTATTCCATGTCAAGCATTATCTTTTCCAGTCATTCTCTTTTTTCCAGGTAAACTCCCTAGGAAGGGGGTGGTCATTTGGTCTCTGACCCCTCAGTGTTTCTCAGGTGCTTTCCCCATGTTGTAGGGAGCACAGCCTCTTCTTCTGTGAGTTCTTCCAGAGCAAGGACCTTACCTGTATTATTCTTCCCAGCATCTCCCATGACTCTTAGTCCAATGCCTGGCACAGAATGGGCACTCAATACAAGTTTGCTGAATAGAATAAAAAGAACATGACAGCTCCAACTGGACCCAGTTCATTCAAGTCACCAACCCCCCATCATACCTGGTCAAGACTATTCACTTGGGGACTTTGGAAGGGCATGTAAAAAGGGGAGTCTCTAGCCACATTCACCTGAGATTGCTTCCCTGAAGGTCTTGAGAACCAGCTTCAGGAATGCGCAGGGCCTCCCATTCCCCACATCCTCCTTTTTGGCCTTGCCACTTTCTTAAATAAATTGACAGGCTTGATCATTTCCCATTGCTTTGTGATTCTGTTAAGTGACTGCCAAGGGCCTGTTCCTAAATAGTCAGCACATTCCTCAGGACTGCAAGTGGGAGCCCATCTGCTCTGGGAGCACTTCCTTTCTTTTACTGTGCTATTTTGGCTTCAATTTCCCATTTGGACAAGAGCATCTTCCAGCTGGTGGGGAAGAGGAGAGGGTGGAGAAGAGCGCCACAGTCTTCCTGCATTTCTCACTCATCTCCTTGCTCTCTCTGGAACTAAATTGGCAATTGTCAGACTATATGCCAGGCACTGCTCTAAGCTCTCTATATTGTGTTCATGTGCTTAATCCTTATAACACCCCTGTGAGAAAGGTACATATATTACCTCTATTTTCCAGATGGGTAAACAGGCATGGAGAAGTGAAGTGACTTGCCCTTGCCCAAGGTCACAAGAAATATAATAGAGCTGGGATTGAACCTAGGCAGGTCTGGCTCTGGAGTCTGGGTTCTTTCCCACCAGCTCTACCACTTCACAGGGCTTAGATTTCTGAGGCTCTAGATATGGCCCCAATGGTACCTAAGGCCATGGTCTCTTTCCCTTTCACTATCTGTCAGCAGGACCTAAAGTCACTTACATTAAAAATGAAATACTTTGCATAGCAAAAGGTGCTCCCCATCCCTTGACAATGACCCATCATTTAATAGTTGAACTCCCACATCCTAGGCCAGCAGGAAAATGTGAACTCTGCCCTAGGGTTAGTTGCAAGGGGATGATGTAATAATGCAGACAGATGCTGGGAATAGAGTACTTACTGTGTGTTCTTCTCAATGCATTTCCCCAATTAAGTCTCACAGGAACCCTCAAGTAGGATGCAGGGAGGAACTGAGGATCAAAGAGCTCCCAGCCAACCACAGACCTAGCATTTGGGCACTTCATTGCTACACTAGATGTTAAATAGCTATATAGCCTTCACTGGGTGTCAGGCATTGTCTAAACACTCTCCTATATTGATTCATTCTATCCTCATAACAACCTCATGAAGTAGGTACTATTATTATCTTTATATTCCTATTTCACAGATGAAGAAGCTGAAGTATGGATAGGTCAAGTAACTTGCCCAAAGTCAAACAGCCAGGAAGCAATGAATCTGGGATTTGAACCCAGATTGTTGACTTAGACAATTAGATCCCTGGTGTATGCTCTTAACCACTACACTGCGCTACCTCTTGGCATGGAGGCCACCTCAAGGCCCTTGAGGTGCCATGTTATCATAACCCCCTCTACCTCTTCTTCTCCATATCTCCCTCTTATTCCAGGTGGACTTAATATTCCCAATAATCATAACTGGAACCTCTGGAGCTAGACAGTCCTCAGTTCAAATTATAGCTTTGTAATTCACTAGCCATGTGACCTCTGTTTCTCTCTGTGCCTCAATTTCCTGATCTGTAAAGTAGTGGTAATAATGGCAATGACCTCATAGGGTAATTGTGAGCATTTAGACCAAGCAGAGTAGATTCTCCTGTCATCTCCACTTCCACCTCTTCTCCAGGCCAGCCCCAACATCCTGCAAGGGGAAATGGTGCTTCATGCCCTTGCACTTATCAACCTCACCTTCCCTATTTCTTCCTGTCCCAAATGAAAGGCAGACTTCAGTTATAGAGTCCTTAGGCTTTTCAAAACTTGGTGATTACAATTCCTCCCAGGAGATCGGACAAACCCATTTCCCTAGCATTCTAAGCCAGGAATTCTATTGTCATTTGGTAACTCAAACATGCCCAATGTCACCCAGCCTATCTCTTTTCCTCCCAACCCTTAGTATAGGCAGAGAAGAGACAGCTACACTGAAATATATTCCATAAGCACCCCTTGGCCAGAGTTTCTCAGAAAGAAATGCACAGAAAAGAAAGGCATCCACTTCAAACAGTATTTATTTGGAATCTAAGAATTCTTTGCTATACCAGTAACTGTGGAAATGAGGTTCTTTGCCCTGACTTTTTTATAGAAAGTGTTTTAGTACTGGGAAGGGAATATAAATTATCTAGTATCTTTTCCCACCTTCCTAAATGTCTTTGTCCCATAATTCCAGTGTCCTCTAGTTGTATAGTGCCTTGTGTCTTTAAGCTCAGTTAGGTAGAGAATAGGGCTACCTATAAGCAGGCAGTCAGGATTAGAAATGGAAGGCCCTTCACTAAATCCGTCATCTACAGATTAAGCCATAACCTTGGCCACTGACTGCTTTTAATCTCCTTCATAGGCTGAGTATACAATTGCAGAATGAGGTAATTATAACCTAGAGAGTTAAAGCAACTTCAACTGTATCACACAGAACTAATCCTCCATCTCAGCCATATATTGACCATGAAATTCAGTCCATGTTTTTAGCCACAAAGGACAAGACTATAAGCATGTAGATGTATCAGTGCAAAGGCATCCCTATTACCCAGGTTCCAACTTAAGGACAGGTCAGTGGACAGCATAACCTCTCTTGTTTCTAAGAGAGAGCCCACAGTTCCAGTCTTCCCAGAGTTCTGGAGCTGTTAAAAAGAATTCTTGCCTAGGGAAAGTGATCTGAGTGATGATAGAAATCGATTAACTGCCACTGAATACAGTCCAACCTCACTTAAACTAATTGAAAGTAGCCCTTCAAATTACTGAACTATTTGTTTGGTAGGTTATTTGTAAAGAAATGAAGCTTTATCGCTTTGAATAATTCAAAGTAATTCCAAGTAAGCTAACAAATTGTAGCCTAATCAAGGTATTAGGAGATTTGACTTAATGAAATGAAAGGAATTCCAAGCATCAACCACTTGTATATAAATGGTGCTGCCAAAAGAGTGGCAGCATTCGTTGCCTTGAAGTATGGAAACTCAGTACATGGAGCTCATTTATATTCAGATGACTCTCTGTCAAGAATGGGCAAAATAAGGCCAGGTAAGGCCCAAGCAATTCCCATTTGATACTCATGGAGTATCTTCTCATGAGGTTTTACTGTAAAAGGAAACAATTGGAGAGTGACCTTAGAAGTAGCAGGTGCAATGCTTCCACTGATGGAATAAAAGATGGTTTTGAAATACTGTCATTTCCCTTCATTTTTTTCCTAAGAAGATATTAACAAAAAAAGTTACCAACACAAGTCAAGTAACCTCAGTGCTTTGTCAAAACCCGGAACAAACATTAACAGGAAAAAGATCTGAAGGTCGAGGAAGGGAAATAAACAAGAAGAGTAAGTAAAGCATGAATCATTCATTACCACCTGATGGCTCCTTAAAAATAAAAATAAAACATGGAAGGAAATAGAGTCCATGCCACAATTTAACATTTTTCTAGAAGACCTGACACAGACTCTCTGCCCTTTTATTTCACAGAAGGCACTGACCTTTGGCTTCTGACTTGGATTGCCTTTTCTTCAAACCCTCATAGAGTATAGGACTGGATGATGATGCTCACCCAGCACCAGTTCCCACTTCTCTCCTGGACATTAAGAGTGAAGACAAAAGCACATTTTATTTGTATGGATTGAATTACTTACACCTGTTTCCCAGATACTTTGAGGTGGCTTACAACAATAAAATAATAATAAAATAGAAACAGAGAGTTAGACCAAGGGAAATATCAATAGAACTTTTAAAAATCCAGTGTTAAAAAAAATACTCAAAGACCACAGAGTTAGATATAGGAAGTTAAAAAAGCAGAGCTGAAATTCAGATTGGCTCAATCCAATGGACCATCCTCTGAAAGAGCACAAGCTTCCCAGGTATACCTTTCTATAAGTGCGGTCTTGGGCCAGATATCTAACTTCTTTGAGCCTCAGCTTCCTCATCTGAATGATGAGTCTAATAAATATTATCTATTTTATGGAATGTTATAAGAATTCAATAAGATGATGTCTGTAAACCACTGAGTCCCATTGTCTGGCAGAATGTACGTGCTCAAGAAATGGTAAATATGAGAACTAATCTGAAGACTGCCTCACATTATACAATACAAAACATTTGCCCATAATGGAGTCTTGTTAGAGCTTCACACTAACCAGGACTTGGGATCACAGAAAACAGAGAACAGAGAAAGTGAGGAGTCTTTAGGGAAAGCTTTCTGCAGGTAGTACTCCCATGGGATCTTCTGAGACCAGGTAGAATTTGTGGAGATAGAATTGAAGTATACATGAAGAATGAGATGGCAGTGTATAGAAACAGTAAGAAGATCCTCCCTTCTAGAACAAAAGGACAAGTAAGAAATAAGAGTAGGGGGAGGAGGATAGGGCAGGATTAATTCATGGAATTGCTTGACTTTGCCAGATGGGAAGGAATTTGCACCCCATATGACAGGAACTGGGCGTTATTGACAGATTTTAAGTGGTCTGAGCAGGGGAAGGATGTGAGATGCTGCAAGGGATGTTTTCAAAGGTGTAGTCTGTCTGCTGCTGCCTGCTATGTGCAGGCTGGAGTAGGAAGTTGGGAGGAGGAAGAGACTGTCAGGCTAGCTGCAGTGGCCCCAGGAAGAGATAGATGGTAAGAGCTCAAGCTAAGGCAATGGGAATGGAAATATGAGCAATTCCCAGTTCCAGTTAGGGCTACCTGAGAGAAAATTATTTGCAATCAACATACTTCCCTTCTAGACTCAAAATTCCATGAAGGCTGGGACAGTGCATGCCTTGTCCATCACTGTACCATCCACCTAGGATCTAGCATAGTGCTTGGCAGATAGTAGGTGCTCAGCAAATGTTGAATGAATGAATGAATGAATGAATGAATGAATGTGTTCATGCATGCCTCCATGCAGACAGATACTGAATAAGAGTAAGAACAGCTGCTTGGTCAATAATAAGCAATAGTACAGGGAAAACAAAATAAAGGATTGCCCAAAAAGTCCCATTGCTTTAATTGACATTTTTACTGTCTGTGGACCCACATGGACAGTCTGTTGTAGGAAGATAGCCCAGAAGAGAGCCAGACCAGGCCAGGAAAGAAGCGACCTGAAGCAGAACACGTATCAGCATAAATGCTCTGTAGGAAGCACACCAACCACACAAACTCCAGACAGTTCACACAATATAGGAACATCTCAAAACAGGTAAATTATGGATAAGATGAGTTTTTTTTAATGGGGATATTTACCTTGCTAAAGAATTAGCTGAGAACTCATGTAAAGTAGCAAACTGCCTTGCTATTACACTTAATTTGAGGCAAGGATATGACTTACTAAAATCAAATTTCCATCCAAGACAATGTAGAATAATGATAAAAGCCCTAACTTGGAAGTCTAGAGACCTAACCCTTGGTCTAGGCTAGTAGCAGAATGTGGTGGTTAATAGCACAGATACTAGAGTCAGGCTGCTTGGGTTACTTCCTGGCTGTGCCTTGGGCAAATTACTTAGCTTTTCTGAGCTACAGTTTCCTCATCTGTAAAATGTGATATAAAACATCTGATTCTGCCTCATAAAGTATTGTGGGGATTAAGTGAGGTAATGTATGTAATGTGTTCAGTAGTGTTTATAGGGTTTCAGTAGTGTTGACTTTTACTTTGAATCCTAACTATGTGATCTTAGGCAAGTCGTTTCCCGTCTCTGGGCCTTGGTTTCCTCATGAACCTGAGGCTTCTTTCATCCATACCTTAGGGATGTGGTCCCTTTATGTATTACAAATTCCTCATCCAACACACATAAGGGTATCTCTACCTTCTAAGGTCCCAGCTGATAACTCTGCCCTTACAAGGACCATTGGGACTCCGAGCAAAGCAAGAAGGACCAAATATACACAAGACTAGGGTAGATGCATTTTCCTTAATATGTTTTATAAACATCCCAACTCACTCACATAGCTCCCACCCTTAAATTCTAGCCCTTTGGCCCCTCGCAAGCTACCCTACTTCCTTAACCATGTACATTCCAGGCCCTGAGGGAGAGCAATCCCAAAAGCACATCTCTCCTCCGGACAGCTTTCCCAGCCTACTCCACATTTGGGATTAGAACCCCAAGTTCTTCCTTTAAGTTTCTCTTCTCCACCCCCACTGCAATCCAGGGAACAGCAATTGCATCAACCTCTGCTGCCCTCTGCTGTCTGGCTCCAGATATGCCAGCTCCAGTGGGGCAGATTAAGTCAGCTTCCAAGTGCCCATCAGTTTCTCCAGTCAGCTTCTCCTGAAGAATACAATGCAGATGTCTTCTGTGACATCTACGTTCACCCCTAATCAACCTGAATACACATGTAGTCTTTCCTATTCAGATCCAACATACCCAAGCTGCAACTGGTGTGGTCCATAAGTTGGGAGCTGCTGTTTTCAGCAAAGAAGACGAACTGCTAGAGTGAGCCATGTTCTCATGTAAGCCCCCTTCTTGAAAATTCAAAAATTATTTATTGAGCATTTTCTGTGAGCAGGGCACTGTGCTAAATATTGCACATTTGTTATCTTATTAAATCCTGGCAAAAACCTTGCGAATAGGTAAAAGTATTATTATCTCAATTTTACAGATGAAGAAACTGAAACTCAGATAAATGAATGTCTTGCCTAAGGTCACAGAGCTAGTGATTGGCAGAGATGTGGCAAATGCCACAAATTCTAACTGGTTTGTTTACCTCTACTATCTTCCCTCCAAAGTAGCCCCTAGTTGAGAACACAGACTTTGGAATTAGATCTGGTTGGCTCTAGCAACTCACCTTCTTTACTGAAGAAAACAGTTCCGAACTCAAAGATCGCACCAGCTGTAGCTTGGGTGTGTAAGGTCTGAATACAGAAAACTGTGTGTTCATTTGTGTTGATTAGGGGAGAGCACAGATTTTGAAGAAGACAACTACAGTGATCTTTAAATGTATTTAAGAGGTAGATTTGACAAAATATGATGAGTGAATGTGAAGGCAGTAGAGAGGGAAGGGTCTGAAATGACTCTTTGCATTCTGGTTTAGGCAACTGGATGTATAGGGATTCTAATTATTGAAATAGGAACACTAAAGATTATTGAATGAGGAACATTTGGGGTGTGGGGAAAGTAAAGAGATCCATTTCAGACATGGTGAGTGTGGGATAGCCGGATGGAGATGGTCAATGGGCAATTGTTTTTATGAGTCTAGAGCTCAAGAAAGATGTCTGAACTGACATCAATTTATAGATGGGTGAGATTTTCCAGGAAGGGTGAGATGCAAGAGAAAAGACAAGGGCTGAAGCATCAATATTTAAGAGCATCAATATTTAAAGGGAAATTAGAATCAAAGGAGTGCAGGTAGATGAAAAAGAAGGAGATATGGATAGAGGAGGAAAACTAGGAAAAAAGTGTCAAGGAAGTCAGAGAAAAGTAATAGTTCTACCAAATCAACTACCATAGAGAGGTCAATGTTTTTAAAATGGTCCTTTAGATTTTGTCATTAGAAGCCTTGTTCTTGTTACCTATCTTATATTTTTAAAAGTCACCCTAAAACTTAGTGGTTTAAAACAACAAAAATCATTGTATTATCCTATTATCTCTCATGGTTTCCATGGGTTAAGAATTTAAGGGGGCTGAGTAGTCTGACTGAAGGCCTCTCATATAATTGCTGTCAGGGAGTAGCTAGAGCTAAAATACCACAGGGAGGGAGGTGGCTGGGGCATTTGGGGCTGGCCAGACATGTCTCTCTGTTTTCATATGGTTGCAGGGCCTTGCCAAATCACCTCTCTACATGGGCTACTTTGAGCTTCCTCACAGCCTGGAGGTTTCAGGGTAGGTGAGTTGCATACATAACAGTTGAGGATCTCATGTTTTTATACACCAGTAACAGACAATCCAAAAAGAACTTAAGAAAACAATTCCATCCATAATCACATCCAGAAGAATAAAATATTTATCAATAAATATAACCAAAAAAGAGAAAGATTTGTATACTGAAAAGTACAAAACATTGTTTACACAAATTAAAGAAGACCTAAATAAATGGAAAAATCTCTTAATTTCATGGATTAGAAGACTTAGGATTGTTAAGATAGCAATACTACTTAAAATAATCTAAAAATTAATGCAATCTTTATCAAAATTCCAATGCCCCCCTTTTTTTTTCAGAAATGGAAAAATTGAGCATCAAATTCATGTGGAATTACAAAGGGGCCTCGATAGCCAAAACAAACTTGAAAAAGAAGACTAAAGTAAAGGACTCACACTTCTCAGTTCCAAAAATTATACAAAGCTACAGTAACCAAAACAGTGAGGTACTGACATTAAGAAAGACATGTAAGCAAATGGACTAGAATGAAGAATCTGGAAATAAACCCTTACATCTATGGCTAATTGATTTTTGACAAGGGTGCCAAGGCCGTTAACTCAAAATTAATCAATGATCTAAATGTAGGAAAAATATTATAAAACTCTTTGAAAAAAGTATGGAGGGAAATTTTTATGACATTAGATTTGTCAATGGATTCTTAGATAAGACACCAAAAGCACAAGCAACAAAATAAAAAAATAAATAAACAAATTAGATTTCATCAGAATTTAAACATCTGTTCATCAAAGGGCATTTTCAAGAAAGTGAAAAGATAACCTACAGAGTGATGCCAGAAACATGGCAGAGTGAGAGATGTCCCAGATCTCTCTCCTTGAAACAACAATAAGCTGAACATCGAAAACTCAACAAAAAACACCAAAAATGCACACCAGCATGTCTGAGTGTGGGATCTGCGCACAAGAGCTACCACAGATCAGAACCCCAGGTATCAGGCGGTGGACTGGGAGAAACAAAAAAGCTACCTCTCACATCCAGAGCTCCCTGCAAGAAGAGGGGGAGGGAAGAAGGTGGGGTGGGTTCCCTGAACAACCTTTCCTGAAAGAGCTGTGAGCTCCATGCGGCCGGCGGCAGTGCCCAGGATTCAAGGCAGAAAGCAGAGAAGTAGGGAAAGCAGAGAAACAACACTTGATTATTACCAGCGGCACTTACAAAATGAGAGGCTGAGCCACAGCCCCCATCCCCCAACCCAGAGGGCCCCTCCCCTCATATCCTCTTAGACCGTACATCACAGAATCTGAGCAAACGCTACTGAAACTGTCACTAACACTGATAGGGAATGAAAATGAGGGTAGAAGGTGTGATTGAATACCTATAAGGGAAAAAAAAGGCATTATTAAGACAATATATATAAAGCAGGGATGCAAGAGGCTAAGACGCCACCTACAGGAAAACAAAAGAAAAACGCCTTTGCAACAGGCTAAAGAGAGACCTTTATATAATAAACCTTTTTTCTAGAAAAAAAGCAGAATATATTTCCATTAATGCCCAGGCAGAAAAATAGTTCATTAAACACCATGAACAATCAAAAAGATGAGGCAGCTCAGAAAGAAAAAGAAAAATCTCCAGATAATAAGCTTATTGACATAGAAATATGCAACTTAAATGACAAAAATTAGGACGGTACTTCTGAAAAAATTCAACGAGATCCAAAACAATTCATATCAACAATTTTAGGAATTGAAAAAGCAACTAGATGAGCAGAATAAGTTCTTTAGCAAGAAGATTGAAATCCTCAAAAAGAATAAAATAGAACTTCTAGAGTTGAAGAACACACTGCAAGAGATGAAAAATGAAATAGCAAACTTGGGAAATGAGCCGACCAAATGGAGGAAAGGATCAGTAATATGGAAGACAGAAATCTAGAAATAAATCAGAAGGAAGAAGAGAGAAACCGAAGAATGAAAAATAATGAAAGAGAAATATAAGAACCAGCTGATACTATCAGGAGAGGAAACATAAGAATAATGGGCATTCTTAAAAGGGAGAAAAAGGAGCATGGATTAAAAAACATTTTCAGACATATAGTGGATGAGAATTTCCCAAATCTAAAGAATGAGCTGGAACTTGGAATTCAAGAAGTCAACAGAAGAACAAATTATCTCAACCCAAAAAGACCTTAGCCAAGACACATTGTGTTAATATTATCAAAAATCAACAGCAAAGACAGAATTCTCAGAGCAACCAGGGGAAAGGAGACTGTAACTTACAAAGGAAAACCCATTAGATTATCATCGGACTTCTCAGCACAAACCTTACAAGCCAGAAAGGAATGGAATCAAATATTCAAACTATTAAGTGAAAGGAACGACAGGCCAAGAATAATGTATCCAGCTAAGCCCTCCTTTAGATATGAAGGAAAAATAAAGACCTTTCCAGACATAAAAATATTGAGAATCATTCCCCATTGTGAGGCCTGCTTTACAGGAAATACTGAAAGGTGTCAGCTCGCCTAAACAAAATGACAAAAAAAAAAAAAAATACATCTATAGGAGTAAGGTGACTATAAGCAAATAGAAGCAGAGGATTGCAACCCTTACTAAGAATGGGGCATTATAAGCTTAATCAATAAGAAAAGATTTGCTATAGCAAGATATTAATGAATGTTCAGCATACATAGGAACAAATTGAGACAATAATGACTGAAAAGGGGAGGATTCAAAGATCCAAATTTGGAAAGGGAAATGGAGATAAGGCACATGCAGAGAAAAGAGATGACTGTATGTATGTATATGTGTGTATGTATGTATGTGTGTGTGTGTGT